>NC_041384.1:299823362-299910464 GCF_002162155.2 Triticum dicoccoides
GAGGTCGTTTATGAATTCAACCCATTGTCACCATTGGACATTCTTCCTCTCCATTCTTGTTTACGGATTCAACCCATTGACAGTTCTTGAGTTACTTTTGGAAGACCTTATGCGCCAAGCTCGGAATCAAGTTACTCTTCTCCACGGCGTAGCACCCTCAAACCGACGGCCAAACGAAGGTGACGAACCGTACACTCTCCACTCTACTACGAGTCTTAATCAAGAAGAACATGAAGGAGAGGGAGGAGTGCTTACCCATCGCCGAGTACGCCTACAACTGCGCAAGACACTCAACAACCGGCAAGTCTCCTTTTGAGGTCGTTTACGGATTCAACCCATTGTCAACATTGGACATTCTTCCTCTCCCACTCCAAGAGCTCCCGCGAATCAAATTCTTCGTTAATTTCTTCACACTTACAGGGTTAGTCTTCATTGATTGAAGAAAAATGTTACTTCATGTATTGCACATCTAAGTCATCAATTTTTCATAAGTGTTAGGATGTGTGTCCTTTTCAAAGAACATTCGAAGATTCTAAGATATTTAGCTCACACCGCAACTTGCTAAGTCTCTTCTCATTTAAGGGCTTTGTGAAGATATTGGCTAGCTGTTCTTCAGTCTTCACATGCTCAATAGAGATGTCGCCCTTCAACAGATGATCTCGAAGAAAATGATGACGAATCTAGATGTGCTTTGTCATCGAGTGCTGAATTGGGTTATGAGAAATCTTGATGGCACTCTCATTGTCACAAAAGAGTGGCACATTCATCACATTGATGCCATAGTACTTGAGGGTTTGCTTCATCCATAGCAATTATGCACAGCAGAAACCAGCAACAATGTACTTAGCTTCAGCAGTAGAGAGTGATATGTAGTTCTGCTTCTTCAGGACCAACATACCAAGGATCGTCCGAGGAAATGGCATGTGCCAGATGTTGACATGCAGTCCACATGATCACCAGCATTGTCAGAGTCAGAATATCCAATGAGATCAAAAGCCGAGCCCTTGGGATACCATAATCCAAGGGTTGGAGTGTGAGCTAGATATTGAAGAATATGCTTCATAGCCTTATGGTGTGATTCCTTCTATGTAGCTTGAAAACGGGCACACATGCAAACACTAAGCATAATATCTGGCCTAGATGCACATAGATACAATAAAGAGCCAATCATGGAGTGGTATACCTTTTGATCAAGGTCTATACCATTTTCGTCAATGCATAGATGGCCATTAGTGGGCATAGGGATTTTGACGCCTTTGCAATCTTGCATGCCAAATTTCCTTAATACATCCTTGAGGTATTTCTCTTGAGATATGAAGATGCCGTTGGGTTGTTGACGAATTTGAAGACCTAAGAAGAATTTTGATTCTCCCATCATAGACATTTCATATTCCTCACTCATTATATAGGCAAATTCGTCACTGTAACATTGGTTAGTGCATCCAAAGATAATATCATCAACATATATTTGGCACACGAGTAATTCATCATCATAGGTTTGAAAAGAGTTGGGTTAAGTGAACCAGGTTTGAAGCCTTTCTTCATGAGGAATTCCTTCAAAGTATCATACCACGCCTAAGGGGCCTGCTTGAGGCCATAGAGGGCCTTATTAAGTCTGAAGACTTGGTCAGAATGCTTTGGATCTTCAAAACCTGGGGTTGAGCAACATATACTGCTTCCTCAAGCTTACCATTGAGGAATGCACTTTTCACATCCATTTGATATAAGATGATATTATGATGGTTAGCATAAGCAATCAATATGCGAATAGCCTCATGTCTAGCAGTAGGTGCAAAAGTTTCATCAAAATCAATCCCTTCAACCTGTGTGTAGCTTTGAGCTACAAGCCGTGCCTTATTCCTCACCACAAGGCCATTTTCATCTTGCTTGTTGTGGTAGATCCATTTGGTGCTGATGATATTATGCTTGAGTGGGTCTAGTTGCTTGATAAGTTCCCAGACATTGTTGAGCTCAAATTGGTGTAGTTCCTCTTGCATTGCTTGAATCCACTCAGGCTCCAGAAATGCCTCATCTACTTTGGTGGGCTCTATGATAGAGACAAAAGCGAAGTTCCCACAAAAGTTAAAAAATGTGAAGCCTTTGAGCGTGTGAGAGGACCTGGTGCTTTGATGTCGTTGATGATTCTCTCAATCTGCACTTAACTTGCGATATGAGGATGAGCGGGTTGATGATGTTGAGTGGGCTCAACATTTGATTCAGAGCCATTTTCCTCAGGTGCATCAGCATGCTGTTCTTCACGTTCTGGAATGACTTCTTTAGCAGATTCTTCGGTAGCAATGACATCCTCAGTAGCCTTGAACTTAATGGATTCCTCAGGTGACATTTCATCTAGCACAGGAGGTAGGTGCTCTCTTTGCGAGCCGTTAGTTTCATTGAACCGCACATCTACAGTTTCAACAACCTTGTGGTGATAGGTGTTTAAGACTCTGTAGGTGTGCGAGTCCTTTCTGTAACCAAGCATAAAACCTTCATGTGCTTTCTGTGCAAATTAAGAATTGTGATGAGGATCTCTAATCCAACATTTAGCACCGAAGACTTTGAAATAACTCACATTGGGTTTCTTGTCAGTGAGGAGTTCATATGAGGTCCTTTTGAAGAATTTGTGAAGATATACCCTATTGATGATGTGGCACGTAGTATCAATTGCCTCAGGCCAGAAGCGAGGAGGCATCTTGTATTCATCAATCATAGTGCGAGCCATCTCAACAAGAGTCGTGTTCTTACGCTCAATGACGCCATTTTGCTGAGGAGTATAGGGAGCAGATAATCCATCAGTAATACCAAGTTCATCAAGATAGTCATCAAGACCAGTATTCTTGAACTCGGTCCCATTGTCACTTCTAATGAGCTTGATCTTCACACCGAAGTTTGTGGAAGCCCTCGAGGAAAATCATTTGAAGACTTCCTGCACTTCAGTTTTGTAAGTGATGACACCCATATGTAACGAGAATAGTCATCAACAATAATAAAGCTATATAAAGATGCAACATTAGTGAATGTGGCATAATGAGTAGGGCCAAAGAGATCCACGTGAAGCAATTCAAATGGACAAATGGTAGTCATGATAGTCTTTGAGGGATGCTTGGCCTTGGTCATCTTTCCAGCTTCACAAGCTCCACAGAGGCGATCCTTGAGGAATTTGACACCCTCGATACCAATGACATGCTTCTTGTTCGCGAGTGTGTGCAAGTTCCTCATGCCAGGATGACCAAGTCGTCGATGCCATAACTAGCCCTCTGAAGCTTTTGCAAGTAGACATGTGGCAGGTTGTGGTCCTGTAGAGAAATGAACAATATACAAGTCTCCTCTCCTAAAGCTTTCGAAGACTTTCGAATTGTCAGCTTCCATGGTCACAACACAATGATACTTGCCAAAGACAACAACCATATCAAGATCACAAAGCATTGAGATAGACATGAGGTTGAATCCTAAGGACTCGACAAGCATGACTTTGTCCATGTGTCGATCCTTTGAGATCGCAACCCTACCTAGACCCAATACCTTGCTTTTGCCTTTGTCAGCGTAGGTGATATGCTTCAGATGTGATGGAGATAAAGTAGTGTCCATCAATAGGTTCTTGTCACCGGTCATGTGATTTGTACATCCACTAGCGAGGACCCACTCAGTGGCTTTGGGTTGATCATCCTGCAGATGAATTAGTGCATCTTACGAACTCATATACTTCATCAGTTAAGAATATGACATCAAATTCATTAGATCAATTTCATCAAACAATATAGCAGATATAGCAGTAGGAGGACGTGAGAAATGAAAATTCATTTCTTTATGATTAGCTTGCGTCCTTTCAAGCATATTCAGGTCTCCAACAAATTCATCAGACGTTCAAGTTCGTTTGGAGACCTGACCCTGCATGAGAGATTAGTACTTTTTCTTTACCACCCACATCTGGAGGGCTGGCAAAGAGTTCATCATTCTGCGAGCTCCATAAGAGAAAGGTGGCATAGAAGCCAGTCCTCTTTTTTTCACATAAGAGGGGTTAAAGTAAGCATATGAATAGGCAGAGAAATTCTTCGAGGACTTATGAACATAATGATTTCAAGAATAATGCACATATTCATAGCTGTTAGGCTTTCCCTGCGAAATAGAAGTGTTAGCATGATGATGTTCATATGAGGATCTGGATCGATATGAGGAATTTGATCCACGTGAGGAATTTGGTCCATATGAGGACTTGGATCCATATGAAGAATTTGATCCGGGGTTCCTATTCTTCATAGGTGGTGTCATGATGACATTCACCTGAAGACTTTCAAGGCACCTTTTGGGAACCCAGGTTTTCTTCATAGGGGGACCATTCCTGCAGTTAGTTCCAACATATCTCGCAAATACTTCACCATTCTGATTTTTGAACAGTTTATAGTTGGAGTCAAATGACTCATCAAAGGAATATGAAGATTCAGATGTAAAGCCAAATAAAGTGGATGGATCTATGGGAGGTCCTTTTGCAGCAACCCATGAGGTTTTGGGATACTGCTCAGGTTTCCAGTAGGTCCCATCAGCATTGAGTTTCCTCTCAAAGGCAATACCCTCTTTCCTAGGGTTCCAGTTGAGGATCTGTTTTTTAAGCACATCACAAAGAGCCCGATGCCCTTTGAGGCTTTTGTACATGCCTGTCACATGCAATTCCTTCAACCCTGCATTGTCAGTGATAGTAGAGGTATCCTCAGATGAGGAATTTGTGATAGTAGAGACAGTTGAAGAATTTGCAGCAATAGAAGCATTTAAACTTTCAGGTGAAGAATTAGCAGATTTTTGTTTAATGCATTTCTAACATGGTGGAATGAATTCAACCTGAGCGGAACTGATATGTTGAGCAAGCAATGAATCGTGTTCCTTTTGAAGATCTTCATAACTCACCCTTAGCTGCTCAAGATCTTTCTTCCTTTAAAGAAATTCATAATAAAGTTTCTCATGATCAGATAAGAGAGTGTTATGATGACTATGAAGGTTGTCAAACTTAGACTGAAGTCTCTGAAGATTATCAGTCAGAGTTTGAGTTCGATCCATTTCTTCACCCAACAGATCATCACTTTTGTGTAGCATGTTTTGAACCTTTTCAAAAGCCTTTTGTTGTTTCATAGCAATCTTAGCAAGTTTAGAATAGCTAGGCTTGAGGTTTTCATCAGATTCATCCTCACTTGATTCAGAGGAGGGGTATTTGAGTACCTTAGCAACTTTTGCCATGAAGCAATAGGTGGGAGCGTAGTCATTATTGCCGTCATCAGCAGTGTTGGGGAAGTCATTTTCCTCAGAGTTGAAGATGGACTTGCTGACGAACGCAGTAGCGAGGGCTAGGATCGGCACACCAAAGTATGACTCCTCAGATGCCCCCTCTTCCTCAGTTTCCTCAGATTCGGCTTCAGATTCCATTTCCTTGCGAATGAATTCCTAAGCCTTTTTGGAGCTGCTCTTCTTGTGAGATGAAGACTACGAGGACTTTGACGATGAGGACTTTGAAGATTTCTTCTTCTTCTTTGAGTCATCGGAACTGTAATGCTTGTATTTCTTATTCTTCGATTCCTTTTCCCACCGAGGACAATCAGTAATGTAGTGACCAGGTTTCTTGCATTTGTGGCAAGTTCTTTTCTTGTAGTCATGGGATGGGGAATCTAATCTCATGTCATCTGCTTAGGAATCTTGTGCACACTATTATTGGATCATGCAATTCATAGGATGGGTCAAATCTCCTAATATGTATGAGGAAACTATGGGGTATCCTCATGTGCAATAGCGGAAGCATAATATGGAGAAGAGTGACAACATGAAAAACAATGCATGTCCAAAGCTAGGCGGTCATGGCATGACATATGATGGGAATGATGCAAAGGGAGCATACACTGGTACAGCAAGGTTGAAAGTGCGTTATATCGACTAGAGGGGGGTGAATAGGCAATTTTTACAAATTCCTCGCTGAGGAATTTCAGGATGAGGAAATTCCTGAGCAACGAACTACTTAGCAGGGGAATAAGTACTTAGATGCAAGCATAATAGAGTAGTAGCACAGTCATCATGATGAAATGAAAACAAGCACATAGTACAAGTAGCGTAAACACATGATAAGCAGGCTGAAGACAAAGTGATTGAATAATTAGGATTGAGGAAATTGACAATGTTTCAGTCAAAGTCTCCAAACAGTCACAATCAAGTACTTGTACACAGAAATGAGGAAATGAAAGGGTTGAGGAAATAGAACGAGTAGCTTGGTGAAGATAGTAATTTGGTAGACCAGTTCCAACTGCTGTGACAGTCGTACGTCTGGTTGGAGTGGCTAGGTGATACATCTCCAACATATCTACTTTTTCTTACGCTTTTCCTCTTGTTTTGGACTCTAATTTGCATGATTTGAATGAACCTAATCCCGGACTGACTTTTCAGCAAAACTACCATGGTGTTGTTTTTGTGCAGAAATAAAAGTTCTTGGAATGGAACGAAACTTTTTGAGTATTTTTTGTACCAATAATAAGAATTTCTGGAGCCAAGACTCACCGGAGAGGGGCTCCTAGGTGGGCACAACCCTCCAGGGCGCGCCCCCCTCTCCTGGCGCTCCCAGGTGGGTTGTACCCACCTGGTGGCCCCGTCGACGACCCCCCAGAAAAAATCAGGGAGAAAGAATTATCGGGAGGGCAGATCTAGAGTCCGTTTGGGGCTCCGGAGAGGGGGATCTTCGTTCTTCGTCATCACCAACCCTTCTCCGTCGCCAATTGCATGATGCTCCCCACCGGGAGTGAGTAATTCCTTCGTAGGCTCGCTGGTTGGTGAGGAGTTGGATGAGATTCATCATGTAATCGACTTAGTTTTGTTAGGGCCTGATCCCTAGTATCCACAATGTTCTTAGATTGATGTTTCTATGAGTTTGCTATGCTTAATGCTTGTCACTTTGGGCCCGGGTGCCATGATTTTAGATGTGAACCATTTATGGATTCATCATTATATCCATGTTTTAGATCTGATCTTGCAAGTTATAGTCACCTACTATGGTTATGATCCAGCAACCCTAGAGTGACAACAACCGGGCCCACTCTCGGTGATGACCGTAGTTTGAGGAGTTCATGTATTCACTATGTGTTAATGCTTTGTTCCGGTTCTCTATTAAAAGGAGGCCTTAATATCCCTTAGTTTCCAATATGGACCCTGCTGCCACGGGAGGGTAGGACAAAAGATGTCATGCAAGTTCTTTTAATAAAGCACGTATGACTATTTACGGAATACATGCCTACATTATATCGATGAACTGGAGCTAGTGCAGTATCGCCCTAGGTTACAACTGTCACCTGATGAATATCACCCAACAAGTCACCAATCCAATGCATATGAATTTATCCTTATTGATCTTGTTGCGTTACTACTGCTATCATCACGGTTACACTTGCTATAAATTACTGCTATCATTGTTACTGTTACTGTTACTACTGTCACTACTATCAAAATTATCAAACTACTTTGCTACTGATCATATTGCTGTAGATAATTAATCTCGAGGTTTGGTTGAATTGACAACTCAGCTGCTAATACCTTAAAATATTCTTTGGCTCCCCTTGTGTTGAATCTATAAATTTGGGTTGAATACTCCACCCTCGAAAACTGTTGCGATCCCCTATACTTGTGGGTTATCAAGACGTTTTTCTGGCGCCGTTGCCGAGGAGCATAGCTATATTTGTTGAGTCACTTGGGATTATTATCATATTATCACTATGAAGAATCTGAAGGATCCAAAGACTAAGATTTATCCCTCTAAGACGAGGGGAGGTAAGGAACTGCCATCCAGTTCTGCTTTAGATTCACCTTCTGTTATGAGTAAGCTTGCAACACCACCACATGCTATTAATTCTGATATGTCGCAAGTTATTGATGATGCTACTTCTACTATGAATGATGCTAGTACCTTGCTTGATAATGATGATATGCCACTTGGTGAATTTCTTGATAAACAAATTGCTAGAGTTATACAACATGATGTTGTTGAATCTGATGATGAGCTTGAAACTGAATCTCCTGAAACACCTACTAGAACTAGCCCTCCTAGATATGAATTGCCTAAGATACCGGAAGGTTATGTTATGAGTGAAGAAGAAACTAGAGATGTTCTTTCTTGCAATGATAGAGATGATCTGGAGAAATTACTACACAAGTATAAAGAAAAATCTCTGAATGCTAGAATGAAATGTGATCCTAAGTTTGCAACTTCACCTATCTTTATTGATGATAAGGATTATGAATTCTCTGTCAATCCAGAGTTAATTACTTTGGTTGAATCTGATCCTTTCCATGGTTATGAAACAGAAACTGTTGTGGCACATCTTACTAAGTTGAATGACATAGCCACCCTTTTTACTCATGATGAGAAAACCCGCTATTACTTTATTCTCAAACTATTTCCGTTCTCATTAAAGGGTGATGCTAAAGCTTGGTACAATCCTCTTGCTCCTGGTTGTGTGCGTAGTCTCCAGGATATGGTTTAATACTTCTCCGAAAAATATTTTCCTGCTCATATGAAACAAGCTGCCTTATAGGAAATATTTAACTTTGTGCAAACTAAAGAAGAGTCTCCCACAAGCTTGGGGGAGGCTTTGCCAGTTACTTAATGCTTTGCTTGATCATCCTCTTAAGAAAAATGAAATACTTGATATCTTCTATAATGGACTAACCGATGCTTCTAGGGACTTCCTAGATAGTTGTGCTGGTTGTGTTTTCAGGGAACAAACTGTTGGACAAGCTGAAGAATTATTGAATAACATATTGAAAAATTATGATGATTGGACTATTCCTGAACCACTGCCTAAACCCACTCCGGAGAAGAGGGGTATATTATATCTCAATCCTGAAGATATGCAAGAGGCAAAGAAATCTATGAAGCAAAAAGGTATTAAAGCTGAGGATGTTAAAAATTAACCTCCTATTGAAGAAATACATGGGCTTAATACACCACCACTGCCTAAGGTGGTAGAGGTAAATTATCTTATGAAGTTCAATGATAATGATAATCCTCACAATATGCATCCTAGTCAATGCCTTTATGAGTTTGAAAACTACATTAGGTAACAAGATCACTTCAATGCAAATGTTATGAAACAATTGACATATAATTCTAATACGATTGCTCGCTTGAGTGACTTGTTATTTAGAATATCAAATGATGTTAGAGGTGTTTTAAAACATGCTTCTGTGGTTCAAACTCAACTAGAACAAGTTGCTAAATCTCAAAGAGAATTGCTTGATGAAATGAATCATAATAGCCATGACTTTGCTGTTAGAGTTGCAACTAGAGGAGGTAAAATGACTCAGGAACCACTTTATCCTGACGGTCACCCTAGAAGAATTGAACAAGATTCAGAAAGAGCTAACACTAGTGCACCTAGTCCTACTAGAAAGAAAAAGAAAAAGAAAAATGATAGGACTTTGCACACTTCTAGTGAACCTAAAATAGAAAAACCTCCTAATAATGAGAATGGAATTTCTATCTCGGATGCCGAAACTAAATCTGGCAATGAACACTCACCTACTGATAATGAAAAAGTTAATGATGAGGTTCATGAAGACTCTCAACCAACCAATGATAAAGAACCAGATAATGATGTTCAGATAGAACCACCTGTTGATCTTGATAACCCACAACCTAAAAATAAAAGATATGATAAAAGAGACTTTGTAGCTAGGAAACACGGTAAAGAAAGAGAACCGTGGGTTCAAAAACCTATGCCTTTTCCACCCAAGTAAACTAAAAAGAATGATGATGAAGAATTTGAACGCTTTGCTGAAATGGTGAGGCCAGTCTTTTTGCGTACTCGCTTGACTGATATCTTGAAAATGCCTCCTTATGCAAAGCATATGAGAGACATCATCACAAATAAGAGAAAAATACCGAAAGCTGAAATCTCCACTATGCTCGCTAATTATACCTTTAAAGATGGAGTGCCTAAAAAGCTTGGAGATCCAAGAATACCAACTATACCTTGCTCCATCAAAACAAATTATGTGAAAACTGCTTTGTGTGATTTAGGAGCTGGTGTTAGTGTTATGCCTTTCTATTTATATAAAATACTTGACTTGAATAAACTAACACCTACTGAAATATCTTTGCAAAGGGCTGACAACTCAACTGCCATACCTATCGATATCTATGAGGATGTGCCCGTTGTTGTTGCTAATGTTACTACTTTGACTAACTTTGTTATACTTGAGATGCCCGAGGACGACAACATGTCGATTATCCTTTGTAGACCCTTCTTGAGTACTGCACGGGCTGTTATTGATTGCAATAAAAGCAAGGACACTTTTCATATCAATGGTAATGAGCATATGATGCACTTTCCGAAGAAACAATTCCAAGTGAATGGTATTAATGTTATTGAAAAATCTCCGACAATCACTATTGGAAGTTTTTAAATACCTCTCCCTACTGTCAAAAGGAAATATGAAATACTTATTGTTGGGGAAATGCATATCCCCATTGAGGTAACTTAGTGATTTACAAAGTTCTTCGGTTTCATGCTAACCAAAAGTGGTTGTTAATAAGACGTCATCAACCTTATTAATGGATCATTTTTGAACGGTATGAAGTTGATGAATTTAGTAAGCACTACCGTCTGTCCCTTCTTTTTATTCTTTGTTTTTATTAGTTAAATAAAATAAAATGCCATGTTTTGTCTGTTTTCTGAATTTCTCGTGCAATAAAAAATGACCCAAAAATAAAAGTTCTTAGAATGCCCTGAAAATTTTATATGATTTTTTCCTGAATATTAAAGAATTTTTGGTGCAGAAATAACTAGAGGGGGGTGAACCAGGTGGGCACAACCCACCTGGGCGTGCCAGCACCCCCTAGCGGGCCCTCGGGGGTTGTGGTCCCCACATGGCCCCCCTCACTTATCTCTTTAGCCCACATTGTCACCTACCTCCAGAAAAAATTCACTCTTGCTTTCTCTCCCGTGTTCTTGCTCATTTTGCTGCCATTTTCAATCTCTTTGCTCGAAGCTCCATTTCCAAAACTGTTTCATGAGATTTTTGCTTGGTATGTGACTCAACCATTTGTCCAATTAGTTTTTGTTTTAGTGGTTTATACTTTGAATAATTAGCTACTCTTGGTGCTGCTGTAGATGTGTTTGCATGTTGAGTTCTTAGTGTTCTAAGTAGCTTGAATGCTTGCTATGGCCTCTATGTATCCCTATGAGTAGTTGCTATTAGTTTTGAGAAGTTTCGTTGAAAAATTGTGTGAACTAAAAATTTAGATTTTTGTTCATAGGAAATTTTTTATGCGGACATGAATATCTCAGGAAATATGGCTCAAGGAAGAACTCCAAGGGTGTTATTGGGGAGTCTTCTGACAATGATCTCCACCCTCGGAGGTTGGCAGAGGTATGGCCGTGCGAATGGCCGCACATCCCATTCCTGCAAGAAGCTAGAATTCATGAGGAGTTTATGCAATTCATTGCCAATACCGGTCTCACCGACTTCATCGCAGATGAGTGTGCCCAGCATCGAATCCTCACAAATATATTTGTTCAAAGTTTTACTTTCCTGCCTAGAAATAATCCTCCTGAAGTGAGCTTTGACTTATATGCGGAAATCCATCAGATACCACTTACTGAGTTTTGTGACATATGAATGATCCCGTCTGATGGGAGCTTGGCTGAGCCTAGACCGGCTGAGTTTGAGGATTTTTGTCGCACCCTGATAGTGGGTGATGAGATGAGTGTGTCAGCCATCACTGCCGATGGTTTACATTTTCCTGCTGTTCATTACTTTGCATATTTCATTTCCAAATGCTTGCTTGCTAGGGAGAAGGTGGGTGCACTTTGTTCACTAGACCTTGTTGTTTTACATCGTGCAATTGAGAGCGACAACACATATAGCTTGGGAGCTATCATGGCTCGTCGCCTGCACCTTAATAAATCCCAGGGTAAAATACATGGTGGGATTTATGCTACTCGTTTGGCGGCTCACTTCGAGGTTGAGATACGACCTGATGATTACCCTCTAACCAAGGTTTACCTAGACTGTGCAGCCATGGATCACCATCACTTTCTTGCACATGATCGTGCTGACAGTGACATCCCTTATAACTTGGTCTATAACATTGACACTTGTGATGTTATTCCCTTTCCTACACCTGCTTTGTTTGATTCTATTGCCAGGGTGGATACCGGATTATGCCTGCAGACATCCTCGCCTACTGGAACGCTCAGGCTGCTGCTGAGGCTATACAGGCACCTCCACAGTGGGATCAGTGGATGCCCGCTCCTCAGTACCCCGACTATTACCCTCTAGGCTACTGATTGATTACTAACTTAGGCCAAAATCCTAAGCTTGGGGGATACGTGTTTCTCACCGACATTATATTCATGCTCACATATCATTCTATCTGTCGGTGTTCACACTTTTTCATTGTATCATCCATGCTTAGATTTATTTTTTGCTTTCTTCTTGTGTGTTTGAAAAACTTTAGAAAAACCAAAAAAATTGGTTGTAGTAATTTACTTTCTATGCATGCTTAGTAGTAGTACTAAAAAGAAAATCCAAAAAGATTTCCTTGTTCTTCTTTTGCTTCTTGGGAGCTTTCCCGTGTAAATACTTTTTCTCGTTTTTGCTTGCTTGTTGAAGAAAACCAAAAACTCCAAAAATATTTTAGTGTGTTTCTTTGAATTTATTTTCTTTTATTCGAGTTGTACCGAGGAGAATACCACGATGAAAATGTTGAGTGGCTCTCATATGAATAACTCTTGAACTAATAAGAGCCCATTTTACTTTGTCTTCTCCTGTTGAATAAAATGTTTGCATATTCCAGCTTAGTCCGTGGCACTCTAGCACTATTATTGTTTTCATATCATTCGGTCATGCAAGTGAAAGGCAATAATGACGAATTCGATGAGCTGGCCGTGGCAAGGAGAAACTAGTATGAACTCGACTTGTCTTGTCTGTGTAAATATGTTTAACCTAGTGCCCATGATTCAGCCCGTTGTGATTAAACATGTTTGCAATGGCAATTAGAGATTATAGTTTCTCATTCCATGCATAAGTAGCTGGGAGTGGATAATGATTTATCTTGGATATCAACATAGCGTTAAAATGATTGTGATGTAGTATGATGATGTGGTATCCTCCTCTGAATGTTGGAGTGGCTTGACTTGGTACATGTTCATGCATGTAGTTGAATCAAATCCAACATAGCCTCTATATATTTATGTTCATGGTGCTCATATCCTACTCATGCTAGTGTCCAATGTTACTTATGCATAATGCCTGGTTATGATCGTTGTTGCTCTCTAGCTGGCCGCTTCCCAATCTTAAATTGCTAGCCTTCGCCTGTACTAAGTGGGAATTCTGCTTGTACATCAAAAACCTTGAACCCAAAGTTATTCCAGATGAGTCCACCATACCTACCTATATACGGTATTACCCTGCCGACCTAAGTAAATTTGCATGTGCCACCTCTAAAATCTTCTAAAAATTGTCCTTTTTGTGTGCCCGGATCATTCATGGAACGACAGGAAGTGGTCGATATCTTCCATGCTAAGCATGTTGTCCTCAGGTCGAGTGTTTATTCACTCGCCATTGCACGAGGAAATGGGAGGTAATAGGGATGCCCAGTCCCAAACTGCAAAAATACAAAAAGAGTTCATCTCTTGAATAATCGAACAAAAACTCCCAATGGAGTCAAAACCTTTACTTTCCGCTTGGGAACCGCCACTAGCGTGCTTAGCATGGAAGATGTTTATAACTGATGGTCATGAAGTAAATAAGAAGGGTGCATGTCTCAAAATAATCATTTATATATGTTTTAAAAACTGAGCTCTGGCACCTCTGCAAATCACTTCTTCCCTCTGCGAAGGAACTTTCTATTTACTTTTATGTTGTGTCACCACCTTCTATAAACAAGCGCTTGAAACTGAGTAGAGCACAACGGTCATGATTTATGCATTGTGTATAGCTAATGTTGGGTGCATCATGATTGGATCTTTTCTACCATGAATTACAATGTTTAGTCGCTACTTGAACTTCGGAGGTGCTCTGCATTTATGTTTTGCGGTCTGAGAAAGGGCTAGCAAGATACCATTATTGTCATATTATATCATGGTTGTTCCGACAACGTGTTTCTATTTGAGATATCTTATTATTGATCGCTAGCTGATTATGTCATTGATATGAATCATTATAATCTTTAAGAGTTATTGTTGACATGGTTAGTTATAGTGTTGTTATTGTTCCCAGAACACCGATGGTAGCCCCCAGGCCCAAGGCGCGCTCGGGCTTGGTTTCGAGGCGAAGCCAAAGGGCAAGTGTGGAGCGTTGTGGGTCCCAATAGCCTGCGGCCTTGGTCGACACATGGCGGTTGGTTGGACGTGGGCGTCTCCGCTTCCCCACGCTGCCTTGATACCCGCCTGGCTAGGCGGCCACCGCGGTCTACACGGTTTCCCTCCCGTTGTTGCCGCGCACTCTCCAATTCTTCTGCTTCCTGGCCGCTTAGCCTCTCCCCCTGATCCGATCTGAGCTCAATCCTCCCATCGCCATGGCATCGGATCAGTCGGAGAAAGGGAAGGGTCCCCTGTCCCCCGTCGAGCTACGCCCTGCCGCTGAGCCTGCCGTTGGCAGGTCGCTGGTGCTCAACCAAGAAGCCATGGACAAGGTGCATCCCATGCTCGTCTCCAGCTGCAATGAGTGGGGAAGGATGGTGGCCTGGCCTGCATCTCATGCTCGTATCAAACGGACAGCCACCGAGGTCCCGTTCTTCATCGACTCCCTTTGGGCTGGCGTGGTTCCTTCTTTCTCCGCCTTCCTAAATGCAGTGCTTGCCCATTATCAGATCAACATGCTGCACCTTGATCCCTAATCCGTGACCCTTCTCGCCGTCTTCGCCTTTGTTTGCGAGGCCATGGTGGGCATTGCTCCTTCCGTGGCCCTTCTCCACCACTTCTTCTCATTGCACCTGATCGATCCCCGACAGATCTCGGGGTGCCTGTGAAGGAAATATGCCCTAGAGGCAATAATAAAGTTATTATTTTTTTTCCTTATATCATGATAAATGTTTATTATTCATGCTAGAATTGTATTAACCGGAAACATAACACATGTGTGAATACATACACAAACAGAGTGTCACTAGTATGCCTCTACTTGACTAGCTCGCTGATCAAAGATGGTTAAGTTTCCTAGCCATTGACATGGGTTGTCATTTGATTAACGTGATCATATCATTAGGAGAACGATGTGATTGACATGACCCATTCCGTTAGCTTAGCACACGATCGTTTAGTATGTTGCTATTGCTTTCTTCATGACTTATACATGTTCCTATGACTATGAGATTATGCAACACCCATTTACCGAAGGAACACTTTGTGTGCTACCAAACATCACAATGTAACTGGGTGATTATAAAGGTGCTCTACAGGTGTCTCCGAAGGTACTTGTTGGGTTGGCGTATTTTGAGATTAGGATTTGTCACTCCGATTATCGGAGAGGTATCTCTGGACCCTCTCGGTAATGCACATCACTTAAGCCTTGCAAGCATTGCAACTAATGAGTTAGTTGCGGGATGATGTATTACAGAACAAGTAAAGAGACTTGCCAGTAACGAGATTGAACTAGGTATTGAGATACCGACGATCAAATCTCAGGCAAGTAACATACCGATGACAAAGGGAACAACGTATGTTGTTATGCGGTCTGACCGATAAATATCTTCATAGAATATGTAGGAGCCAATATGAGCATCCAGCTTCCGCTATTGGTTATTGACCAGAGACGTGTCTTGGTCATGTCTACATAGTTCTCGAACCCGTAGGGTCCGCACGCTTAACATTACGATGACAGTTATATTATGAGTTTATATGTTTTGATGTACCGAAGGTTGTTCGGAGTCCCGGATGTGATCACGGACATGACGAGGAGTATCGAAATGGTCGAGACATGAAGTTTGATATATTGGAAGCCTATGTTTGGATACTGGAAGTGTTCCGGGTAAAATCGAGATTTTACCGGAGTACCGGGAGGTTACCGGAACCCCCAAGGAATCAAATGGGCCTTAGTGGGCCTAGGTTGAAGAGAGGAGAGGAGGCAAGGGCTGGCCGCACGCCCCTCCCCCCTAGTCCGAATAGGACAAGGAGAAGGGGGCGGCGCCCCCCTTCCTTCCTTCTCCTCCACTACTTCCCCCTCAAGTCCTAATCCAACTAGGAAAGGGGGGGAGTCCTACTCCCAGTGGGAGTAGGACTCCTCCTGGCACGCCCTCTCCCTTGGCCGGCCACACCCCCCTTGCTCCTTTATATACGGGGGCGGGGGGCACCCTAGAGACACAACAATTGATCATTGATCTCTTAGCCGTGTGCGGTGCCCCGCTCCACCATAGTCCACCACGATAATACTGTAGCGGTGCTTAGGCGAAGCCCTGCGTCGGTAGAACATCAACATCGTCACCACGCTGTTGTGCTGACGAAACTCTCCCTCAACACTTGGCTGGATCAGAGTTCGAGGGACGTCATCGGGCTGAACGTGTGCTGAACTCGGAGGTGCCGTACACTCGGTACTTGATCGGTCGGATCATGAAGACGTACGACTACATCAACCGCGTTGTGCCAACGCTTCCGCTTTTGGTCTACGAGTGTACGTGGACAACACTCTCCCCTCTCGTTGCTATGCATTACCATGATCTTGCGTGTGCGTAGGATTATTTTTTTGAAATTACTATGTTCCCCAACAGTGGTATCAGAGCCTGGTTTTATGCGTTGATGTTATATGCACGAGTAGAACACAAGTGAGTTGTGGGAGATATAAGTCATACTGCTTACCAACATGTCATACTTTGGTCCGGCGGTATTGTTGGATGAAGCGGTCCGGACCGACATTACGTGTACGCTTACACGAGACTGGTTCTACCGACGTGCTTTGCACATAGGTGGCTGGCGGGTGTCAGTTTCTCCAACTTTAGTTGAACCGAGTGTGGCTACGCCCGGTCCTTGCGAAGGTTAAAACAACACCAACTTGACAAACTATCGTTGTGGTTTTGATGCGTAGGTAAGAACGGTTCTTGCTAAGCCCGTAGCAGCCACGTAAAACTTGCAACAACAAAGTAGAGGACGTCTAACTTATTTTTGCAGGGCATGTTGTGATGTGATATGGTCAAGACATGATGCTAAATTTTATTGTATGAGACGATCATGTTTTGTAACCGAGTTATTGGCAACTGGCAGGAGCCATATGGTTGTCGCTTTATTGTATGCAATGCAATTGCCCTGTAATGCTTTACTTTATCACTAAGCGGTAGCGATAGTCGTGGAAGCATAACATTGGTGAGACGACAACGATGCTACGATGGAGATCAAGGTGTCCCGCCGGTGACGATGGTGATCATGACGGTGCTTCGGAGATGGAGATCACAAGCACAAGATGACGATGGCCATATCATATCACTTATATTGATTGTATGTGATGATTATCTTTTATGCATCTTATCTTGCTTTGATTGACGGTAGCATTATAATATGATCTCTCACTAAATTTCAAGATAAAAGTGTTCTCCCTGAGTATGCACCGTTGCTAAAGTTCGTCGTGCCCAGACACCATGTGATGATTAGGTGTGATAAGCTCTACGTCCATCTACAACGGGTGCAAGCCAGTTTTTCACACGCAGAATACTCAGGTTAAACTTGACGAGCCTAACATATGCAGATATGGCCTCGGAACACTGAGACTGAAAGGTCGAGCATGAATCATATAGTAGATATGATCAACATAGTGATGTTCACCATTGAAAGCTACTCCATTTAACGTGATGATCGGTTATGGTTTAGTTGATTTGGATCACGTGATCACTTAGAGGATTAGAGAGATGTCTTTCTAAGTGGGAGTTCTTAAGTAATATGATTAATTGAACTTAAATTTATCATGAACTTAGTACCTAATGGTATCTTGCTTGTCTATGTTTGATTGTAGATAGATGTCTCGTGCCATTGTTCCGTTGAATTTTAATGCGTTCCTTGAGAAAGCAAAGTTGAAAGATGATGGTAGCAATTACACGGACTGGGTCCGTAACTTGAGGATTATCCTCATTACTGCACAGAAGAATTACGTCCTGGAAGCACCGCTGAGTGCCAGGCTTGCTGCTGATGCAACTGACGACGTTAAGAACGTCTGGCAGAGCAAAGATGATGACTACACAATAGTGCAGTGTGCCATGCTTTACGGCTTAGAACCGGGACTTCAACGACGTTTTGAACGTCATGGAGCATATGAGATGTTCCAGGAGTTGAAGTTAATATTTCAAGCAAATTCCTAGATTGAGAGATATGAAGTCTCCAATAAGTTCTACAGCTGCAAGATGGAGGAGAATAGTTCTGTCGGTGAACATATACTCAGAATGTCTAGGTACCATAATCACTTGACTCAGCTGGGAGTTGATCTTTCAGTTGACAGTGTCATTGACAGAGTTCTTCAATCACTGCCACCAAGCTACAAGAGCTTCGTGATGAACTATAATATGCAAGGGATGAATAAGACAATTCCCGAGCTCTTCGCAATGCTAAAAGCTGCAGAGGTAGAAATCAAGAAGGAGCATCAAGTGTTGATGGTCAACAAGACCACTAGTTTCAAGAAAAAGGGCAAAGCAAAGAAGAAGGGGAACTTCAAGAAGAACAGCAAGCAAGTTGCTGCTCAACAGAAGAAACCCAAGTCTGGACCTAAGCCTGAAACTGAGTGCTTCTACTGCAAGCAGACTGGTCACTGGAAGCGGAACTGCCCCAAGTATCTGGCGGATAAGAAGGATGGTGATGCGGAGCATCCCAAGGTCATCCCCATGGACCTACCATCGTCTCACCAAGTGTCTACCGGGCCCATGACTCGATCACGTGCAAGAGCCCTTGAAACCGAGGTGACATCTCTCCTCTCACAATTCTACTCCGATGCACATGAAGCATGGCTACTACCTCATATGGGTACATTATGCATACTCAGGTACAATGGAGAATCTAAGGAGCAAGGACAAGAAGAAGAAGAAGATGGACGAGAAGACGGAGAAGAAGAAGGGCTGCAGGAAATTTCCCAGCCACCGAATGACCGGCTGGGACCGGACGTCCGGCGCCTGAAGCGTCAGCCAAGCTCCAGCCAGCGGACGTTCGGCCCAGACCGGATGACCGGTGCCCCTGCACCCGAAGCGAACGAGCGGACGTCCGGTCCGGACCGGACAACCGGCGTCCCAGCACCCGAGCCAACATCAGCGGAAGTCCAGAGCCTCCGGACGTCCGGCACCCCCATCACAAAGCAGAACCAGCGGACGACCGGAGGACACCGGACGTCCGGCAGCTCCTGAGACACTGGACGACCGGTCCCCAGCGGACGTCCAGTACCTGGCTGCGTCCAGATTCGGGCCCGAGGCCCATGTACCCCTTCGCTTCGCCCCCCTTTTTGCACTTAGACTATAAATAGACCCCCATTCATCCTAGCTAGGGTTAGCGTTGGTTTAGCTCATACTTCGAGATAGAGCTTCGCTCATCCATACCGATCTCCTCCTCGAGAGAGACTGCGGCCCCTCTTCGGAGAAGATCAATTTGGATTCAAGACCCCCCTCTTGGGCGGCCCCATCAAGACCTCCTTCTAGGAGAAGAGCCGGTTACTTGTATCATCCTTTGTTGACCTTGGATCATCCTGTATCTCTTTGTGTTTCGAGGATCTAGCACATGTGTGACCTATTCTTGTTGGTTGAGTGTTTCTCTTGTGTTTCCCCTCGTTTTCCCCCTCGTGTTCTTCGTGTTCCTCGTAGGGATCCGCTCCTTTCGTGAAAGATCGGCCATCTAGGGTTCCACCCTACATCATCTTGGTACCAGAGCCAGGTTGATCATGATTTCGGAGCCCCCTCTTCGTTTTTCTAGCTTGTTTTTGTTGTTTTTCGTCCTAATCTGAAAATCCCCACAAAAATAGCCCCAAAAATTTTTCTTGTGTTTTGTGAGTTTTGATGATGTTTTGTTGGGTTTGATCCGTGAATTTGTTGCGTTGCAAGTAGATCTAACCTTCCCCCACCACTTCCACCTCGAAATCCCTCCCAAATTCCCCATATTCCCCCCCCCCCAAAATCACCTCCCGGATCTAGAATCTCACGTTGACCCCGACCACCGGACGACCGGCACATCACCGGACATCCGGCGACCGAGGAAGCACCGGATGTCCGACCCGACCGGACGATCGGACTTGTCCACTACCGGACGACCGCTCCTTCCACTACTTCATCCGCTACACCACCACCGACTTTCCGCACTCTTGGACATTATCCCAACCCACACCACCACCTAACCGCCACCTACTCCGATGATTTTAGTCGCCTTTGGTTTTGAGAATTTGAGTTGCGGTACCGTATCCTTTTGTGTTTCGGCTATCTAGGTACGGTTGAACATCGACACCACCGCCGCTCATTTTTCGCCACGGACACGTCATCAACACCGGTCAACAACAACGGCCACCTCGACAACGACTTGGTATTCGTGCCACCATTTCGACACCATACCGGAAGCAAGACCGGTAACCTCATCTGGGTATTGGACATATCATTCTTGCCATCACATTGTTAGCCATCATCGCCTGACTCCTTTGCGTTGCTTACCCATCGAGACTAGCCATTGAGTATTGCCGGCAACGAGACTTGTGCACTTTAGTGATCATACTTCCCCATAGCATACATACATGCCTCATTGTTGATTATATTGTTATCATCTCTTGTGTCACAAAGTTGTCATCGCATACTCACTTGCTATCTTGGTTCGTCAAGCGTCGCATAAGAAAAGATCTCAAACATCAAAGAGCCAACCAAGCTTTGAAAGATAAGCAAAGAGCTTTTAAGCAAGAACCATAGCATCATACAACATTAAGATTGTCATACTCGATCATCTTGGATCATATCATAGCAACACCTTGCATAAAACATATTTGGGATAGAAGCCGTTGCATTTTTGCTAAGTAGGTCGTGCTAGCATCTCTCTAGTGTTGTGCAACAAGAGCATTTTTCTGGATTCCACATTTTGGCTCACCCTTGGTTGCTCAACCCCACTTATCTTTTTGCGTGTGTGTTTCCGTGTACCGTATATGCTTGGTCTACTTGTTACATTGCATCTTGTGAATCTTTTCCAACATTCTTGAATCTTGCTTACATTCACATTAAAAATTGTGCCACCATCCTAACCAAGCTCCACCAAAAGCTTTTACTTGTGTAGGTGTGAGAACCGACAAGAATTGGTACCAATTGTGCTATTTCCTTGTTACACATTGGAGTCATCTTTGATCCATTTGCAACATCGGTCAACGTACATTTGATATTGGTTCTTCCCTTTCTTCCACTCACACTTGTCTTGGAATGATGGATAGGCCAAGTACTTCTACCAACCCACTCTTCATGGAGCAAGACGACGACATGAACTCCTTCGTCACCAAGAGTCACCTCTTTGGTGCACATCGTGCTTTGCATCAAGAGCAACAAGCTATGAGTGAACGCATCGACAACCTTGCCGCCGACTTACGACTTTCCGAGCAACGTACAAGTGATGAGGACATCAATACCATTGTTACACCCACAGCCCCTACTGTTACATATACTGGACTAATTACTAGAGCTCGCGCACGCCAATTAAATTACCAGGTACTTTCGTTTCTTGGTAATGATTCTAATGTTCATGAGATTATGATGCTGCCTAAATTGGATACATTTGTTTTGCTTACAAATGAAGGGCCTATCTTGGAGAAGGATGAACATTGGAGCAAGAACACACATGGAGTTGATGGTATGCGCAAGGGGATCAAGAACGGAGTTACAAGTGATGATTTCAGGACTTTAAAGCCGCCATAAGGAGTGCATGAAGCCTTGGACAAAATATACAAGATGCCACTTCATAATATTCGTCCATAGGCTATTCGAGGTGCTGTGTCACCTTATTAATGGGCCAGGCCCATGTAACTTCAAAATACTTAAGTATAGGCTATTTTTAGAGTCCGTATGTGTGGGGAAACAAGAGTTAGGGTTGGTTTCGGACCCCACCCTCAAGGGCCACGAAATTCCCCCCTCTTCCTCCATATATACAGCCCTTAGGGCGTCGTTTAGACTTCGGGTTTTGTTTAGATCAAAAGTTCGCCATAGCTGCAACTTCGCGTACTTCGTTTGTGTCCAATGACCAGACTAAGACGTCACAGAACCCCACCTTGATCAATAAAACTTTCATCTTATATTCGCAATATCCAGATTGCAATCTCAGTTTCTTGCTTGTTCTTCGTTCGCTCGCAGGAAACAGACCCTCGTGGTCAGGTTGATCGTGCTCCGGCGTGGTCAATAACCCTCGGAAGTTGGTTTAGCGATTGCTAAGGCACGACGTCTCGCACGTTCGTAGTCGGATCATCAAAGTCGACTCCCACAGAAAACGATAGCCACCATCTCATCGAAACATCGGGACCCTTGCCTCTATCAAGTGGTATCAGATTTCCAGGTTGCTCGGTGAGATTTTACAGTTTTTTGTAGATTAGATCGAGTCTGTTCTTCATACCTATAGTCCACGAAAAAGCCACAAAAATTTTTTTAGGGTTAGTTTATCATATCCGAACCAATCTGAGCCTTTGCATAATCTTTTTAGGGTTTTTGCTTTGTTGAATTTGCGGTTGCATCGTCGTGTCAAGTTGCTGGTCTTAGAGTCTAGTCTTTTAGAGTTTCGAGTTCTGGTCATAAGTTGTCACGCCGCCGCCGCACCATCATCATTGCCCATCTACCACTTTTGCTTATCCGCCACCGCTCTGAATCCATATCCATATACCACCACCAATCCGTATCCGTATACCACCACCAATCTGTATCCATATACCACCACCGCTACCATATACAACCACCGCTGCCATATACCACAACCATATATCCACCACCAATCCGAGTTCTTCTCATATTAGGTTTGTTCTTGAGATCAATCTAAATTCCGATTCGTGTTTCCTTGCCTGCGTAGGTCTCGAAAAAAAAAAGAGTCTGGAGACCCCGGGGCAGTTTTTAGGCCAAAATTTTCACGGGCAAATTTTTTTCCCTATCCTATTTTTAGGCTTTTCTGAGTCTTTTGAGCCACGTGCCACCATAGTGATTTTTTGTCGCACTTTTTCGTCGTCGCTGCCCTGATTTCCGACAAAAAAAGTGAAAAAAAAATTCATGCCCATCCTATCAGTTTGACGAGGGAAGAGTTTTGAGACACTCGCCATTATAGTGATTTTTCGCAAAAAAAAGAGGAGCGCAAAAAAAAGGAGCGCAAAAAAAAGAGCGAAAAAAAATAGTTCCAGAGTGTGCTTTTCCCTTATTTACGTGCAGCGTCGTGATTTTGTTAGTGTTCTAGGCTCGCGTCTCTAGCACGGTCTAGCCTAGGACCAGCACAGTACCGTCGTTGAGCGTTTATTCAACTTTGCATCTCTGAATTGATTATTGCTGACCCTTTTTGCTACCATACTATAAGCCTTCCCAGCTCCACATACATCTACGTCGTGCGTTTGACTCTCCCTGGCAATCGCTCTATCCAAGCTTTTGAGAGTTTTGACTATAACGGTTGCCGATCACCGCCTGCTGCTGGGTAAGAACTGGTAAAAATTTGAGATTTGCTTGACGGATTTGTGACACCCGCCACCACCACCACTTGTTAGTAGTCTGTAGGATCATATTCTTGTGTGTTTCTATTGCTGCTAACCATGCCAGGATCACATTCCGACAAGACTGACTGGGAGAACTTGATGAACAAGGAGCTTCATGATACGTTTCAGCAAATGATGAGTGTACAGGTGCAAGATGTGATAAACAGATTTGAAGAGGCCATGGAGAAGATAGATGGCATGGAGAAGACGTTTGAAACAAAGCTCGATAACAAGTTTGCTGAATTGCTTTCGCGTTTTCCACCACCACCACCGGCTGCTCCTGCCGCACCTCTGCAACAACAGCAACAACACCGACTACCTCCACGTCGGGAAACAGCCCTCCGCCGAGTGAGCCGTGTCCCTCTTCAGTCGGGCCAAACTGCTGGTGCTGCTGTTGATACTTCTGTGGCTCCTACTACTGATGTGGAGGAGGATGATTATGTGGGAGATTATGAGGATGAGGTTGATCAAAATCAGAACTACGTGCCACCACCAGCACAGCAACCACCAGGTCGTCCACATGCAAATAATGGCAATGGTAGGGCTCACCCTCAGGTACGAGATCATGACCATCTCCCTAAACTAAAATTGAATATTCCACCATTTGAGGGTAGAAATGTTCCTGATATATATCTTACTTGGGAGTTAGAAACTGAACAACGATTTACATGTTTACAATATCCCGAGGAGAGACGTGTTCCTGCTGCTGTTTGTGCATTCACTAGTTTTGCATGTGTTTGGTGGTCTGAGCATTGTAGATTATTTCCTATTCCGGCTACTTGGGCTGCTTTGAAAACTGCTATGCGTACTCGTTGGGTTCCACCATATTATCAACGTGAATTACTTCAAAAATTGCAGCTCTTAAGACAGGGAAAAAATTCTGTAGAAGAATATTATCAGGAATTACAAACTGGCATGATTAGATGTGGTATTGTTGAGGAGAATAAAGCTATGCTTGCACGTTTTATGGGTGGATAAAATAGAGATATTCAGACGATTCTAGAGTATAAGGAGTATACTAATATCACTCGTTTATTCCATCTTGCTTGTAAAGCTGAACGTGAAGTGCAGGATCGACAGGCACTGGCGAGACTAACTTTTCTGCAGGTCGACCTTCATCATGGACACCACGTGCATCATCTACTTCCACACATTCTGCTACACCGACGCCTCCGTCGGCTGCCACCTCCAACCGTGATACAATAAAGCAGGCACAATCACCACTATCTGCCAAGAGCACACCTTCTGGGCCGGCAAAGAGCTCTTCTTCATCCATGGCATCAACAGGGCAAACACATGATATTATTTGTCGACGTTGCAAGGGTGGAGGTCATTATGCGAGAGAATGCCCATCTAAGAGTGTGATGATTGTTACTGAGGATGGTGGGTATGAGTCTGCTAGTGACTATGATGAGGAGACTTTGGCTCTTATTACACGTGACGAACACGATGGAGACGATTCTGATCATGAGACGCAATACATGGCTCCTGAAGATGCTGACAGGTATGAATGTTTAGTTGCTCAACGTGTTTTGAGTGTGCAGGTTACACAAGCTGAGCAAAATCAGCGGCATAATTTGTTCCATACAAAGGGAGTTGTGAAGGAACGTTCTGTTCGCGTGATCATAGATGGAGGGAGCTGCAATAACTTGGCTAGCATGGAGATGGTGGAGAAGCTATCTCTCACCACAAGACCACATCCACATCCTTACTACATCCAATGGTTCTACAACAGCGGCAAGGTTAAGGTAACATGTACTGTTCGTGTGCATTTTAGTATCTCTACATATGCTGATTATGTTGATTGTGATGTGGTACCTATGCAAGCATGTTCCTTATTACTTGGTAGACCATGGCAATATGATAAAAATTCTGTACACCATGGTAGAAACAATCAGTATACTCTTGTTCATAAGGATAAAAATATTACTTTGCTTCCTATGACTCCTGATTCCATTTTGAAAGATGATATTAATAGAGCTAATAAAGCAAAACAGGAGACAAATAAGAGTGAAAATCAGATTGTGGCAAAAGAATTTGAGCACCAAATGAAGTCTAATAATAAACCATCTACTGTTGTTTCTGAAATTAAATTGAAAAGTGCATGTTTACTTGCCACCAAATCTGATATTGATGAGCTAGATTTCAGCAAATCTGTTTGCTATGCCTTTGTGTGCAAAGAGGCATTATTTTCATTAGAGGACGTGCCTTCCTCTTTGCCCCCTGCTGTCACTAACCTTTTGCAGGAGTTCCCTGACGTCTTTCCACAAGACGTGCCACCGGGATTACCACCTATTCGAGGGATTGAGCATCAAATTGACTTAATTCCCGGTGCTTCGCTACCCAACTGTGCACCATACCGTACCAATCCAGAGGAGACGAAGGAGATTATGCGTCAAGTACAAGAACTGCTCGACAAAGGTTATATACGCGAATCCCTTAGTCCTTGTGCTGTTCCTATCATTTTAGTGCCGAAAAAGGATGGTACGTCGCGTATGTGCGTTGATTGTAGAGGCATAAATAATATTACTATTCGTTATCGTCATCCTATTCCTAGGCTAGATGATATGCTTGATGAATTAAGTGGCTCTACAATATTCTCCAAAGTTGATTTGCGTAGTGGATACCATCAAATTCGTATGAAATTGGGAGATGAATGGAAAACAGCATTTAAAACTAAGTTTGGATTATATGAGTGGTTAGTCATGCCTTTTGGGTTAACTAATGCGCCTAGTACTTTCATGAGACTAATGAACGAAGTTTTACGTGCTTTCATTGGACGATTTGTGGTAGTCTATTTTGATGATATACTGGTTTATAGCAGATCTTTGGAAGAACATTTGGAACATTTACGTGCTGTTTTTATTGCTCTATGTGATGCACGTTTGTTTGGTAACCTTGGGAAGTGCACCTTTTGCACCGACCGAGTATCTTTTCTTGGCTATGTTGTTACTCCACAGGGAATTGAAGTTGATAAAGCCAAGATTGAAGCTATTGAGAGTTGGCCGCAGCCCAAAACGGTCACACAAGTGAGGAGTTTCCTTGGCCTCGCTGGTTTCTATAGGCGTTTTGTGAGAGATTTCAGCACCATTGCTGCACCTCTCAACGAGCTTACAAAGAAGGATGTGCCTTTTGTTTGGGGTATCGCACAGGAAGAAGCCTTCACGGTATTGAAAGATAAGTTGACACATGCTCCTTTACTCCAACTTCCTAATTTCAATAAGACTTTTGAGCTCGAATGTGATGCTAGTGGAATTGGATTAGGAGGTGTGTTATTACAAGATGGAAAACCTGTTGTATACTTTTCTGAAAAATTGAGTGGGCCTAATCTGAACTATTCTACTTATGATAAAGAATTATATGCTCTTATTCGGACCTTAGAAACATGGCAACATTATTTATGGCCCAAGGAATTTGTTATACATTCTGATCATGAATCTTTGAAACACATTAAAAGTCAAGCAAAACTGAACCATAGACATGCTAAATGGGTTGAATTCATTGAGACTTTCCCTTATGTCATTAAACACAAGAAGGGTAAAGAAAATGTTATTGCTGATGCCTTGTCTCGTCGTTATACTATGCTTTCACAACTTGACTTTAAAATATTTGGTTTGGAGACCATGAAAGATCAATATGTTCATGATGCTGAATTTAAAGATGTATTGCAGAATTGTAAGGAAGGGAGAACTTGGAACAAGTTCGTTCTTAACGATGGATTTGTGTTTCGTGCTAACAAGCTATGCATTCCAGCTAGCTCCGTTCGTCTTTTGTTGTTGCAGGAGGCGCATGGAGGAGGATTAATGGGACACTTTGGCGTCAAGAAGACGAAGGATATACTTGCTACACATTTCTTTTGGCCAAAGATGAGACGGGATGTTGAGCGTTTTGTTGCTCGCTGCACTACATGTCAAAGAGCCAAGTCACGACTCAATCCTCATGGTTTACATATGCCTTTGCATGTACCTAGTGTTCCTTGGGAGGATATATCTATGGACTTTGTTTTAGGTTTACCTCGAACAAAGAAGGGGAGGGATAGCATATTTGTTGTCGTGGATAGGTTCTCGAAAATGGCACACTTTATACCATGTCATAAAAGCGATGATGCTGTTAATGTTGCTGATTTGTTCTTTCGTGAAATTATTCGCTTACATGGTGAGCCAAATACTATTGTTTCAGATCGTGATACTAAATTTCTTAGCCACTTTTGGAGATGTTTATGGGCTAAGTTGGGGACTAAGCTGCTTTTTAGTACTACTTGTCACCCCCAAACTGATGGACAAACTGAAGTAGTCAATAGAACATTGTCTACTATGCTTAGGGCTGTTTTGAAGAATAACAAGAAAATGTGGGAAGAATGCTTGCCTCATATTGAATTTTCTTATAATCGTTCATTGCATTCTACTACTAAGATGTGCCCTTTTGAAATTGTGTATGGTTTCCTACCTCGTGCACCTATTGATTTGTTGCCTCTTCCATCTTCAGAGAAGGTTAATTTTGATGCTAAAGAACGTTCTGAATTGATTTTAAAAATGCATGAGTTAACTAAGGAAAACATTGAGCGTATGAATGCTAAATATAAACTTGCTGGAGATAAGGGTGGAAAACATGTTGTGTTTGCGCCTGGAGATCTTGTTTGGTTACATTTGCGTAAAGATAGATTTCCTAATCTGCGCAAATCAAAGCTAATGCCACGTGCTGATGGTCCTTTTAAGGTGTTAGAGAAAATAAATGATAATGCATATAAACTTGAGCTACCTGTAGATTTTGGGGTTAGTCCCACTTTTAACATTGCAGATTTGAAGCCTTATTTGGGTGAGGAAGATGCGCTACCGTCGAGGACGACTTCATTTCAAGAAGGGGAGGATGATGAGGACATCAATACCATTGTTACACCCACAGCCCCTACTGTTACATATACTGGACCAATTACTAGAGCTCGCGCACGCCAATTAAATTACCAGGTACTTTCGTTTCTTGGTAATGATTCTAATGTTCATGAGATTATGATGCTGCCTAAATTGGATACATTTGTTTTGCTTACAAATGAAGGGCCTATCTTGGAGAAGGATGAACATTGGAGCAAGAACACACATGGAGTTGATGGCATGCGCAAGGGGATCAAGAACGGAGTTACAAGTGATGATTTCAGGACTTTAAAGCCGCCATAAGGAGTGCATGAAGCCTTGGACGAAATATACAAGATGACACTTCATAATATTCGTCCATAGGCTATTCTAGGTGCTGCGTCACCTTATTAATGGGCCGGGCCCATGTAATTTCGAAATACTTAAGTATAGGCTATTTTTAGAGTCCGTATGTGTGGGGAAACAAGAGTTAGGGTTGGTTTCGGACCCCACCCTCAAGGGCCACGAAATTCCCCCCTCTTCCTCCATATATACAGCCCTTAGGGCGTCGTTTAGACTTCGGGTTTTGTTTAGATCAAAAGTTCGCCATAGCTGCAACTTCGCGTACTTCGTTTGTGTCCAACGACCAGACCAAGACGTCACAGAACCCCACCTTGATCAATAAAGCTTTCATCTTATATTCACAATATCCAGATTGCAATCTCAGTTTCTTGCTTGTTCTTCGTTTGCTCGCAGGAAACAGACCCTCGTGGTCAGGTTGATCGTGCTCCGGCGTGGTCAATAACCCTCGGAAGTTGGTTTAGCGATTGCTAAGGCGCGACATCTCGCACGTTCGTAGTCGGATTGTCAAAGTCGACTCCCACAGAAAACAATAGCCACCATCTCATCGAAACATCGGGACCCTTGCCTCTATCAACAAGGGACTACTTTGACAACAAGCTCGACGATCATAAGCAAGATAATGACACAAGGATGGACGAGATTCGCGCTTTGTTGCTCAATCGCTCTTCTTCCACTTCAAGAAGGAGCCGATCAAGTCGACACTCCGACGACACCATCTCTGGTTCAAGTACACCGACATCGAACACTCTTCGACGAGCCGCGCGCAACGAGCGTCAAGCAAACCTCAATCCACTTCGAGACACCGACTCGCAAGAACATCGACGACGTCAAGCCGAAGAAGCCTTTGCGCTAGCTCAAGAACGGCATCGCCAACGTCAACACGAACAAGAGGAGCGAGCGCGACAACATCAAGATGCACAAGACGCCGAGGCGGAACGACAACAACAACAACTACGTGAAGCTCAAGCACTTGAAGCGCAACGGGCCCTTCATGAATCAAGTCGTGCCATAGCCGACCGAGGCCGACAAGCTCGACTACATTGAGAAGCACTTCGCGATGAAGCTCAAGAAAGAATGTACCAAAGACGTGTGCGTCAACAAGCTCCTCGTCAAGACAGACAAGCTCCCCATCAAGTTCACCAAGAGCATGAAAACAATGGGAATCCTCCGCGGCAAGAGCAACACGAGGTTGACAACCCTCCGCGTCAAGAGTACCACAAGTTGGACAATCATCTACAACATGGGCGTCATCCTCCACGACCCCAACACAATGAAGAGCAACACTACGGCAAGCTCAAGCTCACCATGCCCAAGTTCAATGGAAGCAACGATCCCGAAGAATACCTTTCATGGGCATTGAAGGTTGACAAGATCTTCCGTTTGCACAATTATGAAGAAGAGAAGAAGATCGCGATGGCATCCCTTGAGTTCCAAGATTATGTCCTCATTTGGTGGGAACAAGTCATTGAGCGCCGCGAGGCAAGAGGTGATCCACCCATCACTACTTGGGCACAAATGAAGGATGTCATGAGAGCACGCTTCGTGCCTACCTACTACAACCGCGACCTCTTCAAGAAACTCCAACAACTCAAGCAAGGAACTAAGAGCGTTGAAGAATACTACAAAGAGATGGAGATTGCAATGATAAGAGCCAATGTGAAGGAAGATGATGAGCAAACTATGGCATGTTTCCTAAATGGACTCAATCATCCCATCAAGAAGATCGCCGACTTCCAACCATACTCAAATCTCATCGAGCTCGTGCACCAAGCTACCAAAGCGGAACGCCAAGTGCAAGATGACTTCAAGTACGCCAAGTTCTCATCCAAGTCCTACGGCTTCTCCAATAACCACGCTTGAACGACTCCAATGCCGACTACAAGAACATCTACTTCCAACATCGACAAGCCGACTTCCAAGAAAGCTTCGTCACCTCCAAGTCATCCTCCTACGAACAACTTCAAGCCGAGAGCTTCATCATCATCTACCCCAACCGATGAGACCGTCAAGACGAGTTCCCTCAAGTGTTTCACTTGCGGAGGCCGAGGACACAAGTCCTTCGAATGCACCAACAAACGCACAATGATCTTCAACGACGATGGCACTTTATGATTCCATGAGCGAAGGCGAAATGGAAGCCCTTGAGCAAGTGGCCATGCTCCGCCAAGTGAACAATGAAGATGAACAAGTCTTTTGTGATGAAGACTCAAGTCCCGCACTTGTTGTCTCCAAAGTCTTGACTCTCCAACATCAACAAGAAGAAGACCAAAGATGCACCATATTCCACACCAAGGCCGGCATCAATGGACGATCCGTCATGGTCATCATCGATGGAGGGAGTTGCCACAACTTAGCAAGTGAAGAACTATGCTCCAAGCTCCAATTGGTCAAGATGAAGCACCCTCACCCCTACAAGGTTCAATGGCTAAGCGACACCGACACCATACAAGTCGAGCATAGAGTACAAGTCTCTTTCAAGATTGGCTCCTATGAAGACACATTGGAATGTGATGTCCTTCCGATTACCGTTTGCCACCTCCTCCTTGGACGGCCATGGAAATTTGACCGAGGTGTCATTCACAATGGGCGTACAAATCACTATAGCTTCAAGATGAAAGGGAAAGAGTTCGTGCTACGTCCTATGTCTCCAAGCCAAGTGATAGCCGACAAGCAAGCCACCCATCGTGGAGAAAATAGTGAGAGAGCGATCCACCAAAAAGAAAGTGAGCGCCACAAGCCCAAATTGAGTGACTCCACGATGAGCGACAAGAAAAACTTAGTTCTCCTTGCCACCAAACGTGAGATGAGAGAAGTGTGTGAGAACCATCAAGTGTCCTACACTATGTCCTATTGTGCAAGGACAAGGCCACAACAACTAACAACTCTCACGATCTACCTTTGGTGTTATCTTCTCTCTTGCAGGAATTCCAAGATGTTTTCCCCGATGAGCTACCTCCGAGTCTACCTCCACTACGAGGCATTGAGCACCGAATTGGTCTCATCCCCGGAGCGCCGCTTCCCAACAAAGCTCCATACCGCGTCAACCCCGAAGAAACCAAAGAAATACAAAGGCAAGTAAAGCATCTCATAGACCATGGTCATGTGCGTGAAAGTTTGAGTCCTTGTGCCGTACCGGTCATTCTTGTGCCAAAACGTGATGGTAGCTTTCGCATGTGCTCCGATTGTAGACCTATCAATGCTATCACCGTTAGATATAGGTACCCCATTCCACGCCTTGATGATATGCTTGATAAACTTAGCGGTGCCACTATATTTTCCAAAATTGATCTTAAGAGTGGTTACTATCAAATCTGCATACAAGAGGGTGATGAATGGAAAACCGCCTTCAAAACCAAGTTTGGTTTGTATGAGTGGTTAGTCATGCCTATGGGTCTCTCGGAAGCACCGGGCACTTTTATACGCCTTATGAATCATGTCTTTCGCCCTTACATTGGTATATTTGTTGTGGTGTACTTCGATGACATTCTTGTGTTTAGCAAATATATCCAAGAACATGTCACCCATGTTCGCACCGTTTTGCAAACTCTTAGAAAAGAGTGCCTCTACGCTAATATGGAGAAATGCCTATTTGGTGTTGAGAAGCTCGTTTTCTTGGGTTTTGTGGTCTCTTCTAAGGGTGTTCATGTTGATGAATCTAAGATCAATGCTATTAAAACTTGGCCCCAACCAACCAATTTGCAACAAGTGCGTAGTTTTCTTGGTTTAGCCGGTTTCTACCGTAGATTTGTGAAGGATTTTAGCACCATTGCTTCACCTTTACATGCTTTGAGTAAGAAAAATGCACCGTTTGTTTGGGGAACACCTCAAGATATTGCTTTCAATGAGCTTAAGAATTTTCTTACTCATGCTCCCGTGCTTGCATTACCCAACTTCGACAAACCTTTTGAGATTCATTGGATGCTAGCGGTAATGGCATAGGAGGTGTGTTAACGCAAGAGAAGCACCCCATAGCTTACTTTAGTGAGAAATTATCCGGTGCGCAACTCAATTACCCCATCTATGACAAAGAGCTATATGCTTTAGTGCGAGTTTTGCATGAATGGGAACATTACCTTTGCCCACATGAGTTCATCGTCCATACCGACCATGAAACACTTAAATACCTTAAGGGTCAAACTAAGTTGAACAAGCGTCATGCTAAATGGAGTGAATTTATTGAGTCATTTCCTTATGTCATCAAGTACATTAAGGGTAAAGAAAATGTTGTGGCGGATGCGCTTTCCCGTATATGCATGCTTGTCACTAACCTTGAGTTGAATGTCATTGGTTTTGAGCATATCAAAGACTTGTATGAACATGATCCTACATTCGCCATACCTTATGCCAAGTGTTTGATGCATACTTCTTGGGATCGATACTACATCAAAGATGGATATCTTATGAGAGCTAACAAACTTTGCATCCCGAGTCCTCTTTTCGTTTGTTGCTTTTGCAGGAATCTCATGGAGGCGGACTCATGGGACACTTTGGACGCGACAAAACATTTGCTACGCTCTCCAAGAACTACTTTTGGCCCAAGATGCATCACGACGTCAATCGCTTCACCAACCGTTGTTCTACATGTCGCAAAGCTAAGTCTAAAGCCCAATCTCATGGCCTCTATATGCCACTTCCAATTCCATATCAACCATGGGAAGATATTAGCATGGACTTTGTGCTTGGTTTGCCTAGAACTCGAAATGGAAAGGATTCCGTTTTTGTTGTCGTGGACCATTTCTCCCAAATGGCTCATTTCATTCCTTGCAACAAGATAGACGATGCTTCACATATTGCAAATTTGTTTTGTAGGGAAATCTTGCGCCTTCATGGAGTACCAAAGACTATCGTCTCGGACTGCGACGTCAAGTTCCTTAGCTACTTTTGGAAGACTCTTTGCACCAAGCTGGGAATCAAGCTACTCTTCTCCACGGCTTACCATCCTCAAACCGACGGCCAAACAGAGGTGACAAACCGCACACTCTTCGCTCTACTTCGAGTACTCATCAAGAAGAACGTCAAGGAGTGGGAGGAGTGTCTACCCATCACCGAGTTTGCATACAACCGAGCAAGACACTCAACAACCGACAAGTCCCCTTTCGAGGTCGTCTACGGATTCAACCCTTTGTCACCATTGGATATTCTTCCTCTACCACTCCAAGAGCGCATCAATTTGGACGCAAGTGCGCGTGTGACACATCTCAAGAAGATGCATGAAGATACAAGAAACACCATCGAGCACCAAGTTCAACGCCTTGCGACCAAGCTCAACTTGAACAAGCAACCTATGGTCTTCAACATTGGTGATCAAGTGTGGCTACACCTTCGCAAGGACCGCTTCCCACAAGAACGCAAATCCAAGCTTCATCCACGAGCGGATGGACCCTTCAAGGTGCTTGCACGCTACAACGACAATGCTTACAAGATCGACCTTCCACGCGACAAGTACAATGTGAGCGACATCTTCAACGTCAAAGATCTCTCTCCTTTCCATGGTGATGAAGATTTTGATCCGAGGATGGATCTTCCCCAAGGGAGGGGAGATGATGCGGAGCATCCCAAGGTCATCCCCATGGACCTACCATCGTCTCACCAAGTGTCTACCGGGCCCATGACTCAATCACGTGCAAGAGCCCTTGAAACCGAGGTGACATCTCTCCTCTCACAATTCTACTCCGATGCACATGAAGCATGGCTACTACCTCATATGGATACATTATGCATACTCAGGTACAATGGAGAATCTAAGGAGCAAGGACAAGAAGAAGAGGAATATGGACGAGAAGACGGAGAAGAAGAAGAGCTGCAGGAAATTTCCCAGCCATCGGACGACCGGCCGGGACCAGACGTCCGGCGCCTGAAGCGTTAGCCGAGCTCCAGCCAGCGGACGTCCGGCCCAGACCGGACGGCCGGTGCCCCTGCACCCGAAGCGAACGAGCGGACGTCTGGTCCGGACCGGACGACCGGCGGCCCAGCACCCGAGCCAACATCAGCGGAAGTCTGGAGCCTTCGGACGTCCGGCACCCCCATCACAGAGCAGAACCAGCGGACGACCGGAGGACACCGGACGTCCGGCAGCTCCTGAGACACTAGACGACCGGTCCCCAGTGGACGTCCGGTACCTAGCTGCGTCCAGATTTGGGCCCGAGGCCCATGTACCCCTTCACTTCGCCCCCTTTTTGCACTTAGTCTATAATTAGACCCCCCCCATTCATCCTAGCTAGGGTTAGCGTTGGTTTAGCTCATACTTCGAGATAGAGCTTCGCTCATCCATACCGATCTCCTCCTCGAGGGAGACTGCGGCCCCTTTTCGGAGAAGATCAACTTGGATTCAAGACCCCCCTCTTGGGCGGCCCCATCAAGACCTCCTTCTAGGAGAAGAACCGGTTACTTGTATCATCCTTTGTTGACCTTGAATCATTGTGTATCTCTTTGTGTTTCGAGGATCTAGCACATGTGTGACCTATTTCTTGTTGGTTGAGTGTTTCTCTTGTGTTTCCCCTCGTTTTCCCCCTCGTGTTCTTCGTGTTCCTCATAGGGATCCGCTCCTTTCGTGAAAGATCGGCCATCTAGAGTTCCACCCTACATCAGATGGCAAGGTGAACAAAGGTATATGTGATATACATGTTATTGATGTGTACCTTACTAGAGCTCGCAGTAGCAGCTGGGTATTTGATACTGGTTCTGTTGCTAATATTTGCAACTTGAGACGGGGACTACGAATTAAGCGAACACTGGCAAAGGACGAGGTGATGATGCACGTGGGAAACGGTTCCAAAGTCGATGTGATCGCGGTCGGCACGCTACCTCTACATCTACCTTCGGGATTAGTATTAGACCTAAATAATTATTATTTTGTGCCAGCGTTGAGCATGAACATTATATCTGGATCTTGTTTGATGCGAGACGGTTATTCATTTAAATCAGAGAATAATGGTTGCTCTATTTATATGAGTAATATCTTTTATGGTCATGCACCCTTGAAGAGTGGTCTGTTTTTGATGAATCTCGATAGTAGTGATACACATATTCATAATGTTGAAGCCAAAAGATGCAGAGTTGATAATGATAGTGCAACTTATTTGTGGCATTGCCATTTAGGTCATATCGGTATAGAGCGCATGAAGAAACTCCATACTGATGGACTTTTGGAACCACTTGATTATGAATCACTTGGTACTTGCGAACCGTGCCTCATGGGCAAGATGACTAAAACGCCGTTCTCCGGTACTATGGAGAGAGCAACAAATTTGTTGGAACTCATACATACAGATGTATGTGGTCCGATGAATGTTGAGGCTTGTGGCAGATATCGTTATTTTCTCACCTTCACAGATGATTTAAGCAGATATGGGTATATCTACTTAATGAAGCATAAGTCTAAAACATTTGAAAAGTTCAAAGAATGTCAGAGTGAAGTTGAAAATCATCGTAACAAGAAAATAAAGTTTCTACGATCTGATCGTGGAGGAGAATATTTGAGTTACGAGTTTGGTCTACATTTGAAACAATGTGGAATAGTTTCGCAACTCACGCCACCCGGAACACCACAACATAATGGTGTGTCCGAACGTCGTAATTGCACTTTACTTGATATGGTGCGATCTATGATGTCTCTTACAGATTTACCGCTATCGTTTTGGGGTTATGCTTTAGAGACGACCGCATTCACGTTAACTAGGGCACCATGAAAATCCATTGAGACGACGCCTTATGAACTGTGGTTTGGCAAGAAACCAAAGTTGTCGTTTCTTAAAGTTTGGGGCTGCGATGCTTATGTGAAAAACTTCAACCTGATAAGCTCGAACCCAAATCAGAGAAATGTGTCTTCATAGGATACCCAAAGGAGACTATTGGGTACACCTTCTATCATAGATCCGAAGGGAAGACATTCGTTGCCAAGAATGGATCCTTTCTAGAGAAGGAGTTTCTCTCGAAAGAAGTAAGTGGGAGGAAAGTAGAACTTGATGAGGTAACTGTACCTGCTCCCTTATTGGAAAGTAGTACATCACAACAATCGGTTTCTGTGACACCTACACCAACTAGTGAGGAAGTTAATGATGATGATCATGAAACGTCAGATCAAGTTGCTACTGATCTTCGTAGATCAACCAGAGTAAGATCCGCACCAAAGTGGTACGGTAATCCTGTTCTGGAAGTCATGCTACTAGATCATGATGAACCTACAAACTATGTAGAAGCGATGGTGAGCCCAGATTCTGAAAATGGCTTGAAGCCCTGAAATCTGAGATGGGATCCATATATGAGAACAAAGTGTGGACTTTGGTTGCCTTACCCGTTGATTGGCAAGCAAATGAGAATAAATGGATCTTCAAGAAGAAGACTGACGCTGACGGTAATATTAATGTCTACAAAGCTCGACTTGTTGCGAAAGGTTTTTGACAAGTTCAATGGATTAACTACGATGAGACCTGAGCGATGCTTAAGTCTGTCCGAATGATGTTAGCAATTGCCGCATTTTATGATTACGAAATATGGCAGATGGATGTCAAAACTGCATTCTTGAAAGGATTTCTGGAAGAAGAGTTGTATATCATGCAACCGGAAGGTTTTGTCGATCCAATGGGAGATAACAAAGTGTGCAAGCTCCAGCGATCCATTTATGGACTGGTGCAAGCCTCTCAGAGTTGGAATAAACGCTTTGATAGTGTGATCAAAGCATTTGGTTTTATACAGACTTTTGGAGAAGCCTGTATTTACAAGAAAGTGAGTGGGAGCTCTGTAGCATTTCCGATATTATATGTGGATGACATATTGCTGATTGGAAATGATATAGAATTTCTGGATAGCATAAACGGATACTTGAATAAGAGTTTTTCAATGAAAGACCTCGGTGAAGCTGCTTACATATTGGGCATTAAGATCTATAGAGATAGACTAAGAAGCTTAATTGGACTTTCACAAAGCACATACCTTGACAAAGTTTTGAAGAAGTTCAAAATGGATCAAGCAAAGAAACGGTTCTTGCCTATGTTACAAGGTCTGAAGTTGAGTAAGACTCAATGCCCGACCACTGCAGATGATAGAGAGAAAATGAAAGATGTTCCCTATGCTTCAGCCATAGGCTCTATCATGTATGCAATGCTGTGTACCAGACCTGATGTGTGCCTTGCTATAAGTCTAGCAGGGAGGTACCAAAGTAATCCAGGAGTGGATCACTAGATAGCGGTCAAGAACATCCTGAAGTACCTGAAAAGGACTAAGGATATGTTTCTCGTTTATGGAGGTGACAAAGAGCTCATTGTAAATGGTTACTTTGATGCAAGATTTGACACTGATTCGGACGATTCTAAATCGCAAACCGGATACGTGTTTACGTTGAATGAAGGAGGTGTCAGTTGGTGCAGTTCTAAACAAAGCATCGTAGCGGGATCTACATGTGAAGCGGAGTACATAGCTCCTTCGGAAGCAGCAAATGAAGGAGTCTGGATGAAGGAGTTCATATCCGATCTAGGTTTCATACCTAGTGCATCGGATCCAATGAAAATCTTTTGTGACAATACTGGTGCAATTGCCTTGGCGAAGGAATCTAGATTTCACAAGAGAACCAAGCACATCAAGAGACGCTTCAATTCCATTCGGGATCTAGTCCAAGTGGGAGACATAGAAATTTGCAAGATACATACGGATCTAAATGTTGCAGACCCGCTGACTAAGCCTCTTCCACGAGCAAAACATGAACAGCACCAAGGCTCCATGGGTGTTAGAATCATTACTATGTAATCTAGATTACTGACTCTAGTGCAAGTGGGAGACTGAAGGAAATATGCCCTAGAGGCAATAATAAAGTTATTATTTATTTCCTTATATCATGATAAATGTTTATTATTCATGCTAGAATTGTATTAACCGGAAACATAATACATGTGTGAATACATAGACAAACAGAGTGTCACTAGTATGCCTCTACTTGACTAGCTCATTGATCAAAGATGGTTAAGTTTCCTAGCCATTGACATGGGTTGTCATTTGATTAATGGGATCACATCATTAGCAGAATGATGTGATTGACATGACCCATTCCGTTAGCTTAGCACACGATCGTTTAGTATGTTGCTATTCCTTTCTTCATGACTTATACATGTTCCTATGACTATGAGATTATGCAACTCCCATTTACCGGAGGAACACTTTGTGTGCTACCAAACGTCACAACGTAACTGTGTGATTATAAAGGTGCTCTACAGGTGTCTCCGAAGGTACTTGTTGGGTTGGCGTATTTCGAGATTAGGATTTGTCACTCTGATTGTCGGAGAGGTATCTCTGGGCCCTCTCGGTAATGCACATCACTTAAGCCTTGCAAGCATTGCAACTAATGAGTTAGTTGCGAGATGATGTATTACGGAACGAGTAAAGAGACTTGCTGGTAACGAGATTGAACTATGTATTGAGATACCGACGATCGAATCTCAGGCAAGTAACATACCGATGACAAAGGGAACAATGTATGTTGTTATGCGGTCTGACCGATAAAGATCTTCGTAGAATATGTAGGAGCCAATATGAGCATCCAGGTTCTACAATTGGTTATTGACTGGAGACGTGTCTCGGTCATGTCTACATAGTTCTTGAACCCGTAGGGTCCGCACGCTTAACGTCACGATGATAGTTATATTATGTGTCTATATGTTTTGATGTACCGAAGGTTGTTCGGAGTCCCGGATGTGATCACGGACTTGACGAGGAGTCTCGAAATGGTCGAGACATGAAGATTGATATATTCAAAGCCTATGTTTGGATATCGGAAGTGTTCTGGGTAAAATCGGGATTTTACCGGAGTACCGGGAGGTTACCGGAACCCCCCGGGAATCAAACGGGCCTTAGTGGGTCTAGGTGGAAGAGAGGAGAGGAGGCAAGGGCTGGCTGCGCGCCCCTCTCCCCTAGTCCGAATAGGACAAGGAGAAGGGGGCAGCGCCCCCCTTCCTTCCTTCTCCTCCACTCCTTCCCCCTCAAGTCCTAATCCAACTAGGAAAGGGGGGAGTCCTACTCCCAGTGGGAGTAGGACTCCTCTTCGCGCGCCCTCTCCCTTGGCCGGCCACACCCCCCCTTGCTCCTTTATATACAAGGGCAGGGGGGCACCCTAGAGACACAAAAATTGATCATTGATCTCTTAGCCGTGTGCGGTGCCCCCCTCCACCATAGTCCACCTCGATAATACTGTAGCGGTGCTTAGGCGAAGCCCTACGTCGGTAGAACATCAACATCGTCACCACGCCGTCGTGCTGACGAAACTCTCCCTCAAAACTCGGCTGGATCGGAGTTCGAGGGACGTCATCGGGCTGAACGTGTACTGAGCTCGGAGGTGTCGTACGTTCGGTACTTGATCGGTCATATCGTGAAGACATACGACTACATAAATCGCGTTGTGCTAACGCTTCCGCTTTCGGTCTACGAGGGTACGTGGACAACACTCTCCCCTCTTGTTGCTATGCATCACCATGATCTTGCGTGTGCGTAGGAATTTTTTTGAAATTACTACGTTCTCCAACAGCCTGAGCTTCCAAGCCGTGGCGGCGACGGCCGGCGCGGGGATTGACTTCGAGCTCCCACCATCCACGAGCGAGTTTCGTACATGGTGGGTATTTGCTGATGTCGGAGTGCTCAGCCCCTTGCTCTCTTCTCCGTCAGCGCCCGCCATTCCTAACTCCAGTTGGTGCCACCAAAGGCTTGCCGATTCTCTCCTTGCCCCCGTCTGGCTCATGCTAAAAAGGCTCAAGGACCTTGACGTGACTGTGCCTATGGTGGTGAAGGAGTTCATCCGGCGACGAATCGCTCCGCTTCAGCACCACTCTCGACCAATGTGGGCCTTGCTCAACAGCCAGGACCACATGAGACTTCAAGAGTCCGGGCTCCCCATTGAGGCGCGGCGAACAGTGCTCGAGGTCCTGACGGGTGTCCCGTTGCCAGATGACATGCCAAGGAAGAGTTGCCTTCTGCACCGTTGCTTGAACAAGGCGACATTCGTGGAGCAGATGCCCTCCTTCGATGAGTGGGGGCTGCGTCCAATCGGCCTCATGGGGCCCCGTGAGAAACCCATCATCGTGGTCCCTCTCCTGGCCGCTGGCGTCGAGCTCGCCCCAAGTGTGGATGCAGGGGTGAGGGAGTCCTGGACTAAGGGGTCCTCGGGCGTCCGACCTGTTATCCATTGGCCAGGCTGATGGGCTGTGAAGACATGAAGATCGAAGAATGCACCGTGTCCGGATTGGACTCTACTTGGCGTGGAAGGCAAGCTTGGCGACCGAAGTTTCCTTCTTATGTAACCGACTCCATGTAAACCCTAGATCCCCTCGGTGTCTATATAAACCGAAGGGGATAGTCCAGAAAGGACAACACATATACTCATTACCATATTCATAGGCTAGGCTTCTAGGGTTTTAGCCATTATGATCTCGTGGTAGATCAACTCTTGTAACACCCATATTCATCAATATCAATCAAGCAGGACGTAGGGTTTTACCTCCATAGAGAGGGCCCGAACCTGGGTAAACATTGTGTCCCTTGTCTCCTGTTACCATCGATCCTAGACGCATAGTTCGGGACCCCCTGTGCTTTCATTAGGAGTTCCACTGTGCCATCAGCAAAGGGCTCGATGGCCCCTTCGATCGTCAGTAATGACGTTGTCCATGGAGAAACCTTCCTCCTCGGACAGATCTTCGTATTCGGCGGCTTCGTACTACGGGCCAAGTCGCTTGGCCATCTGGAGCAGATCGATAGCTACGCCCCTGGCCATCAGGTCAGGTTCGGGAGCTTGCGTTGCGGACATCTGTGGAGACTTGATCTTCGACGGATTCAAGACCGCGACAACCGCTCCCCATCACCCCGATGAACATGGCTTAAACCTATCATCAGGCCGTATCCAGGAGATAGCTCCCGTAGCAGCTCCGGCCTCAAATCCGGAGCAGTTCAGGTCGTCCGAAGATGGGAAGCTCAACCCCATCACGGTGACCACCAATTCCGCGGCGCCTGCATCAACGGAACCCCGGACTCGCCTCCGATGTCGAGCTCTGAACCCTGCGAGCCTGCGTATGCTGAACTCGATCGGTTATCAATCTTCAAGTTCAGCATCGCATATCTCTTCGAACACTCGCCCATGGGCGACATACTAAATTCGCTAAAAAACCTATCCCTGGCGGGCGACCCGTCTCCGAACTATGTTCAGTTCGAACTTACGACGGACAACGGAGAATTTTACTTCCCACCCGCCACCCACTTCATAGCCACTATTCAAGATGTAACCAACACACCCGATCCCCGCGCTGAAGACATCAATGGTATGGATGATGATGAGGGGCAAGGCCAGAGCATAGTACCCGCTAGACACGGGACAGGCACTTCCTGGTATGACGTGTGTATGATAGACACACCTTACGGTGATGAGAAGGAGAATCCGGTCGAGGATAAACTGCCTGGTACACATCCCGGACACCGGCGCTCTGGGCCTCATCGCCCAAGAGAAGACACTGCCAGCACCAGAGAAGATGATACTCCAGACAACAAAGACCCTGTTGAGGTAGAATCCGAGCAGGAGGAACATGAAGACGGGCAAGACAACCCCGACAAACAGGCTACATGTGGGGACTCGGAGGACAGCAACTATCTCCCCCTCTCCGAGGAGGTGGAGATCCTTGGCAACGAGGATTTTACCGCGCCAAAGGAACCTCTCGAGCAGGAGCGCTTTAAATGCCGGCTTATAGCCACTGCAAGGAGCTTAAGAAAGAAGCAGCTGCAGCTTCAAGCAAGCCAAGACTTGCTCAATGATAGATGGACCGAGGTCTTGGCCGCCGAAGAATACGACCTTAGCAGCCCAGAAAAAAGCCACCCCAAGAGTAGGTGGCACCCTCAATACTATGGCAGGGCGATGGAGCCCATACCACCATCGAATAATGCGGCGGGCCGATCACAGTTTGGTCCAGACAAAGCAACAGCCCAAGCAGAGCACCATACCAACCCATCCGGCACGGAGGGTAGAGCGGGACGCACAAGATCGATGTACAGATCACGAAGATATACCCCCGACCGACGATGATGGTCGCCTACACTACAGAGCTGACCACGCCCGGTCCGAGCACCGTAAATGGAGCACGCCATAGGTACTTCATAGTGTGGCCCAACATAGAGGATCCGCACACCCCCTCTACTTCACGGACGAAGTAATGGGACACAAATTTCCAAATGGGTTTAAACCCATTAACATCGAATCATACGATGGGACAACAGACCCCATGGTATGGATCGAGGATTACCTCCTCCATATTCACATGGCCCGCGGAGACGACCTCCATGCCATTAAATACCTGCCTCTCAAGCTTAAGGGGCCAGCTCGGTACTGGCTAAACAGTTTGCCAGAAAATTCTATTGGCAACTGGGAAGATTTAGAAGACGCCTTTCAGGACAACTTCCAAGGAACATATGTCCGGCCATTATGCACCGGTGACTTAAGTCACATTGTCCAGGAGCCCGGTGAGTCAGCTAGGGAGCTCTGGACAAGGTTCTTAGTCAAAAAGAACCAAATTGTCGACTGTCCGGACGCAGAAGCCCTCGCGGCCTTCAAACACAGCATCCGGGATGAATGGCTCGCGCCTCACCTCGGCCAAGAAGGACCCAAATCCATGACAGCCCTCACCGCTCTAATGAACCGCTTCTGCACGGGAGAAGACAACTAGCTTGCTCGTAAAAGCAACGACGCCAGCGGCCCGGGCACTTCTGAAATCCAAGATGGCAGCGGCAAGCCACGCGAACCGAACATAACAACATACGCGACACATCGGTGAATGCCAGATTTCACAATCCGAAGACTGGTCAATGGAAAAAGCCACTAAAGGCAAACGAGGATGTACCATCCACCCTTGATAGGATATTGGACCGACCTTGTCAGATTCACGGTCTCCCTGATAGGCCAGCTAATCATACCAACCATAACTGTTGGGTCTTCAAGCAGGCAAGCAAGCTTAACACTGATCACAAGGGGAGGAGGCCACCGGGTGACAAAGACGACGGATCGGCTTGCCAGCAGAACACCAGGGGCGAGAAAAAGTTCCCCTCCGATGTTCGCCCACTCCCGGAGCGCAAATAGCAGTTTGGCTTCCGCCACCCACCTACTGTACTGGCGAAATTTGCACCACACGCACATCACTACGCACTCAAGATACCATGGGCATCGACGGAAGCACAATTCGGACAACCCTACAAGCATCCCCGTAACGTCTTTTATATGTTTTTCTCATTTTTTCTGTATCATCTGTAAAGAACAGGTGACCAACTGGACAACATCTACAGCGGACTCTATCGGAGTTCGGATCCATACACTCACCTAAGGGGTTACATCCGTTAAGGATCCCCCTCCCCGAGGATGGGCTACGCAGACGTGCGACAGGAGGTCCAAAATTACTTTTTGTAGACCGCACTCTTTATTCCGAGCCTGTACTATGCCCCTTTTCCTCTCATCCCGACCACGAGCATGTCAGATAGCCGGGTCCGTGGTTTCTTTTTTATATATACATATACATAAATTTATCATTGGCACATCGCTCCGTTCTCAGTAAGCCTCACCCGAACCGATCTCTCATATCCTTTCAACAATAAAGTACGGCCTTAACGACTGCTTTGGAGATGCACCTCGGTACACCCTGCCAGGGGCTCGGCGTGGGAACGAATGTGTTGCCAGTAAAAGTCTGAATAGCTCTATAGCGTACTTCGGCGTCGCAAGTTTGGCCTTATATGCATCAGCTGTCACACCCTAGCTAGTCATGCATTAGAGTGTTGCATCATGTTTATTCTTTCATCAGAAACCTGAAATGGGGATGACAGAACCCCCAGTCCCCTCTGAAACCAATTAGGGTTTACTAAAAACTTTTTCAATGAACCTGAAATGCCCTTCTAAAATGCCCATCATTTTTGTCTTGGTTCAGAACCTCTGCCAAAAGTGATGCACATTTTCCTAGGCCATCTTAGGGTTTGTGAATTAAATAATAAATATTTGAATTTGGGCATTTAAAATTATATAAAATATTTAAATGTTCAAATATCTTCAAACTAAAATGTTTCATGTTGGAAATAATCCAACTATGGACCAGGAGTAGTTTGGTGATTTTAGGAGTTGCCTAAGTATTTTTATTAATTCAACAAAGTTGCAGAAGTATTAAAAAAACAGAAAACAGAGAAAAATAGAAAAACTTACCTGGTGCCAGCACCCGGCCCACCTGCCGGCCCAGCCCAGCACCGCTCCAGCGAGCTGCTTGCCGGCCAGGCAGGCAGGCAGGTGCCCGACGGCGACCGCAGCGCGCGCCACGCACCTGCGCGCCGCCTCACCGCTCCCCTCGCCCGGTGACATTGTGGATCGCTCTCCCTCTCTCCCCCGAACCCCCCAGACACTCCCTTTCCTCTCCAGCTCCTCCCCCTCGCGCCCCCCCCAGCCATGGCCGACGCTACCGCCGCCGTGCCTACGTCGTAGCCGCGCTCCCCGCCGCCCGTGCGTCCTCTCGCCGTGTCCAGGAGCTCCGCTACCCTCCTCTCCATCGAGCAAGCCGAGCCCCGAGCGCTCGCAACGCCCGAGTCCACCGCAACGACCTCGCCCGAACCACCGTCGCCGGAGATCCCCTTCAACGCCGTCGCCGCCTCAGCTCGTCCCCGACCCCGCCGGTGGCCTCTACGGGTGCGCTGTGAGCCCAGCTACCCCTCCTACCCTCCCTCTCTCGTTCCCGAGCCGTGTAGCGACCTCTCGGAGCTCAACCGCACCCACCGTCGCGGAGCTCGTCGCCGACGTGCTCCCGGTCACCCTCAGACCACTCCACGGTGTCCATCATGCTCACCGCGTCACGTAGCACCTAGCTAGCTACTCCCCGCACCTCACCGACCCCTCTTGTGTCAAGTTCGACTTTGGCCGAACCCCGGTGGCCGCCAAAGTCGTCGCCGGCGCCAACTCCGGCCACCCCGACCCCAACGGACTCCACCAAGAGCTGCGGCTCGTCCTCAGCTCCACTCCGGTGGTCTCCGCGACCTATTTGGTGGCCGAAACGGCCAAAACCACTTCCGCCGCCGCGTCGGGCTCGCCGGCGGCTAAACGCCAGTGCAGCCGACCTTGGTTTAACCATGGGTGGGCCCTGGTTGACTCTCCTGGGTCAATGACAGGTGGGGCCTAGCCCTGTTAATTAAACAGATTTAGTTTTAATTAAACTTTAACTAATCTAATCACACTGACACGTGGGACCCACTATCAGGTTTGACCCGGACGTGTCCCGTTGACCTGCTGATGTCACACTAACGTCAGACTGACGCAGTAATTGATTTTCTGGAATTAATCTAATATAGGAAATTCCAGAATATAGTTTAAACTTCAAAAATTCATAACTTTTATTCTGTAACTCCAAATCAGACAAATTATATATGAAAAATGATCAGAAAAATCCAATCTATCCATCTGTACTATTTTCATGCATGATTAAACAAGTTAACTTGATGTTTAATGCAGAACAAGGAAAAACACTTTAAAGGGCCATGTTTGAGTTTGAAATTTGAATCTTTGATTCAAATTGGTTCAAACCCTTCTGGTCTTAGTTGCATTAGCCCAACACACTCATATTGCCATGTTTCATGCATGCATCATATTGTTGCACATTGTTTGGTGATGGTTGTGTATCGGTGTTCTTGCGGCAGGTTCTGCCTCCGAGGAGTACCGTGATTACCCTAACGAAGAACCGTATCAGTGCATCGAACCATCAGGCAAGCAACCAACCATTTGATCATATCGATACAATCCCATGTTCTCGCTCCTGCTCTCGTTTACTGCATTAAGACAACGCGTTTCAAACTGCTGTGTGTTACGGTAGTTGAACCCATTTCCTCTGCATGACCTGTCATTGCCACAGTAACTAGATGAAACCCACTAGCATGTGTAGGAGTTGTTTGAGCCATATGTATGTGTTGTTCCTACCTTGCTATGCCTGCTATGCTTAGAGTCGTGTCAGGTCTGGTTCATCTGGGTGATGGGCTAGAGTGAAATGATTATGTCGGTAATGAGAGTGGTGTGGTGAACACGATTTGGTAAAGGTATCGATGAGAGGCCATGTAGGAGTACATGGTGGGTTGTTTCATTGAAGCCGACCTTAAGCACTGAGATCTGTATGTGTGATTTAAGATACAGCTACTACCATGCATTGGGCCCTGAAATATGACCCCGCTCGACTTCTTATTCACCCTAGTTCTCTGTCCAGGAGTTGCAAGTAGTTTCTGGTGTTTGTAGCCTACTGGAGGCCGTGGACAACGCTGACCGTAGGGGTGGGCTGTGATGCGGTAGGTACGTGGCCGGGTGTACCGAATACCCGTTAGGTATCTCGGGAACCCTGTTCACATCGTTCGGGGCCGTATGGGAAGCCTCGGCCGGACTCCCTGCGGATGGAACCTGGATAGGCGATAAACCTGGACTAGAGATTTAGGTGTTTAGGTAGGTCGTGGTCTACACCCACGTCGGCTTTCGCTTGAAGTCTGCCGAGCACATGTCGTGTGCAGACGCTAAGTGGTGGAAACATGTATGAAGAAGTACACCCCTGCAGGGTTATCATGATCTACTCGAATAGCCGCGTCCGCGGTAAAGGACTGCTTGGTTGCCTATACAGTTCATAGACAAGTAAATGGAAACTACTAAAAGCCTCAAGATAAGTGTGAGTGCCGAGGATGGCTCTTCCGTAGGAAGACGGAGGTGGATCCCCGGTAGTGTATTGAAGTGGTGAGTAGTGGACTCGTGTACGCAAAACCATTTCAAGTTGGAGTCTCGTAGGATAGCCTAGCCAAGAGTCAAAGCTGGCTTGCTGCAATAACTCCACCAACCCTTCTTGATAATGTGCATGTATGTAGGATCTGATGTAAGTCTTGCTGAGTACCTTTGTACTCATGTTGCTATAATTTACATTTTTACAGAAGACGCTGCAACCCCTTCTGATGGGTTCTTCATAGACGTTGACATCAATGAGTAGGCTAAGGCCCAGGTGGTGATCCTGAGCTTGTGAAGGACCACGTAGTACAGCTAGGCTTTCCAAGCCTCTTTTATTTTACTAGTTGTCTGTACCCAGACAAGCTACTTCCGCTGCTGGTTTGTATGACTGTATGACTTGAATGCTGGGTCGTGTGACCCGTACCTATGTGTATGTTATGTATGGCTCTCTGAGCCTTAAATAAAGTACTTGTGTCGTAGAGTCATGTTGTGATGCCATGTTGTATTTGCACATATCGAGCATATTGTGTGTATGATATTGAAATGCTTGGTATGTGTGGGATCTGACTATCTAGTTGTTTATCTTTGGTAGCCTCTCTTACCGGGAAATGTCTCCTAGTGTTACCGCTGAGCCATGGTAGCTTGCTACTGCTCTGGAACACTTAGGCTGGCCGGCATGTGTCCTTCTGCGTTCCTGTGTCTGTCCCTTCGGGGAAATGTCACGCATTGAGTACCGGAGTCCTGCTAGCCCGCTACAGCTCGGTTTACCGGAGTCCTGCTAGCCTAGTGCTACAGCCCGGACCCACATGCTGATGACCGACACGTTCGAAGCTGGGTCATGGATGCCTGTCCCTGTAAGTCTGTGCCACTTTGGGTTTACAACTAGTCATGTCAGCCCGGGCTCCTTATCATATGGATGCTAGTGACACTATCATATATGTGAGCCAAAAGGCGCAAACGGTCCCAGGAAAAGGTAAGGCAACACCCGTGGGGATACCGTGCGTGAGGCCGCAAAGTGATATGAGGTGTTACAAGCTAGATCGATGTGACATCGAGTCGGGGTCCTGACAGCGTTGGCATCAGAGCCGGACTGCCTGTAGGTTCTCCAAGCCAAACTGGTCGATGTTGAGTCTAGAAATTCTTTAGTTATATGTAGGGGAATTGTTTGTGGGTTGGAACGTAAGGCTCTTTTTACTCCTTTATCTTATGACATTCTGATCTGAGTCAGTCTATTCTTCCACCGGGGGTTAAGGAATTAGGATGTATTCTCTCTATCAGGATCACGTGTTATTAATCAGTAGTACCTTATAGGTTTGATGGATACAAGCCTAGTTCAGTTCTACTATCACATTATGTTGCTAGGATGGACCCAGAACTTGATATGATGCTGTTGAGTGTGTATGAAATCCTTTGTCAAATGTCTCAAAATCCTTCTTGAGCATTTACAGCTGTTATGCTGCCAAAATTTTGCTAGAAATTCTAATGCCTGTGCATTATGGTTGTGCTTTCAGATGGCCACTCGCGACCTCAATCAAGTGGTTCGCCTGACTCGATGCCTAGATGTACCCGGCCATACCGCCATGTTGGTCAGGGTAATGACTGAGGCTGGATACCGTTGGTATCCTGAGTACACGGTCGAAGAGCAATTCCGAGACTTTAATCAAAGCCAGTATCTCTGCACTGTCAGGATATTTCCATCCTATCCTGGATCCACCGAGCCCCTTCACTGCTCCTATGGACTCGGGGTTACTATTGAGATGGCGGTGCAGGACGCCGCCTACTCTATGATGACCATCATGCGAGTCAGGTCTGGCCTATTTCGGGACTCTGATTTCCGGTATATGCCAGGATCACTTCCGGGAGCACAAGGGTATCTCCAGGCTATCTATGCTGACCCCACTCAGGAGGATTCACGGACTCGCACCACTGCTGAGATGCTCGAGGATAAGGACCGTGAAAATCGGGCCTTGAGGCTAGAGCTTTTCAATACCCGTGCTGACCATTGGGCCACGTTGACTCGGTTTGCACCGGCGGTGCAAGCTGGATATTCGGATATGCGCGATCTCTATCCTGTGAGATCTGCTCTGCCAGACGTGATGGGTTGGCGTGATGTAGGAGGCATCACCCCACCTCGTGGTCCCCGCAGGCCACCGTCTGTTGGTCCAAGACCTCATCCTAGTCCCTATGGTCCACAAGCTCCGCGAGATCGTCTGTTCCCGGATGATCATGTTGAGCTTCCAGGCTATGGAGGTGACTTCTACGAGAACTATTACGGATCGGTCTGAGTTAGTGGTAGTATCACTAGTTCGTACCAGCTATGTCGTCTATCGTCCTGCGTGACTCGTGGGATATGACCTAGTTTTTACTGCCTTCCGGAGGTGTAGAAAAATAATGTATAGGAGCTTGGGATGCCTCCGATGAGATGTAATCTTCTTTTCACCATAATAGTACCTTGTTTGGTCTTGTACTAAACCTTGTATGGTGTGTATGGCGATGGAATAAAGAAGCAGTTTCTGTATCTACCATGTCATACCGATGATCATCTTGCATTCCGAGTTATTCCTTACATTCTGTGTCCTATGTCGGGATTTTATCATTCTGACTAAATCATTGTCTTGTTTACCTAGGATGGTCAACACGCGCACTAACCCTGCTCCCCAAGAGCAGGCCGAAGGCAGTGAAGTCAGGAATGCAAATCTGCCTCATCCTCCTTCCCTAGCCGAGGTTATGATGGAAGCCGAAAGAAACAAGCGGGAGACCAACCTTTTGTTGGAGCATATTGAACAGAACACAGCACACCATCAGAGGACTAACGTGGTGTCACTCAGTGATTTCATCAAGTTACATCCACCCACGTTCCACCACTCCGTCGAGCCTCTCGACGCTGATGACTGGCTTCGCAGTATTTCTCACAAACTGCGTTCCGCGCTGGTAGCTGAGGCTGACAAGGTCACCTTTGCTGCATATCATCTTGAAGGCCCCGCCAGTCTCTGGTGGGAGAATTATGGAGCTATGCGCCCAGCGGGCCATGTCACTACTTGGGCTGAATTCAGCGAGGCTTTCCGTGAACATCACATTCCGGAGGGTCTCATGGACCGTAAACGTGAGGAATTTTGCAGTTTCACTCAGGGCCGACTCTCTGTGGATGCTTACAGCAGGGAGTTCGGTAACCTCGCACGATATGCCACTGAGGAAGTTTCTACCGATGCCAAGAAGCAAGCAAGGTTCCGTAAGGGGCTTAGTCCTGAGCTTCGCCGCGACCTCCGTCTGCATGAGTGCACATCTTTTCAGAAGCTTGTTAACAAGGCCATCAGTGCTGAGACTGGTCAGACTGATTATGACGCAACATGCAAGCATGGCCGTGACGTGGGTTCCTCATCCGGTGCTGGTCCTCAGAAGCGCCGCGTGTGGGTGCCCAACACTGCCCTGCCACCCAGGTTCACACCGAGGCCATCCTTCCAAGCGCCTCGCCCCGTTCAACAGTCTGCACCAGCCAAGCCCTATGGTGGTCCAACCAACAGTGCTCCTCCACGTACCAGTTCCGTGACTTGTTTCAAGTGTGGGGAATCTGGCCACTATATGCGTGAGTGTCCCCAGACCAACCCCAACCAACCTGCTAAAGCTGTTGGCCGTGGCAAGCCGACAGGGAAAGTGTTCCACGCCAAGCCGGCCACCGCTACACGTGGCCATGTCAACTGTATCTCTGCCGAAGAAGCTCAAGAGGATCCCAACGTCGTTCTCGGTACGCTCCTTGTTAATTGCCACCCGGCATCTGTTCTTTTTGATACGGGAGCCTCTCATTCATTTATATCCGAGAACTATGCTCGTTTTCATAACACCGCATTCTGTGACATGCCATCCACTATGGAAATTTCTACTCCCGGTTCTAGATGGCAAACCTCCAGGGTAAGTTATGGAAATAAAATCCAAGTCGACAAACTTGTTTTCCTTGCGTCTTTGATAGCTCTCAAATCTTCAGATATTAATATCATTTTGGGTATGGACTGGATGTCAGCTCATCATGCCAAAATTGATTTCTTCTCTAGGACTGTTCAACTCACTCATCCTTCGGGGAAGATAGTCAATGTCTTGACCCGAATAGCCAAGCGACGGTTATATTCTCTTAACGCCAGCCCTTTGCCAGACCTTGAGGACGTCCCGGTAGTCCGTGACTTCCCGGATGTCTTCCCAGAGGAATTGCCAGGTGTTCCACCTGACAGGGATGTGGAGTTCGTAAGAGACCTCATTCCAGGAACCGTCCCGATTGCTAGAAGACCCTATAAGATGGCACCACTAGAACTAGCCGAGCTTAAGAAACAACTCGATGAGTCCTTGAAAAAGGGTTTCATCCGACCTAGTTCATCTTCGTGGGCTTGCCCCGTCCTCTTCGTCAAGAAGAAGGATGGTACGGACCGGATGGTTGTAGATTATCGACCTGTCAATTTGGTCACAATCAAGAACAAATATCCGCTCCCCAGGATCAACGACCTGTATGATCAGCTCGCTAGATCCTCAATCTTCTCCAAAATGGATTTGAGGTTGGGCTACCATCAAATCAAAATCAGGAACGGGGACATTCCTAAAACGGCCTTTGTTACTCGTTATGGCCAATACGAGTACACCGTCATGTCCTTCGGTTTAACCAACGCTCCAGCCACCTTTTCTCGGTTAATGAACTCAATCTTCATGGAGTATTTGGATAAATTCGTCGTTGTTTACCTCGATGATATACTCATCTACTCCAAGAGCGAGGAAGAACATGCCGAACATCTAAGGCTAGTGTTGAAGAAACCTCGAGAGCATCGCCTTTATGCCAAATTTTCTAAATGTGAATTTTGGTTGTCAGAAGTGACCTATCTGGGTCATGTAATATCTGGTAAAGGTATTGCTGTTAACCCTGAGCGAGTTCAAGCCGTCCTTAATTGGACTCCACCTGAATCGGTCAAGCAAGTTCAGAGTTTTCTGGGCTTAGCGAGCTATTGTCGTCGCTTGTCGAAAATTTCTCCAAAGTTGCTAAACCTCTAACCGAACTCCTCAAGAAAGATAAAAAGTTTGAATGGACTCCACAATGTGAGCACAGCTTTCAGGAACTAAAAAGACGCCTGACTTCTGCTCCCGTGCTGGTACCGCCAGACTTCTCTAAGGACTTTGTTATCTACTGCGACGCCTCGCGACAAGGACTAGGTTGCATTCTCATGCAAGATCGACACGTAATTGCTTACGCTTCACGGCAATTGCACCCACATGAGGAGAATTATCCTACTCATGATCTAGAGCTTGCAGCCGTAGTCTATGCACTTAAAACCTGGCGACATTACCTTCTTGGTAATCGTTGCGAAATATTCACTGATCACCAAAGTCTGAAGTATATCTTCACCCAACCGGATTTGAATCTCAGGCAAAGACGTTGGGTTGAGTTGATCACAAATTTCGACTTAGGAATAACTTACACCCCAGGGAAAGCCAACGTCATGGCCGATGCGCTCAGTCGTAAATCTTGTTGTAACAACCTGATGTTACAACAAAGTCAACCGCTTCTCCATGAGGAATTTCGAAAGCTTAACCTTCACATTGTTCCTCAAGGATTTCTTTCCACCTTGGTGGCGAAACCTACTCTTACGGATCAAATCATCGCTGCCCAAAAGCGAGATAAGGGAATATCTAAAATCAAGGAGAACATTGCTAGCGGAAGTGCTAGTTGTTTCTCCACAAATGATCATGGTGTTGTGTACTTTGAGAACCATCTAGTGGTTCCCAAGAACCAGCATCTATGGCAGTTGATCCTTAAGGAGGCTCATGAATCTCCTCTCACCATTCGTCCCGGTAGTACCAAGATGTATCAGGACCTATGCCAGAGGTTCTGGTGGACTAGGATGAAGAGAGAAATTGCTCAGTATATTGCTAACTGCGACGTCTGCCGTCGTGTAAAAGCAGAGCATCAACGGCCTGCTGGCACCCTTCAACCCTTAGCTATTCCTGAATGGAAATGGGATAAAATTGGTATGGATTTCATTACCGGTTTTCCCAGGACCAAGAGAGGGAATAATGCTATCTTCGTCGTTGTCGATCGTCTTTCCAAAGTGGCCCATTTCTTACCCGTTCGTGAGAGTATAACCGCTAGTCAATTGGCAGACTTATACATCTCCCGAATAGTGTCTCTCCATGGTGTTCCTTTGGAAATTAACTCGGATCGAGGAAGTCTTTTCACCTCTCGATTTTGGGAAAGTTTCCAAAATGCTATGGGAACCCGCCTTTCCTTTAGCACCGCTTTTCACCCTCAATCTAGTGGTCAGGTAGAACGCGTCAACCAGATTCTAGAAGACATGCTTCGAGCCTCTGTTATCTCATTCGGAATGGATTGGGAGAAATGCCTTCCATTTGCCGAATTCGCTTACAACAACAGCTATCAATCTAGCTTGGGTAAAGCCCCTTTTGAAGTTCTTTATGGACGACGGTGTCGAACACCCCTTAACTGGTCAGAAACGGGGAAAGACTCTTTGGCCCGGATATGATTCAGGAAGCAGAAGAGCAAGTTCGCATCGTTCGTGAAAAGTTGAAAACAGCCCAATCTCGTCAGAAGAGTCAATATGACCGAAAACATAAGGCTATGACTTTCGAGGTTGACGAGAAGGCTTACCTTCGGGTTACCCCTCTGAAGGGAACCCATCGTTTCGGTATCAAAGGCAAATTGGCTCCTCGTTACATTGGACCTTTTCGCATTCTCGCTAAACGAGGAGAAGTTGCCTACCAGTTGGAACTACCTCCGCATCTCTCCAGAGTCCACGATGTCTTCCACGTTTCTCAACTCAGGCGTTGCTTCTCGGATCCTATCCGTGGAGTGGACCACGAAATGCTTGATCTCCAAGATCTTACATATCGAGAGTACCCCATTCGTATCCTCGATCAGGCCGAGCGTACCACTCGACGTCATAATATCAAGTTTCTCAAAGTTCAATGGTCGCACCATTCTGAGGATGAAGCAACTTGGGAAAGGGAGGATCGTCTTCGACTCGAGTACCCCGCCCTCTTTCCGGAGGAACCCAAATCTCGGGACGAGATTCTTTTGAGTGGGGGTGAGTTGTCACACCCTAGCTAGTCATGCATTAGAGTGTTGCATCATGTTTATTCTTTCATCAGAAACCTGAAATGGGGATGACAGAACCCCCAGTCCCCTCTGAAACCAATTAGGGTTTACTAAAAACTTTTTCAATGAACCTGAAATGCCCTTCTAAAATGCCCATCATTTTTGTCTTGGTTCAGAACCTCTGCCAAAAGTGATGCACATTTTCCTAGGCCATCTTAGGGTTTGTGAATTAAATAATAAATATTTGAATTTGGGCATTTAAAATTATATAAAATATTTAAATGTTCAAATATCTCCAAACTAAAATGTTTCATGTTGGAAATAATCCAACTATGGACCAGGAGTAGTTTGGTGATTTTAGGAGTTGCCTAAGTATTTTTATTAATTCAACAAAGTTGCAGAAGTATTAAAAAAACAGAAAACAGAGAAAAATAGAAAAACTTACCTGGCGCCAGCACCCGGCCCACCTGCCGGCCCAGCCCAGCACCGCTCCAGCGAGCTGCTTGCCGGCCAGGCAGGCAGGCAGGTGCCCGACGGCGACCGCAGCGCGCGCCACGCACCTGCGCGCCGCCTCACCGCTCCCCTCGCCCGGTGACGTCGTGGATCGCTCTCCCTCTCTCCCCCGAACCCCCCAGACACCCCCTTTCCTCTCCAGCTCCTCCCCCTCGCGCCCCCCAGCCATGGCCGACGCTACCGCCGCCGTGCCTACGTCGTAGCCGCGCTCCCCGCCGCCCGTGCGTCCTCTCGTCGTGTCCAGGAGCTCCGCTACCCTCCTCTCCATCGAGCAAGCCGAGCCCCGAGCGCTCGCAACGCCCGAGTCCACCGCAACGACCTCGCCCGAACCACCGTCGCCGGAGATCCCCTTCAACGCCGTCGCCGCCTCAGCTCGTCCCCGACCCCGCCGGTGGCCTCTACGGGTGCGCTGTGAGCCCAGCTACCCCTCCTACCCTCCCTCTCTCGTTCCCGAGCCGTGTAGCGACCTCTCGGAGCTCAACCGCACCCACCGCCGCAGAGCTCGTCGTCCACGTGCTCCCGGTCACCCTCCGACCACTCCACGGTGTCCATCATGCTCACCGCGTCACGTAGCACCTAGCTAGCTACTCCCCGCACCTCACCGACCCCTCTTGTGTCAAGTTCGACTTCGGCCGAACCCCGGTAGCCGCCAAAGTCGTCGCCGGCGCCAACTCCGGCCACCCCGACCCCAACGGACTCCACCAAGAGCTGCGGCTCGTCCTCAGCTCCACTCCGGTGGTCTCCGCGACCTATTTGGTGGCCGAAACGGCCAAAACCACTTCCGCCGCCGCGTCGGGCTCGCCGGCGGCTAAACGCCGGTGCAGCCGACCTTGGTTTGACCACGGGTGGGCCCTGGTTGACTCTCCTGGGTCAATGATAGGTGGGGCCCAGCCCTGTTAATTAAACAGATTTAGTTTTAATTAAACTTTAACTAATCTAATCACACTGACACGCGGGACCCACTGTCAGGTTTGACCCGGACGTGTCCCGTTGACCTGCTGACGTCACACTGACGTCACACTGACGCAGTAATTGATTTTCTGGAATTAATCTAATATAGGAAATTCCAGAATATAGTTTAAACTTCAAAAATTCATAACTTTTATTCTGTAACTCCAAATCAGACAAATTATATATGAAAAATGATCAGAAAAATCCAATCTATCCATCTGTACTATTTTCATGCATGATTAAACAAGTTAACCTGATGTTTAATGCAGAACAAGGAAAAACGCTTTAAAGGGCCATGTTTGAGTTTGAAATTTGAATCTTTGATTCAAATTGGTTCAAACCCTTCTGGTCTTAGTTGCATTAGCCCAACACACTCATATTGCCATGTTTCATGCATGCATCATATTGTTGCACATTGTTTGGTGATGGTTGTGTATCGGTGTTCTTGCGGCAGGTTCTGCCTCCGAGGAGTACCGTGATTACCCTAACGAAGAACCGTATCAGTGCATCGAACTATCAGGCAAGCAACCAACCATTTGATCATATCGATACAATCCCATGTTCTCGCTCCTGCTCTCTTTTACTGCATTAAGACAACGCGTTTCAAACTGCTGTGTGCTACGGTAGTTGAACCCATTTCCTCTGCATGACCTGTCATTGCCACAGTAACTAGATGAAACCCACTAGCATGTGTAGGAGTTGATTGAGCCATATGTATGTGTTGTTCCTACCTTGCTATGCCTGCTATGCTTAGAGTCGTGTCAGGTCTGGTTCATCTGGGTGATGGGCTAGAGTGAAATGATTATTTCGGTAATGAGAGTGGTGTGGTGAACACGATTTGGTAAAGGTATCGATGAGAGGCCATGTAGGAGTACATGGTGGGTTGTTTCATTGAAGCCGACCTTAAGCACTGAGATCTGTATGTGTGATTTAAGATACAGCTACTACCATGCATTGGGCCCTGAAATATGACCCCGCTCGACTTCTTATTCACCCTAGTTCTCTGTCCAGGAGTTGCAAGTAGTTTCTGGTGTTTGTAGCCTACTGGAGGCCGTGGACAACGCTGACCGTAGGGGTGGGCTGTGATGCGGTAGGTACGTGGCCGGGTGTACCGAATACCCGTTAGGTATCTCGGGAACCCTGTTCACATCGTTCGGGGTCGTATGGGAAGCCTCGGCCGGACTCCCTGCGGATGGAACCTGGATAGGCGATAAACCTGGACTAGAGAATTAGGTGTTTAGGTAGGTCGTGGTCTACACCCACGTCGGCTTTCGCTTGAAGTCTGCCGAGCACATGTCGTGTGTAGACGCTAAGTGGTGGAAACATGTATGAAGAAGTACACCCCTGCAGGGTTATCATGATCTATTCGAATAGCCGCGTCCGTGGTAAAGGACTGCTTGGTTGCCTATACAGTTCATAGACAAGTAAATGGAAACTACTAAAAGCCTCAAGATAAGTGTGAGTGCCGAGGATGGCTCTTCCGTAGGAAGACGGAGGTGGATCCCCCGTAGTGTATTGAAGTGGTGAGTAGTGGACTCGTGTACGCAAAACCATTTCAAGTTGGAGTCTCGTAGGATAGCCTAGCCAAGAGTCAAAGCTGGCTTGCTGCAATAACTCCACCAACCCTTCTTGATAATGTGCATGTATGTAGGATCTGATGTAAGTCTTGCTGAGTACCTTTGTACTCATGTTGCTATAATTTACATTTTTACAGAAGACGCTGCAACCCCTTCTGATGGGTTCTTCATAGACGTTGACATCAATGAGTAGGCTAAGGCCCAGGTGGTGATCCTGAGCTTGTGAAGGACCACGTAGTACAGCTAGGCTTTCCAAGCCTCTTTTATTTTACTAGTTGTCTGTACCCAGACAAGCTACTTCCGCTGCTGGTTTGTATGACTGTATGACTTGAATGCTGGGTCGTGTGACCCGTACCTATGTGTATGTTATGTATGGCTCTCTGAGCCTTAAATAAAGTACTTGTGTCGTAGAGTCATGTTGTGATGCCATGTTGTATTTGCACATATCGAGCATATTGTGTGTATGATATTGAAATGCTTGGTATGTGTGGGATCTGACTATCTAGTTGTTTATCTTTGGTAGCCTCTCTTACCGGGAAATGTCTCCTAGTGTTACCGCTGAGCCATGGTAGCTTGCTACTGCTCTGGAACACTTAGGCTGGCCAGCATGTGTCCTTCTTCGTTCCTGTGTCTGTCCCTTTGGGGAAATGTCACGCATTGAGTACCGGAGTACTGCTAGCCCGCTACAGCCCGGTTTACCGGAGTCCTGCTAGCCCAGTGCTACAGCCCGGACCCACATGCTGATGACCGACACGTTCGAAGCTGGGTCATGGATGCCTGTCCCTGTAAGTCTGCGCCACTTTGGGTTTACAACTAGTCATGTCAGCCCGGGCTCCTTATCATATGGATGCTAGCGACACTATCATATACGTGAGCCAAAAGGCGCAAACGGTCCCGGGAAAAGGTAAGGCAACACCCGTGGGGACACCGTGCGTGAGGCCGCAAAGTGATATGAGGTGTTACAAGCTAGATCGATGTGACATCGAGTCGGGGTCCTGACATCAGCTCCGAATCATTGTGTTGGGTCAATAGTTGGGTTGCCCGGCTCCTGTGTTTGCTACCCTACGTTCCGCTCTATCGGCTAGGGTAGTAAAGGGAGAACTACTGCAATTGTGCCCTGGCCTAGACCGGATGAGCACCACAGTAGAGAAAGCCAAAAGCTGACTGTCATGATGTGGTGAGAGCTAGTCAACGACTTGATGACTTATTGGAATCTTTAGCGATTCTTCGTGTACTACGAGGGATCTTGTTCAGATCAGATATGTAAGCACCACTCGCCGCATACACACCAGGGGCTATGTCGTAGCCCCACCATAAAACTCCTATGGTTAAGTGAAAGTGTTAACGCCTTATAGTCCGATTGCCTGGTTCGCCGCATTATCACCTCCTTCATGGACTGAGACGTTGGATAAAGAGTGATTAAATGCTTTTCTGAACACCCCCGTACATCCTACGAGGGGCTGAAGCCGACGACTGGAAAACTTTCAGATTATATTAAAACGACCACAATGGAGGAATTCAAGCTTTTCGAGCAAAACATAAATAGATTAACTATAAAGTTGTCTTTTACAATCATCGTACACCTCACTCAAACATTATGTTCTTCGAACATTGACCCTCAATCGAGCGGGCGGCCTCCAGGACGTCTTCAAAATAATCCTCTGGTTTCGGACGGTCCTCGCATTTGGGCGGACCCCTCGCGCGATATCGATGTCCTTCATCTTCCCCAGAATGTCTTGACTCGGGCAAGGGCCATCCGTGCACCTTGAATGCACGCCGATCGCTTCACATCATCGATTCACGGCACTGCATCGACAAGCTTCTGCACCAAACCGAAATAGCTATTCGGCGCAGGCTCGGTCGGCCATAGCCGGACTATGACATCCTTCATGGCAACGCCAGATACCCTATGAAGTTTGGCCCATTGGGACATCTGTTCATTAAGCAGCAGCGGGCGCTTTGACACACCAAACTGTGACCAAAAAAGCTTCTCCATTGCATTCCAGCTCGCGCTTGGTAATACTGCGCTGCATCGGAAGAACTCTTCGGCAAGTCCAAATACTCGTCCGGAGAACTCCACACTTGGTTCAGCTGAGCATAGTCCGGGTCACCAAACTTAGCCTGCAGCAGAAAAGGCTTTCCAGCCAATATCTCTTTCGCCTGCCGAACCTCCTCACAGAGTGCTCGGGATTCTGATCGCGCTTCCCTTGCCTCCTGTCGGGCCTTGTCCAGTTCAGCCATTAAGGCTTTATTCTCCTTCTCAAGAAGTTCGCAGCGGCCAGTAGCATCCTCCAAAGCGAGTGTCATTGTGGATATCTTCTCCTTCAGCAGCAACGTCATGCAACATCTTCGGCCTTCAGTTAAACTGATGCTCCTTCAGCAGCAACATCACTAAACTGGGCTCGCTCCTTGGCCCAGACTAGCTCCGCTCGAAGGGCCTCCATGGCGGCAGCACCATATGCACTTCATGCACATATCATATAAAGATCTTTCCCGTGTCAAGCACACTGGTGTAAAGAATGCTCGAAATACATACCTTGCGAGTCGTCAAAACGCTTGTTGATCAACGCAACGTCAACCTCCGCAATATCCAGCTTTCGCTGCAGTTCGGCCACTTCTGTATTTCGGGCAGCCGTGGGAGGGGAAGCAGCCTGTATTTCAAATTAAACTAAGGTTAATACCTGAGCATATCTCTTTGATCCTCCGATCGCCCCCTTCGGAAGAAAATCCGAGTCTCAGGGCTAGTGCATATACAACAGGTGCATTCTGTCAATGAAATTCAATTGACAAAGCTACATCACAAACCTCAAAACCTCTTAGAAGGCTCGTGAAGGCCTCGTTCAGTCCACTCTTCACGGATAGAACCCTTTCGACCACCGTAACCATCAAGGAACGGTGCTTTCTGAAATGGACACTCGTCGTAGCATGTCCGTCAGCATTTCTGGTGCTCCTGGGTCTTCGGAAACCACCGCCGGAGTACGGCATTCCAGTGAAGAAATCCTCTTGCTTGCCTCCAGAACCATCTCCGACTGTAAACCGGACGTTTTGGGGATGCCGGTCTCGATCCCGGAACCTCGAGTGACGGAGGCACCGCCTTCAGGTGCCCTTCGGGACGATACCTCGGTATCATCTCCTCTATGGGGCGACGGGGCCGGAGGAGGCGTGTCATTCTCCATCATCTCTGGAAGAAGATCTCCCGAGGAGGATGACAGTTGAGAAGCACCAGGCGATAACCTGCATGGACGAACATATATCGGATGATTACTTCACTAAAAAAGGGAATGAGGCGCGTTTAAAGTACCCCAGCCTCGCTTACGGTCTGCCTCGAGGTTCATCCTTGTCATCAAACTCTACGGCAGCCTTGCTCGCCTGGCCCAAGCCGCTCGACGATGGCATTTTTCCTCTCTTGGAAGGCTTCCCCTCCTGATCTTCGGAGGCGACCCTCTTCTTGCCCTGGAAGGCTCCCTCTGCACTCTTGTCCTTGGGCAAAAAGATTTAGGTTTCCCCGGACGCAGCCACCTGGTACGGTGTTGGAATCAGCATTCTCGTCAGCAAGTCGGTTGCAGGGCCTTCAGTAAGAGGCGCCGGACACCAGATTAACACTGCTTTCTTTATCTAGTCCTGTACAGGGATGGATTGTTTAGTATCTTGTTAAGAGATGCCTAAAGGGAAGGTGCTCGGATATCGAGTACTTACCGAAGTGTCCGGATGATTGCAAGGCCATCGTCTTCGGTGGTGTCTGGCCATTGCTCTCGTTCCCCAAAGTATAATTTCCACATTCCTTCGTGCGTAGTGCTGAAGAAGTGCTGTAAAGTCCGCCGCCCTTCTGGGTTAAACTCCCACATACAAAGAGGCCGCCGCTGACATGGCAGGATCCGGCGGACTAGCATTATTTGAACGACGCTCACAAGATCGATGCCCTTCTCGGTAAGGCATCGAATGCGGCTTTGCAAGGTCTGCACTTCATTGACGGATCCCAGTCCAATCCCTTATGGACCCATGAAGCGAGCTGAGTTGGAGGACCTGGTCGGAACACAGGTGTAGCCGCCCACTTGGAGCCCTGCGGCTCGTTGATATAAAACCACCCCCGCTGCCATAGGTCAGAAGATTTGGCGAAAGATCCTTCAGGCCAAACCGCGCCGACCAGCTTGCCTATTATGATGCTGCCGCACTCTGCTTGCTCCTCCTTTACCACCTGCAGCCTCACATCAAAGGTCTTGAGCCACAAACCGAAGTGCGAGGGAGTCCAGAGTAAGGCCTCACACATGACGATAAATGTCGAGAAGAGGAGAATAGAGTCCGAGGCCAGATCGTGAAAATCTAGTCCATAGTAGAACACGAGCCCCAGATGAAGGGGTTAAGCACGAACCCTAGCCCATGAAGAAAGTGGGATACAAATACTACCCTCTCACAGATATGGGGGACAGTATGACTTGCCCTTGTGCTGGAAGACGATGAAAGATTTCCGAGGTCAAATACCTCGCTGCGCGGAGCTTCGCAATATCCTCTATGATAGAAGAAGCCACCCATCGGCCCTGATGGTTGGTTCCGCACATGACTAGGGCTGGTGGCGATTGGAACCCAAGGGTTGGAACTTGGGGTGGCTGGGGTTGAGGGAAAAGCATGCGCAAAGGAAGAAAATGAGACTGGGTCTCTATATAAAGGCCCTGAATATTGGGCGTCTTCCCCGGGGTCTCCAAACATACCTATTATCAAGGAGTTGTACCCAAGGGACGTTTGGGTTACCCACGCATGCATTAATAAAAATCCCGTAAATAAAGGGACATGATCTCTGCCTTGAGGAGACGTGCCAGTAAAAGCGCACCCCAAGACATGGGGTGGCTCGCTAGCCGACGGTTGGAAATAGCGACCGGGCAGGCGTGGTATGGTGTCATGAACAGTTATCAACAAGTTGGGGTCGTGGGGTATTATGTCCTCTGCCGTTATGTACACAGGTCCAGATATACTTACTTCGTCCGAAGACTATTCTGGACGTTCGGAAGGAGGGAACCCGCCGTGCAATGTCGGAAACAAATCTGCACACCGGACTCCTCGTCATTGAAAACAAGGTTCAGGGGCTACTGAGCGAGTCCTGGACTAAGGGGTCGTCAGGCGTTCGGCCTGTTATCCATGGGCCGGGCTGTGAAGACATGAAGATCGAAGAATGCACCATGTCCGGATTGGACTCTACTTGGCGTGGAAGGCAAGCTTGGCGACCGAAGATTCCTTCTTATGTATCCGATTCCATGTAAACTCTAGATCCCCTTGGTGTCTATATAAACCGAAGGGGATAGTCCGGAAGGACAACACATATACTCATTACCATATTCATAGGCTAGGCTTCTAGGGTTTTAGCCATTACGATCTCGTGGTAGATCAACTCTTTTAACACCCATATTCATCAATATCAATCAAGCAGGACGTAGGGTGTTACCTCCATAGAGAGGGCCAGAACCTGGGTAAACATTGTGTCCCTTGTCTCCTGTTACCATCGATCCTAGACGCACAGTTCGGGACCCCCTACCCGAGATCCGCCAGTTTTGACACCGACATGGGGGGCGAGCGGCGCTGGGGGCCGATGGCGCAGGTGCCGAGGCGCTGATGCCGCCCAGGGCTCCTGAGGCGTCGTCCTCGGGAACCTGTGATTCTTGCCTTGGGGCGGCTGTTGAGGGGGCGATGCAACCCGCGTCTCCAGAGGTCAGCGCTCCTGAGGCCTCGGCAGGTCGATGTGAGGCAGAGCCCGATAGCTCCCCTCAGCTTGGCGCTCCTGAGGCTGCCCCTTCGAGCGCTTCTCCAGTTGTGCCTCGTGTTGGCCGCCATGTCCAGCACTTCGGCCGGCATTGCGTGGACTTCAAAGAGCTCCGCAAGAGGAAGGGGTCCCCAAGCCGTGGCAGCGGCACCTTTGGGCCGCTAAAACGGAGAAAGTACATCGCCATTGATGAGTAAGCAGCTCATATGGTGATTCTCCGCGTGCTGCTTCCCTTCCTGACGATGTTTCTTCAGGATCCCTTCCGCCAAGGCCGTGGAATCTCCTGAGAAGCAACCTCCTCTCGCCTCGCTTGTCCCGCTAGACTCGAGCACTATGAGCCCGTGCGTTGCTCACGGCGTGGAGTCAACCGAGGAAGCTAGCCCGTCGACAAGGCATCTTGAGCTCGCGCCTTCACCGTCTCTCCTTCGTGGCCTTTCTTGGAATACACCAAGCGTGCCAAGGGTTCCTCCCCTGGTCATGGACGGCGGCTAGATGGCTTCGGTCTTGGTCTGCTCTTCAAGCAGCGGGCCTCGACTCGTTCGGGCTCCTCATGAGGCCTGGCCTGCAACTGGGTGGGTGCCAGCCCCCAGCCCCCTGTTGAAAGGGGGTGAGCCACTTTGGGCCCCATCCGCGGTCCCCGAGGCGGAGGACGGAGTCAGGATCATGCTCGAGTCAGCGCAAGAAAGGAGCGTCATCCGTCACAAGCTCTTTCAGGAGGCGATGGGCGCGATGAACCGGCTTGGTGAAGAGCTCGTGGATGTGGACGTACGTCTAGTAGCCGAGGGTCTTCGGCTGGTGGAAGAGCGGCACAAGTTGAAGGTGGCCATCAACCTCGGATGCCACCAGCACGAGCTTGATAACGCGAAGGCCGAGGCATCCCTCGCGACCTCGCGTGAGGCCTGCTCTCGAGCCTTGGAAGATGCTCGGGAAGCTGACCGCCGCCGCGAGATCACAGAGAAACGCACGTGGGAGCTCCAAGCCTGGAGCGCCTCCTTGGAGCAGCAAGTGGAGGCGTAGAGCCGCCCTGGCGTCTATGAGGGGGACGCCCATCGAAGAGGAAGAGATCCGTAAGTGCGAGGAAGCATTGGCGCTAGAAGCCATGGAGCGCACCCTTGAGTTTGAGCGACTAGAGACAAGGGAGCGTCTAGTTGCCCAAGCGAAGGATGCCGTTGGTGCGCGCGAGGCCAGGGCTCAGGAGGAGGTCGATCGCCGGGTGGTCAAGGCTTGCACGAATCTCGAGGGCAGTTACGTCCTAAAGCTGAAGCTCGTGGAAGCTGTGATCGTTGGTAGGACTGCTGTCCTCAAGTCCAGGTTGACCAAGGTGGAGCGACACGAGGAGGCCGCCGCAGTCGCCCAGGTCTCGGCGCAGGCCGAACTGACCTCCACCCGTGCCGAGCTGCTCCCCTCTTCAGCAGCGGGTCGCTGACACCGAGACCGTCGCGTGGCAGAACAGGGAGGAAGTGCTTTAGCGGCGGATGTGGGAGCGCATGCACACCCCCATGCTCTAGGACCTCATGAACATGTCCAATATCGCCCTGGGCCATATCTGCGATGAGAATGCTCCTCATCCCCACGCGAACGACTACGCCAGCCACCACTGCTTCTTCACCGACGTGGTGACGCGACTGAAGAGTCGTTCTGAGAGAGCTCACCAACTTGTTGAAGAGAGGAGCCGCGGCCTGCTCGGGCGTGCGTTCTCCCGCGTCTTCAGCCATCTCCAAAACACCGACCCCAACTTCGATTTTGACGCTGCCATCGCTCCCGTACCCGAGGCCATCCCGGGTGACCTGTCGCGATGGGTGGAAGACAATGTGGACGCGCTGGTCAGGGCCTTCACATCCGATGACGATGGGATGGTGGTCACGGCGGACGCGGGCGACGTGGTCGACGTCAGTGACGGCGGCGCTGGTGGAGGTGATGGTGATGCCAGCGATGGTGGCAGCGATGCCAGCGACGCGTCTGGGGGCGATCCTGGGGACACGGTGAGCGACATGTCTGACAGATCCCATGTTTCCCAGCTGTTTGTCCTGCACATAGAAGCTCGGGCGCAACCCTTGAGGTTGTAAGAGCATTTTTGGAGGGGAAGCCCCTCATTTAAATATAATACTGCCTCTATCTTGTTAGGTCGAGTTGAATATGTGTCTTCGTGAACTCACATATCCTGGGGCAAAGTTGCTGTTGCGGTTTACCTTAGCTTGGACGAGCCCCAAACCGGCTCGTGAGGTTGCGAGTTTCCGGAAAGCTCCTGAGGAACTCGTCGACATGCCCAAGGGGGTCGCGTGACAAGCAAGCGCTAGCCATGGCGCGACATACGCGTGGCGCATGTGCGCCATGCCCAGCCTCGCTCGCGAGGGGGAAGCAATAGGCGCAAACTCCGAAATAAGGCAAGAACCAGATAGAAAGAAATCGCTTGAACAAGAAAAAGCACCCCCCGCGCGCATCAATGAAAATTCAACTTCAACTTAAATCCAAATCTAGAAGGCAGGGTTACAGAAAAGAGATCCAAAGCAAATGGCCGCGTCTGGCGCCTAGTCTAGTCTTCTTATCTTCACACCAGAGCGGAGCTAAGTGCTGCCACTAGGACGTGGGAGGGAGCCCCCGAGGCCCGAGGGCAGCACTCCTGAGACTCCGGTGCATGTACAGTCCCACTCATTATTACGTGAGAGTGTCACGAGCGGAGACCTTCATAGGTGTGCGACTTACTTCATATCGCCAGACGAGGGCCCCGCCTTGCACCACCCTCTACCACCGTTGGGATGACCGGAGACCAGGACAACACCAACAAGGGCAGAGGGGACGCCAGCGGCACCCTCGGCGACCACGAGTCCTCTGCCGGGGGAAGGCTTGCCGGTGCCTCCCCGGAAGAGGGCCTACCTCCGGGTGATGCCTTGCTCTGTGCGACGCAGGGAGGGGCCTTGCTCCTGGCCCCTCGCATGCAGCCCCCAGTGAGCCTCTCCTGGTGAGACGGATACCGCCGCGCCAGAACCGTCGCCAGGCGCTGTGACCTGGTTCACTTGTGATTCATGGTTAGCGTAAGCCTACCCCTGGGAGATTAGTGGTACCCTATAGCCGTTGTCGATGGCGTGGTTGGTGGGCTCTCGGGCGGCTCCTGGAAGCCCCCACCCCCCCTCGTCTTGATGGTGGTCGTCGTTCCTTCTTGGTGGTGGCAGTGGAGAAAGCCCAGCATTGCCCTAAGGATGGTCCTCGCGAGGCTGATCCCACCAGGCGCCCTCGCGAGGATGATCTTGCCAGCGGTCCTCACGAGGTCGGTCGCGCCACTCCTAACGTGGGCCATGGTCGTCCCAACGTCTTCCGCCACGTCCTCCTCCTTGGTCGTAGCCTCGGTCGTTGTGCTCGGGGCATCGAGCGAACCGTCCGTCATGAATGGCCCTGAGCTCTTGACAATCTTTGGTGTTGTGGCTGCACACATTGTGGAAGGCGCAAAATGGTCGGCTGCCCTTGGATGACTCAGGCTGGTCCTTGCCGCGCTTCGTGTCCGGCTCCGCGCGAGCACGGCGACTCCCTTGCACTTCACGTCGTTGGCCTTGGATTTCTTCTCCTTCGGGTCGGCAGCTGGGAGCTCGAGGAGGGAAAGGCGCCCTTCCTCAGCCCTTGCATACTTGGTCGCCAGGTTGAACAGCACCGGGGATGTGCAGAACTCCTGATGGATGTCGAGCTCCTCCTTCATCTTGACTTCGCGGATGCCATCGGAGAACGCAGCGATGATGGCCTCGTCCGTCACCTTGGGGATCTTGAGACGAACGTTGTTGAAGCGCTGGATGTACTTCTGGAGGGTCTATCCCAGTTCTTGCTTAACGCGACGCAGGTCATCCACGGCCGGGGGGTGGTCGCGAGTGCCCTGGAAGTTGGTGACGAAGCGGTTGCAGATTTTGTTCCAGGAAGAGATGGAGCCTAGAGGCAGGTTTAGGAGCCATGAGCGTGCGTCATCCTTGAGAGCCATAGGGAACCAGTTCGCCATGACCTTCTCGTCGCTGTTGGCCGCCTCGATGCTCAGCTCGTAGAGCTGCAGGAACTTAGCAGGGTCGGGGGTGCCGTCGTAGCTCGGAGGCAGGTCTGGCTTGAACTTACCTGGCCATGCAACGCTACGCAACTCGGGGGTGAAGGCACGGCAGCCGGCCGTATTCACCGGGGCCCGCCATGGAGGTGGAGCCTAGTCTTGGCGCCCACGCGCCACCAGGGCAAGCGACGCATGGCCTTGCCGCGGTGGTGCGGGGAGCGGTGGAGCCTTCTCTTGCGGTCGAGGAACTTCCGGACAACTTCGTTCTTCACGCGTGGGCGCTTGGCACGGCGGGTCGCGCCGCGGAGCCGCGCGCCTTGGCGCCAGGGCGCCGTCTTGGTGCAGGGGTGGTGGAGGTGCTGCGTGAGCTACGTCGCCTGTAGCTGGCGGTGGATGAGGCAGCGAGAGGGACGGTGCAGGGGAGCCCCCTGCGGTGCCGACGAGCTCGGCGATGAGGTCTAGCCAGTCCTTGTAGAGGTCGTCGACTGGGCGGTAACGCAGGAGCTCGCGCGCCATGCGCAGCATGGCCCGCGCATCCTGGGAGCGTGACGAGCGTGAGACGAGGAACCGGCGGGGGTCAGTGATGGAGTTTTGGTGCCTATGTACCGCCGCATCAAGGGGTGCAGTGAGGATGCTTGCTGCTCATTCCCCGCCGGGCCGGTGGCGGCAGGTGACAGAGAACGACGAGGAGGCCCACCGACAGGAGCCGTCTGGGCGACCCGGGCGGCGAGGGCGGCCCAGCGCTCAGCTCGGGCGCGACGAGCGTCCGACATGGTTGCGACGAAGCGGTGTAACGCGGAGCAAGGAAGGAAAGCTTCGGCACACCCCTACCTGGTTCGCCAAATGTTGAATTTCGGGTTCCGGCAAAACCCTTAAGGTTCGAACACTAGGGTGCGCGCGAAGTTCTCCCCCTACCAACTCACGCCCTCACACACTTCGCGATCTCTAGGCTAGGTACACGAACTAACAACACACGAGGGACACAAGATTTATAATGGTTCGGGCCACCATTGTGGTGTAATACCCTACTCTAGTGTGGTGGTGGTGGATTGCCTATTGGGCTGATGATGAACAGTACAAAGGGAAGAACAGCCTCCTGAGGAGAGGTGTCCTTGTGCTTGGTGAACTTGTGGTTGTGAGGATGGATTGGCTCCGATCCAAGATGGGGTCGATCCCCTAGCTATGGTGGTAGCTAGTCCTATTTATAGAGGCCCTGGTCCTCTCCTCAAATATTGAGCAGGAAGGGAGCCAACAACGACCAATTTGAAAGGGGACAGCTAGTACAAGTTATCCTGACAAAAGTAGTCTTCGCCTGCCAAAGGCTCGGGTGGTGACGCCGCCTTGGGCTCCACGGTGACCTCCGTCCTGCCGTCCTGATGGTCTTGGTCTCATTGCACCGATATGGAAACCTTTGCTTGACGCCTCGGTACTCTTTGTCTGCGCTTGCATCCTTAGCACCGAAGAGGAAACAAGGACGCTGTGCGCGCGGGCACCCGCCTGGTCTCGATTATCATGGCTCACGTCATAGGAACCTTGCGAGGTTTGCCTTGCCTTGATCTCTCCGCCCCTCGTGAGTCAGCCTGGTGAGGCCGCTCCTGAGGAGGTCTTGTGACATCTGCCTCACGAGGCTTGGCCCCTCGCGAGGGTCTTGAATGCTTGTTGGTGAATATGGGTCGTATGGGCCCGCATGCAGAGCCACGCCGTGGGCCGCAGGCAGGCAAGTTTGGGCACCCCCGTTCCCAGAACACTGACAATTTCTATCAAAGAAAAGATAATAAAAACGTGCATCAACCCCTATGCATAGATTACCCCAATATCACCGCGGGAATTCGCAAGTTGAGTGCCATTACATATATCATGTGAATCAATAAGATACCCTAATGTCACCTCAAGTATTCATGCCGCAAGACATACATCATGTGATCTCAAATCTGAACGTTCAATCCGACATGACAAAACTTCAAAGGGTAAATATTAAATTCATCAAAGCAAGAGTATAGAGGGGAGAAACATCATATGATCCGAATATATTAACAAAGCCCATGATATAGATGATGAGAGAGAGAGAGAGATAAAACACATAGCTACTGGTACAAACCCTTAGCCCCGAGGGTGGACTACTCCCTCCTCATTGTGGTGGCCGCCGGGATGATGAAGATGGCCACCCGAGATGATTCCCCCCTCCGACAGGGTGCCGGAACGGGTCTAGATTGGTTTTGGTGGCTACAGAGCCCTGTGGCGGCGGAACTTCTGATCTAGGTTAACCCCAAGGGGTTTCAGACTATTTGGGAATTTATAGTGCAAAGAACGGTTACGGGAGGCCACCGAGGTGGGCACAACCTACCTGGGCACGCCAGGGGGCCCTGGCGCGCCCTGGTGGGTTGTGCCTGAAAGTGCGTTATATCGACTAGAGGAGGGTGAATAGGCGATTTTTATGAAATTCTTCACTGAGGAATTTGCCGGTGAGGAAATTCCTTAGCGAAGAACTACTAGCAGCGGAATAAGTACTCAAAAATAAACATAACAGAATACAAGCATAGTCATCATGATGAAATGAAGACAGGCAGAGAGTACAGGAAGCGTAAGCACAGGATAACCCAGGATGAAGACAAATAGACTGAAGAAATTGAACTGAGGAAATTGAGAAAGTCTTCAATCAAAGACTTCAAACACATATATGAAGAAACACACAACACATTTATGAGGAAATGAACGAGTTGAGGGAATAGAACCAGTAAGCTAGGTGAAGACAATGATTTGGTAGACCAGTTCCAACTGTTGTATCAGTTGTACATCTAGTTGGAGCGTCTGAGTATTTAAACTCGAGGACACACAGTCCCGGACACCCAGCCCTGAGCACGCAGCTTAGGACACCAAGTCCTCACCGTATTCTCCTTGACCTAAGGTCACACAGACCTCACCCAATCACTCGTGGTAAGTCTTCAGGCGACTTCCAAACCTTCACAAACTTGGTCACTCGGCAATCCACAATTCCTCTTGGATGCTCTAGACCATGACGCCTAACCGTCTGGAAGAAGCACAGTCTTCAAAGGTAACAAGTGTTGGATCCACGTAGGATCAATCTCTTCAGTGATGCTCAATCACTTGGGATTTGTAGGTGTTTGGGTTTGGGTTTTTCCTCACTTTATGATTTTCCCTCAAAGTCCTTGGAGGATGGGTTGCTCTCAAATGACAAGTGTCAGTTTTTCTCGGAGCAGCCAACCATCTAGTGGTTGTAGGGGGTGGCTATTTATAGCCTAGGGAGCAGCCCAACATGATAAGACATAAATGCCCTTCAATGATATGACTGTTAGGTGGATAGATATTTTGGGACAGCTGGCGCATAGCACAACAACGGTTGGAATTTTGAGTAGCAAAATCCTCAGGGCTATCATGTTCCTCACTATGTAGGCAATCCGCACTGGCGAATTCCTAACTCCTCAGTCAGAACAAATTCCTCAGAGACCATAAGAACTTCGTCTCTGTCACTGAAGAATATGACTGGACTGTATGAGATTTCCAATGGCTTCACTCGAATGGATTGGTAGGTGTAGGATTTTGAGTTGAGCATCACATGGAAATTTTTCCTTAGTATTTCCTCGACCCCCTTTAACAGTATTTCAAGAAAGAGAAAATGGAACTATGAAAACAAAAGTCTTCACGCTTCAAGTTCCTCGAATGAATACCAAGTCTTCAAGGTCACACCAATTTCTTCACTTTCAAAGTCTTCAGAAATCCAAAGTCTTCAGTCGAAGAACTTCATTTTTAGGGGTCGACTTTCTCTGTAAATATCAAACTCCTCATAGACTTATAGACCTGTGTATGCTCACAAACACATTAGTCCCTTAATCTATAAGTCTTCAATACACCAAAATCACTAAGGGGCACTAGATGCACTTACAATCTCCCCCTTTTTGGTGATTGATGACAATATAGGTTAAGTTTTCAACGGGGATAAACATATGAAGTGTAAATACTGATATTGACGAATTTGATTGCAAGATATAGAAGAACTCCCCCCGGAAGATGTGCATAGTTAGGAATTTGCTTTTGAAGCAATGCACACTTGAACAGTTGAATCATGGATATATCCCCCTATATCTTGTAATTCATGCACGCATTTGACATATAACAGTGAAGAATTTGAAATGCATGATGAAATATGGTGACTGATGTAATTCAGCATGCATGCAATAATATTAACAAGGAATAAGCATGTAGAAAAACGCATCAAGAGTATCAGAGCACCATCGGGTTTAAGTTTACAACTCGATCCAATAAAGTCTCAGAAGAACGAGAGTTGTAGCTTGAAAAAAACGCCCATATAGAAAGACCCGCTTGAATACTTGATGAGGACATGACTACCTTGGATACGACCAAAAATATTGCATACATGCATATTTGTCAGGTGATTTCTAATGCAAACTATCCAATAGTCTATTTATGTTATCCAGAACAAAAATACTTCACGCACTTTTGTGTTTTGTCTAATTGCAGGTGTATGGGACATTTGTACAATCCACATATGAAGATAAGGGAAAAGGAGAAGTTTAGTTTGTGTTCAAAAAGTCCTCTCACGTCACTTTTGGGCCATGAGAAGATAGAGTCCAAGTCTCTCACGTTCTGGATTCAGATTCGGACTGCACAGACATACCTGACTCAAAACGCCAACAACATTTTCATACGGACTCCGAATTGGGTGATTCTTTTTTTTGGAAACTAGATTTCGTGCTCTTTCCATCCCAATTGGATTCACCTTCAAATTCGTCCGGAGCGTTGAGTTACGGACGAAACAATCTGACGTTGCAGCAGAATCCGAGTCAAACTACAAGCCCAAAGGTGTTGCATCACCACCACTTGGGCCCATGAGCCTTGTACGACCTAGGGTTAGTTTTAGGCTGCCTTGGGACGTCCTCCCACCTCCTTGGCCGCCACCCCTTGCTCCTATATAAGCAGATCCATCTAGTAGCTTTTTCCTTGGGATTTGTTTAGTTAAAAGTTAGCCATTGCAACTTCATGTACTTCGTTTGTGTCCAACGACCAGACCAAGACCGCTTACGGACCCCCACCATTATCAATACTTCATATATATTCGCAATATTTAGATTGCTTTATCATATTCTTGCTCGTTCTTTGATTGCTTGCAGGAATAGACCTTCGTGGTCAGGCTGATCATGCTTCCAGCATCGTCAGTAACCTCAGGAGATTGGTTTAGCGATTGCTAAGGCGCAACGTCATGCACGTTTGTAGTCGGATCGTCAAAGTCATCTCCACCAAATCGATAGTTATCATCTCATCGAAAGATCAGGACCCTCGCCTCTATCAAGTGGTATTAGTTTTCAGGTTGCTCGGTGAGAATTTCCAGTTTTCCTAGATTAGATTTATTTTCTTACCGATTGTCCAAGAAAAATCCACAAAAAAGAGTTAGATCTATTCATCCTTTGTCCAAGCCAGTCTGAGCCTTTGCAATTTTCTTTTCATTGCTTGCATAATTGAATTATCGGTTGCATCGTCGTGTCGAGTTGCTGGTCTTAGTGTCTAGGTCGTTTAGAGTTTCGAGTTCTGTTCACATTAGTCACGTCGCCGCTGCATCGTTATCCCTTCCGCTGTCCACCACCCATCCATCAATTTCCTCCACGTGCTACCCACCGTTCATTGTCATAATCATAGTTGAGATCATTCTCATCTTCGCTTGATCCAATTTACATCTTATCTAGTTTGTTTTGGAAAGAGGGAGAGAGAAAAAAAAGATAGAGAAAAAAAACGAGAGAAAAAAAGTAAAAAAAAGTCAGAGAAAAAAAAAGAAAGGAAAAGAAAAAAAGTGTGAGAAAAAAAAGAGAGGAGAAAAAAAACAAAATTCGGATCTATCTAGACTCAATCTCGTAGTTGAATTCGGATTGGAATCTGTTTTGTGCACTGTTCAGTAAAACAGGCATAACTTCCTCATATGAAGTCTGTTTTGGCTCCGCGAGTACTCAAATGAAAGCTAGCGACGAGCCGCATCTAAATAGTTGCAGAAGCTAGTTCAGTATTTGGCACCTCAACATTAGCTTCTAAATAGGTCTACTGCTATTGTGATCTTCACTTATATCTTGCTGTCCAGAGCTACTTCATATCCTTTATTGATGCTAGTTGTGCTACGACGTGACCTCATTAGTGTTCTAGGCTCGCGTCTCTAGTTTGGCCTAGCCTAGGGCCAGCACAGTACCGTCGTTGAGCGTTTATTCAACATTGCATCTCTGAATTGATTATTGCTAATCTTTTGCTACCATATATAGCCAACCCAGCTCCACATATTTCTACACAGTGTATACGTACGTTCCCCTGGCAATCGTTTTACACAATCGTCGGAGTTATTTGACACCGCTGGTTGCCTGTCACCACCTGCCGCATCGTAAGAACTTGTAAGATATTGATATTTGCTTTACTGTGAGCACTTTACAACCACATCCTAGTAGTTCATAGGAACATTATTCTCGAATTTTGGTTCTTGTTTCTACTAATCATGACAGGTTCCAGAGATAGAAGTTCTTGGATGACGGACACATCTTCACCATCACGAGAGTTGGGACAACACACACAAGCATATGGTCAGGTTATCTCTTTATCATCATTTGAGGGTAGATTTAATCCTGCTATTTATCTAGCTTGGGAGCTTGAAGTAGAAAAAGTTTTTAGTCACCATGATTTTTCTGAACTTGAGAGAGTACGAGCTACCATTAGAGCATTTACTAGTTTTGCTTCTGTTTGGTGGAGTGTATATTGTAAGAAAAACATTGATAACCAACCCACAACTTGGAAAGTTTTGAAAGCTGTAATGAGACAACATTTTTTTCCTCCTTACTATCGTTGTGAATTGTGTCGCAAATTGGAGCAATTAAAACAAGGCAGTAACACTGTTCATGCTTACTACCAAGAGTTCAAATCTTATATGCATCATTGTGACATAGAAGAATCTGAGGATGATACAATGAATAGATTTTTTGGTGGTTTGAACCATGATATTCAGGCAAGATTTCAGTATATTCCTCGTTGCATTACTGGTATGTATGTCCATGCTTGTACCTTTGAGAGACAAATACAGGAGGATGCATTGGGTGACTACAACAACTACTATTCCAGTTCATGCTCACCACCGCCGGTTGGTTACTCCACTATTGCACCTACTAGAGCAGCCCCACCTCGGATTGTGAGCGCGATATCATCTCAAGAGTATGGTACATTGTCATCATCCGTACCTACATCAGCTACATCTCTGCGAGGTAACAGTAAAGGTCTTGATGATATAACTTCACATGAGAATGAAGCATGCCTAGTTAACTTGAATGTGTCATGTGTTGAGTTACCTGTTGATTTGAGCACACCACCTATTTTAGAGACTCTTGTTACTGTCATGAATGCGTCATGTGATCAAACAACTGAAATATCAACAATTTTGAGTGCACCCATTGAATTAACTGTTGATGCAAAAGAACCAATGTTTAATCATTTTGATATGACCTCTAATCTTGATGATGATTCTGTGTCCAATGACTTATTGCATGTTTGCTTATTTAAGCATGTTGTAGCATGTAAATTTGATGCAAGTAAGGTTTATTCATCGAAGTTAGGATGGTTTAATGATGAACATTGCCAATCTTTTGAAGTGAATAAGAGCTTCACTTATATGTGCAAACTGAGTTGCAATATTTTCATGCCTTCTACTTTTTGTGATAATTTTTTGGCTTTAGATTTTATGAACAATGAAAGTTATTCATGTATACATGTGACATATGTGCAAAAATCAAGGGAAGTTAAAATGGATGACATATACATATACAACATGTACACCATGTCTCTTTTGTTAGCCACATTTCAGATTAAGCAATGCCGAGGACGGCTTTGTTTTCAAAAAGGGGAGGATGATGAGGACATGACTACCTTGGATACAACCAAAAATATTGCATACATGCATATTTGTCAGGTAATTTCTAATGCAAACTATTCAATAGTCTATTTATGTTATCCAGAACAAAAATACTTCACACACTTTTGTATTTTGTCTAATTGCAGGTGTATGGGACATTTGTACAATCCACATATGAAGATAAGGGAAAAGGAGATGTTTAGGTTGTGTTCAAAAAGTTCTCTCACGTCACTTTTGGGCCAAGAGAAGATAGAGTCCAAGTCTCTCATGTTCTGGATTCAGATTCGGACTGCACAAACATACCTGACTCAAAACGCCAACAACTTTTTCATACGGACTCCGAATTGGGTGATTCTTTTTTTGTTGGAAACTACATTTCGTGCTCTTTCCATCCCAATTGGATTCACCTTCAAATTCGTCCGGAGCGTTGAGTTACGGACAAAACAATCTGACATTGCAGCAGAATCCGAGTCAAACTACAAGCCCAAAGGTGTTGCATCACCTCCACTTGGGCCCATGAGCCTTGTACGACCTAGGGTTAGTTTTAGGCTGCCTTGGGACATCCTCCCACCTCCTTGGCCGCCACCCCTTGCTCCTATATAAGTAGATCCATCTAGTAGCTTTTTACTTGGGATTTGTTTAGTTAAAAGTTAGCCATTGCAACTTCGTGTACTTCGTTTGTGTCCAACGACCAGACCAAGACCGCTTACGGATCCCCACCATTATCAATACTTCATATATATTCGCAATATTTAGATTGCTTTATCATATTCTTGCTCGTTCTTCGATTGCTTGCAGGAATAGACCTTCGTGGTCAGGCTGATCATGCTTCCAGCATCGTCAGTAACCTCAGGAGATTGGTTTAGCGATTGCTAAGGCGCAACGTCATGCACGTTTGTAGTCGGATCGTCAAAGTCATCTCCACCAAATCGATAGTTATCATCTCATCGAAAGATCGGGACCCTCGCCTCTATCAAGTGGTATCAGTTTTCAGGTTGCTCGGTGAGAATTTCCAGTTTTCCTAGATTAGATTTATTTTCTTACCTATTGTCCAAGAAAAATCCACAAAAAAGAGTTAGATCTATTCATCCTTTGTCCAAGCTAGTCTGAGCCTTTGCAATTTTCTTTTCATTGCTTGCATAGTTGAATTATCGGTTGCATCGTCGTGTCGAGTTGCTGGTCTTAGTGTCTAGGTCGTTTAGAGTTTCGAGTTCTGTTCACATTAGTCACGTCGCCGCTGCATCGTTATCCCTTCCGCTGTCCACCACCCATCCATCAATTTCCTCCACGTGCTACCCACCGTTCATTGTCATAATCATAGTTGAGATCATTCCCATCTTCGCTTGATCCAATCTACATCTTATCTAGTTTGTTTTGGAAAGAGGGAGAGAGAAAAAAAAGATAGAGAAAAAAAACGAGAGAAAAAAAGTAAAAAAAAAAGTTAGAAAAAAAAGAAAGGAAAAGAAAAAAAGTGTGAGAAAAAAAAGAGAGGAGAAAAAAAAAACAAAATTCGGATCTAGACTCAATCTCATAGTTGAATTCGGATTGGAATCTGTTTTGTGCACTGTTTAGTAAAACAGGCATAACTTCCTCATATGAAGTCTGTTTTGGCTCCGCGAGTACTCAAATGTAAGCTAGCGACGAGCTGCATCTAAATAGTTGCAGAAGCTAGTTCAGTATTTGGCACCTCAACATCAGCTTCTAAATAGGTCTACTGCTATTGTGATCTTCACTTATATCTTGCTGTCCAGAGCTACTTCATATCCTTTATTGATGCTAGTTGTGCTACGACGTGACCTCATTAGTGTTCTAGGCTCGCGTCTCTAGTTTGGCCTAGCCTAGGACCAGCACAGTACCGTCGTTGAGCGTTTATTCAACATTGCATCTCTGAATTGATTATTGCTAATCTTTTGCTACCATATATAGCCAACCCAGCTCCACATATTTCTACATCGTGTATACGTACGTTCCCCTGGCAATCGTTTTACACAATCTTCGGAGTTATTTGACACTGCTGGTTCCCGTCACCACCTGCCGCATGGTAAGAACTTGTAAGATATTGATATTTGCTTTACTGTGAGCACTTTACAACCACATCCTAGTAGTTCATAGGAACATTATTCTCGAATTTTGGTTCTTGTTTCTACTAATCATGACAGGTTCCAGAGATAGAAGTTCTTGGATGATGGACACATCTTCACCATCACGAGAGTTGGGACAACACACACAAGCATATGGTCAGGTTATCTCTTTACCATCATTTGAGGGTAGATTTAATCCTGCTATTTATCTAGCTTGGGAGCTTGAAGTAGAACAAGTTTTTAGTCACCATTGTTTTTCTGAACTTGAGAGAGTACGAGCTACCATTAGAGCATTTACTGGTTTTGCTTCTGTTTGGTGGAGTGTACATTGTAAGCAAAACATTGATAACCAACCCACAACTTGGAAAGTTTTGAAAGCTGTAATGAGACAACATTTTTTTCCTCCTTACTATCGTCGTGAATTGCGTCGCAAATTGGAGCAATTAAAACAAGGCAGTAACATTGTTCATGCTTACTATGAAGAGTTCAAATCTTATATGCATCATTGTGACATAGAAAAATCTGAGGATGATACAATGAATAGATTTTTTGGTGGTTTGAACCATGATATTCAGGCAAGATTTCAGTATATTCCTCATTGCATTACTGGTATGTATGTCCGTGCTTGTACCTTTGAGAGACAAATACAGGAGGATGCATTAGGTGACTACAACAACTACTATTCCAGTTCATGCTCACCACCGCCGGTTGGTTACTACACTATTGCACCTACTAGAGAAGCCCCACCTTGGATTGTGAGCGCGATATCATCTCAAGAGTATGGTACATTGTCAACGTCCGTACCTACATCAGCTACATCTCTGCGAGGTAACAGTAAAGGTCTTGATGATATAACTTCACATGAGAATGAAGCATGCCTAGTTAACTTGAATGCATCATGTGTTGAGTTACCTGTTGATTTGAGCACACCACCTATTTTAGAGACTCTTGTTACTGTCATGAATGCATCATGTGATCAAACAACTGAAATATCAACAATTTTGAGTGCACCCATTGAATTAACTGTTGATGCAAAAGAACCAATGTTTAATCATTTTGATATGACCTCTAATCTTGATGATGATTCTGTGTCCAATGACTTATTGCATGTTTGCTTATTTAAGCATGTTGTAGCATGTAAATTTGATGCAAGTAAGGTTTATTCATCGAAGTTAGGATGGTTTAATGATGAACATTGCCAATCTTTTGAAGTGAATAAGAGCTTCACTTATATGTGCAAACTGAGTTGCAATATTTTCATGCCTTCTACTTCTTGTGATAAGTTTTTGGCTTTAGATTTTATAAACAATGAAAGTTACTCATGTATACATGTGACATATGTGCAAAAATCAATGGAAGTTAAAATGGATGACATATACATATACAACATGTACACCTTGTCTCTTTTGTTAGCCACATTTCAGATTAAGCAATGCCGAGGACGGCTTTGTTTTCAAAAAGGGGAGGATGATGAGGACATGACTACCATGGTTACGACCAAAAATATTGCATACATGCATATTTGTCAGGTGATTTCTAATGCAAACTATCCAATAGTCTATATATGTTATCCAGAACAAAAATACTTCACACACTTTTGTGTTTTGTCTAATTGCAGGTGTATGGGACATTTGTACAATCCACATATGAACATAAAGGAAAAGGAGATGTTTAGTTTGTGTTCAAAAAGTCCTCTCACGTCGCTTTTGGGCCAAGAGAAGATAGAGTCCAAGTCTCTCACGTTCTGGATTCAGATTCGGACTGCACAGACATACCTGACTCAAAACGCCAACAACTTTTTCATACGGACTCCGAATTGGGTGATTATTTTTTGTTGGAAACTAGATTTCGTGCTCTTTCCATCCCAATTGGATTCACCTTCAAATTCGTCCGGAGCGTTGTGTTACGGACGAAACAATCTGATGTTGCAGCAGAATCCGAGTCAAACTACAAGCCCAAAGGTGTTGCATCACCTCCACTTGGGCCCATGAGCCTTGTACGACCTAGGGTTAGTTTTAGGCTGCCTTGGGACGTCCTCCCACCTCCTTGGCCGCCACCCCTTGCTCCTATATAAGTAGATCCATCTAGTAGCTTTTTGCTTGGGATTTGTTTAGTTAAAACTTAGCCATTGCAACTTCGTGTACTTCGTTTGTGTCCAACGACCAGACCAAGACCGCTTATGGATCCCCACCATTATCAATACTTCATATATATTTGCAATATTTAGATTGCTTCATCATATTCTTGCTCGTTCCTCGATTGCTTGTAGGAATAGACCTTCGTGGTCAGGCTGATCATGCTTCCAGCATCGTCAGTAACCTCAGGAGATTGGTTTAGCGATTGCTAAGGCGCAACGTCATGCACGTTTGTAGTCGGATCGTCAAAGTCGTCTCCACCAAATCGATAGTTATCATCTCATCGAAAGATCAGGACCCTCGCCTCTATCAAGACCAACTCAAAATTCTCCCCCTTTGTCATCAAATGACCAAAAGGATCGAATATGAGGACTAACGCCCCTGAAGAATATCAAGTTGAAGAAGGAGCGCTAGCGTTGTTGGGGTCGTTTGTTGTAGTAGGGCCTGCCGCAGGATCGTCCAAGTCTTCATTTTCATCGGTGTCGCGCGATGAAGAATATGAGCTGGCCACCAAAGAAGGAACCTTGACCTTCTTGAATTTCTTCGGTGGAGGTGCAGACCTGTCAAAATCTTCTTGGAGACCCATTTTCTTCAGATCGTCTTCACCATACAGATGTTACAGGATTGCCCAGGTGCGACCGAAGACTTGATGGAGGTAGTAATGGTTTTTCTTCACTGCATTGTGTGTAGTAGTCATGTTGTGAAGAAATGAACCAAACTGACGCTTAACCCATTTGTATTTTCGATCCACCTTCTAGTGAAGACTAAGAAGAAGTTCACGGTCAGTCATCACACGCGGAGCAGTGGCTTGAGGAGTAGCCTTGGGTGCATTGGCAGAGTCATGTGTGGCAGAGTCATCATTGGTGGAATAAGAGGAAGCTTTGCGAAATTTACCATCCAATGGACGAATGCCTTCATCTATAACAACTGGTGCCTTGTCCTTTCCATCAACTGAGGAATAGGTCTGCTTGAGGACTTCAATTGGGGGCAAGTAGCTGAGGTGATTCTGAAAATCAGCTTTGTAGTTGAGTGAAGACCTTTTCCTGAGGAATCTCATAATCCAAGGTGCATAAAGCTTCAGCTCAAATGGAGACAGTGCAACATTTGCTAGAGTCCTCATGAAGAAATCATGATAATTGACAGGAATGCCATGAACGATGTTGAATACCAGATTCTTCATGATGCCAACAATTTCCTCATCAGATGAGTCGTGGCCTTTGATAGAAATCATTATCCTCATAACAATATGATTGACAGTTCTGGGCACATAAAGCAATTCCTTCACGAGGAATTTGGTTCTTGGTGCCTGACCTGGCTTCAAAGGTTTCATCAGCACCTGCATGTAGTGATTTGTAAGCTCAGGTTCACTGTAGATGCAACGAGCTTCTTCAAGGGGAGGACTGAGTGGTAAGGCACGGAGCAATTCAGAAGCTGGTGCAGTGTAGTGAGTATTTTCAGACATCCAGTCCAGCACCCATGAATTCACATCTTCAGAATCTCCTGTGATGTGCAGCGTTGCATAGAATTGAAGAATAAGTTCTTCATTCCAATGGCAGATGTCAGAACAAAAGTTTAACAGTCCAGCGTCGTGAAGAACGCTGAGGACTGGTGCGAAGCACGGCAGAGATTCCATATCCACGTGAGGAATATGCTCATGGTAGAAGATTTTCTCTTTGTTGAATAGCACTAAGGAATAGAAATTGGCTTGACTAGCAGTCCAGAAACGCCTCTTCCTAATGCGAGCAGAGTTATAAGGGTTGTAGTCTTTAAAGAATACATGTTGGCCGAAGAAATCATCAGCCTTGAACTTTTGCTTGCGTGAGAATGGATCCTTTGGCTTGGGCAGAAGAGTGTCAGTGAGTTGCATCACGACCTCAGGAATCGCAATCTCAGGTTCTTCAGGCTGAGGAATTTCTGGTTCCTCTTCAGTGGTAGTCTGCGTCTTCAGATGTTCAGCAGCAGCAGTTTCTTCAACACTAGTGGCTGGAATTTCCTCATGTATAGATGAAGTGGGGTGAGTTTCTTCAGAGCCCATTTGAACAGTTTGTGCAGACGACTGAGGTATTTGCTGCAACGGTGTGAACATTGGAGAGTTTGGATGCTGACTTTTCCAGAATTCATCACTTATTACTGGTGTGGAGCAGCCAACGTACACATCTTCATCTTCCATTTCTTTAACTCCAGCCTCTTCAGCTGTGAACTGAGGCATGGGCAAGGAGATGACAGGTGTTGAAGGGATCGTATCCACTTCAATTTCTTCATCAATCTGCTCTGACGAACCAGCAGAATGATTTTTCTTCATCAGATCCGCTAGGGATCTCATATTCTTCACCAAAAGGAACAAGGTTCTTTGATGGCCTAGTTGAGATGCGAATAACATCAATGGGATTAGCAAATGAACTTGTCATAGGCTTCATCTTCTTCGGAGCTGAAGAATCTGAAGCAGCCGATGCTTTCCTTTTCTTCACTGCTGCACGCTCCGTAGCCTTGTCTTCTTCACATTTGATGCGGATGGAAGGATTGGAGTTGGTGTAGGCATAGGAGGAGCAGAGGAATCTGGTTCATTTTCTTCATTTTCTTCAGGCGCACCACTAGTGGGTGCCCTGGCAATTTCTTTAGCACCTGGAATGCAGTCATCAGCCCTGGAACTCATGTTTTCTTCAGCAGCCTGATTGTCATCAGCGGTGCTGGCATTTTCTTCAGCGGGCTGAGCAGATGCTTCAGCCTGAGGAATTTCCTGTTGCATTGGGGCTGCAACATTTGAGGTGAACTTTTCTGTTATTTTTACAAATCTGACTTTGGCTCCCAGCCAGTCAGCATAATAGCGATCAAATTCATCACTCAGTTTCTTGATTTCTGATTGGAGAGCAACAAGTTCTTCAGGTGAAAGCTTCGGAACGTTTTGCTTCAGAAAGCGCTCTTTCTTGTACTGCACTTTCTTCACTCTCCTCCCCTGTTCAAATTTCCATTTCTCTTCTTGTATGAAGTGAGTCAGCATGTGACTTTGGCCAGGAGTCAGCTTGAAATCAGGCATGGGAGTGTTGGGGTCCTTGTGCCAAACATCAATGTATTCGAGGATCAACTTGGGATCCAAAAGCACTGGCACATCTGTTCCCTTGGCTCTAGCGGCCCTGACTTGCCTATCTCTGATGATTTCTGCAATTTCATCATCATCAGCTTTGTCTTCATTAGACGGCTCTTGGAAGGCGACTTGCTTCTTCCGAGGAATAGGGCGAGGACCTCGTCCAGCAGTGGCCTTCATCTTCAGTAGAGAGGGTCCCGTTGAGGAAGTTGGTGCAGCTGAGGAACTTGCTGAGACACCTGAGGCGATGAACATGCCTGCAGTCCTTTGGCACGAGGCAAGATGCAGAGGTGCTGAGGACTTTGTAGGAACAGCTGAGGACTTTGGAGGAGCTGAGGATTTTGAGGGAGCAGGAGCAGCATGAGGAATTGACCGTGAGGGCATTGCTGAGGAGTTTGGCCTTGAGGGCATTGTTGGTGACGCACTTGGCTTGCGCGCATGCTTCTTTGACATAGCCTTCTTCGGCTTGACAGCAGAGGCCTCAGCAGAGGCAGCAGCAGCAGAGTCTTCATTGAATTTCCTCACTGCTTCTCTGGCTTGCTTAGCCAACTTGGCTTGGCGCTTGGCCCACTCGTCAAGATAGTCCTCACTGCGCTTGAGGCTGGTGGGATCAGCTATTTGGCCAGGTGCCAATGGAGGTCTTGGGCATGGAGGATTGAGTGTGAATTTCTTCATGTATTTGGGAGTCACATATCTATACTCCCTCCACTCTCTAGCCCATCTCCTCTCTATCTTCTGAATGTGCACCTTGCGCTCATTCTTAGTTTCCTCAGTAGGTGTGCAGTACCCAGCAGATATTTCATCAGGGATCTCAAACACTGTACTGACTTCAGGCCTCTTTCCTCCTTTATGTGGCTTCTTACCGTCAGCCATTTTCTTCAGTTGAGGAATGTAACACCCCCGATGTGACTATAGCTCCCACGTGTCGAGGCATGACTTAGAGACATAATCGCATTGAAGGCATATGTCGCAAGTTAGGCAATCTTCACAACATCCCATGTAATATGAATAATAAAGGGAGAACATAGTTGGCTTACACTCGCCACGTCAATCAAGAACATAAATAACATTACATCATCCAAAACACTCATGGCCCGACTACGGCGCCAAAATAGAAGAGAACCCAACATGCGACACCGTCCCAATCACCCCCAACTGGGCACCACTACTGATCGTCAGGGAAAAGAGACATAGTAACACTGAGATTCCTCGTCGAACTCGCACTTGAACTCGTACTCGTCACCTGGAGCGGAATCACCTGGACCTGCATCTGGAGTTATAGTATCTGTGAGCCACAGGGACTCAGCAATCTCGCACCCTCGCGATCAAGACTATTTAAGCTTATAGGAAGGGTAAGGCAAATGTATATGTGGAGCTGCAGCAAGCGACTAGCATATATGGTGGCTATCTTATTCGCAAAAGAGAGCGAGAAGAGGAGGCAAAGCACGAGCGAGAAACTAGAGAGCAACCTGCGCAAACATTACTCCAACACCATGTCCACTTCCCGGACTCCGCCGAGAAGAGGCCATCACGGTAACACACTCAGTTGATTCATTTTAATTAAGTTTAAGTTTAAGTTATCTACAACCGGACATTAACAAATTCCCATCTGCCCATAACCGCGGGCACGGCTTTCGAAAGTTCAATCCCTACAGGGGAGTCCCAACTTAGCCCATGACAAGCTCTCACGGTCAACGAAGGAATAGACCTCCTCCCAAGACGTTCCAATCAGACTCGGTATCTTGGTAACTCAAGACACTTCGACAGGTTAAAACAAGACCAGCAGCACCGCCCGAATGTGCCGACAAATCCCGATAGGAGCTGCACATATCTCTTTCTCAAGGCACACTCAGATGAGCCAGACATCGGGTAAGCCAGCCCAGAGTTGCCCCTGGTAGCCTCGGACATCGCTCGGTGGGACCAACACTCAGAGGAGCACTGGCCCAGGGGGGTTAAAATAAGATGACCCTTAAGTCTGCAGAACCCAAGGGAAAGAAAAGGGGCTAGGTGGCGAATGGTAAAACCAATGTTGGGCATTGCTGGAAAAGCTTTAATCAAGGCGAAATATCAAGGGGTTCCCATTATAACCCAACCGCGTAAGGAACGCAAAAATCCGGGAACATAACACCGATATGACGGAAACTAGGGCGGCAAAAGTGGAACAAAACACTAGGCGAGAGACCGAGCCTTCCACCCTTTACCAAGTATATAGGTGCATTAAGATAACATAGCAATATAATGATATCCCAACAAGTAAATAAAAGGTGTTCCAACAAGGAACGGCCTCCAATCTTCACCTGCAACTAGCAACGCTATAAGAGGGGCTGAGCAAAGCGGCAACATAGCCAATCAACGGTTTGCTAGGACATGGTGGGTTAGAGGTTTGACATGGCAATTGGGAGGCTGACAAGCAAATGGTAGGCATCATAGCATTGGCATAGCAAGAGCGAGCAAACTGGCATAGCAAAGATAGTAGTGATTTCGAGGGTATGATCATCTTGCCTGCAAAGCTGTCAGAGTTGACTGGATCCTCAAGAGCAAACTCAACGGGCTCCTCGTTAGCGAACTCGTCTCCCGGCTCTACCCAAACAATACAAACAAGCAATAAGGATACAATCAACCACATGCAACTCAAACAACACAATGCAAAGATGAGATGCTATGCGGGATGCGATGCGGGATGCAAAATGCAAGATATGACAGGAAATGCATGAACCTGGCCTCAACTTGGAATTCCAAGGGTGCCACTGGAAATATGAGATGAAATTGCTTGAAAACGATATAAAGAACGCCGGAATCGGAGTTACGGTTTGGAAATGGCAAGCGATTTGAAATTGACACCAGTCTGCGATTTACAACAAGTAGGCATCTAAATGCAATGAAATGAACATGCTACAGCACCCAAACATGACAACAAAATGCATGGCAGGGATGCACACAAGATTCTTAACAAAAGTCTAGCACTGAGCTACGGCCAAATCATCCATTAGGAGGTTCAAACAAGCATGTCAAAAACGCAAATGCAAAACAGATTTCAGACTTGGTGAAATTAACACTTGTCTGGAATTTCAGATCACGAAGCCCTCTTCGGAGCAGCAAAACAACATGATACATGACCTGATTATGAAAATCAAGAACATGGCATGGAGCTACTCAACAAGCTTAACAAAAGACCCAAAGTGACCTGGAGCCAAAAGGGTTCACAAAATATACTAACGGGCATACGAACATAGCTAAAACACAATCAGTTTTCAGACTTGGTGAAAACTGAGACATGCTGAAATATAACTCACGAAGGCACGTAAACGAGCTCGATGCACTCACTACGGTGCAAGTCATGGCAAGGCAAGCATATATCCATTAAGAAGGCACAAAATGCTAGCTAGACATGGCAAGAACAATGGCATAGCATGCACGGATCAACTACAATAACATCGGCAAAATCGCAAACGAGTTGACGATCTGCCCAGATTCACAACAAAGCAAAAGTAGACCTCGATTGACTCAAGCTAGGGTGCTCCATAATTGCAAACAAAGAAATGGATGGATAGAGCACTACAAGATTAACAAAACTCCCTTACTGATCATCCTCAAAAAAGGCACGGATCACTAGGAAACAAGCTGAACACATGGCATCATGAACTAAATAATCCCAGACTTAGTGAAAACTACTAAGTCCCTGAAAACAGATTTCCCGGGGTGCCTCACTTTGCAAGCTTGCACAAGTCACCACACACATCCTAAAAATGCATGGGTTGAATCTCTCGAAAGATAACAAGATGCTTAACAAAACATATGAAGGACTCACAGGCATATCATGCACACATTACTCATGGCAAAAATGACAAAAGTCTAAGATGAACTAGCAGATCTGACAATTAACTCATGAATCCTCCTTCTAACAGCATTTCGGGCATCAAGATGCACTCAAATGAAAATGATGCAATGGAATGAAATGATGTACTCGTCGAGACGAACATTTTGATATACTATATGCATGAATCGGAGCTACGGATGCAAAGTTATGAGGCCTCGAACAGGGCAACATGGATCTGCAATCTCCGGGACTTTGTGGAATTTTACCTCCGCGAAAAGTCAACGCGGGATGAGGTGGTGCGGGACGACGAGATCCGGGACGAGGGGGGCATTTGGATCGCGGGATTGGTGGATCTGATCCAATCTTCGGGATCTCGCCGGAGTACGCCGGAGAAGACGACAGAGAGGTGCCTGGCGGGGGCGCGCTCGTCGAGGAGCTCGCCGGAGAAGAAATCTCGCCGGCCGGAGGAGCTCGCCGGATGGCGATGTCGGCGGCCGGGCAGAGAGGCGACCGTGGCGAGGAGGCGCGGTGGAGGACGGCGGGGTGGCTCGCCGTGGCCGGTGGGCAACTCCGGCGGCGACCGGAGCCTGCGGCGGCGCGGGG
>NC_041384.1:299910628-300162472 GCF_002162155.2 Triticum dicoccoides
TGTGGCGACCGTGCGGTGGCGGAGCGGATCGGGACCCGGGCGGGCCTGCCCTGGGCTCCGCGGGCCGGCGGCGGGCGTGAGAGGAGAGAGAGAGTAGGCACGCTGAGGTGGCGGCGTCCGACTGGGCCGGAGGGGTGGCGCGGCTGAGGTGGCGGCCCCTGATTCGTCGGGGTGATGTGGCGGCGGCGGTGAACGCGTCCGGCCGGGTCGGACAATGTCCGGCCGGCGCGAGGGGATTTTTTAGGGTTTCGGGGAGAGGGAGAGATCCGAAAAACGGGGGGTCTATCTATAGGCATAGGGGGAGCTAGGAGAGTCCAAATGAGGTGCGGTTTTCGGCCACGCGATCGTGATCGAACGCTCTAGAAGATGGGACAGAGTTTGGTGGGTTTTGGGCCAAAATGGAGAGGTGTTGGGCTGCAACAAACACAAGGCCTTTTCGGTCCCTCGGTTAACCGTTGGAGTACCAAACGAAGTCCAAATGGTACGAAACTTGACAGGCGGTCTACCGGTAGTAACCCAAGGCTGCTTGGCAAGTCTCGGTCCAATCCGGAAATGTTTAATCCCCACACATGAAAGAAAGCTAGAAATGACCACCGGAGGAGAACGAAGCGCCGGAATGCAAAACGGACAACAGGGAAAATGCTCGAATGCATGAGACGAACATGTATGCAAATGCAATGCACATGATGACATGATATGAGATGCATGACAACGACAACAACACATGGAGACGAAACCCAAACCCGAGGAAATAAATATAACTTAACGCCGGAAACGGCAAGAGTTGGAGTACAAATAGGGAAAGTTACATCCGGGGTGTTACAACACTCCACCACTACGAAAGGATCTCGTCCCAAGATCTAGGACTGAAAGAACGCCGGGTACTCAGAACGGAGGTGATCCTCGCATTCCCAGGTAGCTTCACGGTCGGAATGGTTTGACCACTTGACTTTGAGAAATTTGATTGACTTGTTGCGAGTCTTGCGTTCCGTCTCTTCAAGAATATCAACTGGGTGCTCATGATAAGAGATATCTTCTTGGAGCTCAATGTCCTCGAAGTTGACTGTGCGGTCAAGAGTCTTGAAGCACAAGCTGAGAGACATGGAACACGTCATGAACATTTGCAAAGTTTGAAGGAAGCTCGAGTTGATAGGCGAGGTCGCCTCTCTTGATGACAATCTTGAAAGGTCCCACGTATCTAGGGGCAAGCTTCCCTTTGATACCGAAGCCACGAGTACCTTTCATAGGAGAGACACGGAGGTAAACATGATCTCCGATCTCGAAAGCCAAATCACGGTGCTTACTATCATAGTAGCTCTTCTGGCGGGATTGGGCTGCTTTGAGGTTATCACGAATGACTTTGCACATTTCTTCTGCTTCTGTGATTAAGTCATTACCCAGCAGCTGGCGTTCACCGGTTTCAGACCAATTGAGAGGGGTACGGCACTTCCTGCCATACAGAATTTCAAATGGGGCCTTGCCCGAACTTGCTTGAAAACTGTTGTTATAGGAGAATTCAGCATAAGGAAGACAATCCTCCCACTTCATGCCAAAGGAGATCACACAAGCCCTGAGCATATCTTCAAGAATCTGGTTGACACGCTCGACTTGACCACTTGTTTGAGGATGGAAAGCAGTGTTGAAGCGGATGTTCGTGCCCATGGCCTTCTGAAAAGAATCCCAAAACTTCGAGGTAAAGATGCTGCCACGGTCTGAAGAGATCACTTGAGGAATACCGTGCAGAGAGACAATGATAGAGGTATAGAGTTCCGCCAATTGAGCTGCAGTGATCGACTCTTTGATAGGCAGAAAGTGAGCCACTTTGGTGAGCTTGTCGATGACAACAAATATAGCATCATTGCCACGCTTGGACTTTGGAAACCCAGTCACGAAGTCCATCTCAATGTGGTCAACCTTCCATTCTAGAATGGCAAGAGGTTGGAGGAGACCTGCTGGCCTTTGGTGTTCTGCCTTCACTCTTCTATAGACATCACACTCATTCACGAATTGAGCGATCTCGCGCTTCATTCGAGTCCACCAATAAGCTTGCTTGAGGTCCTGATACATCTTCGTGCTCCCAGGGTGGATGGAGAGGAGAGAATTGTGAGCCTCGTTCATGATCACTTTACGAACTTCAGCTTTGGGCACAACAATACGATCCTCGAAGAAGAGAGTGTCCTTGTCATCAAGGCGGTAGCACTTGTACTTGGACTGACTCTTGGCAATCCCAATCTTCACCTTTTTCACCATAGCATCAAGAAGCTGGGCTTGGCGAATCTGGTCTTCTAAGGTAGGAGAGACTTGAAGGTTGGTGAGGAAACCTTAAGGAACAACTTGTAGATTAAGTTTGCGGAAAGCTTCACAAAGCTCGGGTTGATAAGGCTTGATAATCATACTGTTGCAGTAAGCCTTCCTGCTCAATGCGTCAGCAATCACATTAGCCTTGCCCGGAGTATACTCGATACTTGGATTATACTCTTGAATCATTTCGACCCATCGAGTTTTCCTGAGCTTGAGATTAGGCTGAGTGAAGATGTACTTGAGACTCTTGTGATCAGTGAAAATGTCCACTTTTCTTCCCAATAGAAGATGTCTCCAAGTCAAAAGAGCATGCACAACTGCCACCAACTCGAGATCATGAGTGGGGTAGTTCTTCTCATTAGGCTTCAACTGGCGAGATGTATAAGCAACCACTTTCTTCTCTTGCATCAAAACTGCGCCAAGACCTTGGAGAGAGGCATCACAAAAGACCTCGTACGGCTTGGATTCATCAGGTGGAGTCAGAACTAGAGCAGTGATCAACTTCTATTTCAAAGTGTTGAAAGCAATATCACACTCCGAAGACCAAACGTACTTGACGTGCTTCTGAAGAAGATTAGAGAGAGTCTTTGCAATCTTGGAAAAGTTTTCAACGAATCTTCGGCAATAGCTTGCGAGACCGAGAAAACTGCGGAGTTGCTTCATGTTCTGAGGAGGTTCCCAATTCACAATTGCAGACACCTTCTTAGGATTCACGGAAATGCCCTTGGCAGAGATGATATGACCAAGATAAAGAACCTCATCAAGCCAAAATTCACACTTGGAGAACTTGGCGTAGAACTGATGTTCCCTGAGCTTATCAAGCACCAAACGCAAGTGCTTGGCATGATCTTCCTTGTTTTTCGAGAAAACCAGAATGTCGCCGAGATAGACCAAAACGAAGTCATTGGTGTAGGCGTTGAAGATGAAGTTCATCATGCGAGAGAACGTCGGAGGAGCGTTGGCGAGGCCAAAAGACATGACAGTGTATTCATATGAACCAAAGCTTGTTCTGAATGCTGTCTTAGGAATATCTTCTTCACGAATGCGAATCTGGTGATAACCCATACGGAGATCAAGCTTGGAGAATACTTGGGCACCTTTGAGTTGTTCGAACAGCTCATTGATGTTGGGAAGTGGGTATTTGTTCTTGATGGTCTTCTTATTCACTGGACGGTAATCAACACAAAGTCGGTTCGTTCCATCCTTCTTCTTCACAAAAAGAACACCACAACCCCACGGAGAAGAACTAGGCCAGATGAGACCCATTCTTTCTTGCTCATCGAGTTGCTTCTTTAGCTCCTTCAACTCTTCAGGTCCGAGCTTGTAAGGATGTTTGCACACAGGTTCCGTGCCAGGCTCAAGCTCAATAACGAATTCAACTGGCCGGTGCGGAGGCATTCCTGGGAGCTCTTTTGGAAAGACGTCTTGATATTCGCAGACGACTGGAATTTGAGAGATGGCACCTAATTCACCCTTCTCATTGAGAGAAAACAGACGGATAGTATCCTCACGAGCGGCAAAGACAATTACATCCTCAGACGAATGAGTCAATTGAATCTACCTCGCTGCACAATCAAGCTGAGCCTTGTGCTTAGAAAGCCAATCCATCCCGAGAATAAGATCAATATCTGAGTTACCAAGAACCACCGGAGAAGAGAGAAACTTGTAATCGCCCAATGTGATAGGAACATCTGGGGCAATAGCGCTTGCATTCATAAATTTACCCGGAGAAACAACAGATAACTGTCTAGGCAAATCTTGCAAAGGCAACTCATGCTTAGAAACAAATGGCCTCGAGATGAAACAATGTGATGCACCCGTGTCAAAAAGAACTTTAGCAGGAATATCATTAACAGGAAGGTTACCCATGATCACATCTGACGAGTCCTCTGCCTGAGCTGCATTCATCAAATTGACCTTGGCGGACTTGGGGTTATGCTTGATCACAGCTGTACTTGCTGATCTCACAGGAGGAGGAGGAGGAGGAAGATGCCTCTGGTTGAAACACTTGTTGGCATAGTGACCCTTCTGTTGGCACTTGTTGCACGTGACCTCTGAAAGAGGACGATGATACGAAGCACTCGATCTTGGAGCTTGAGACGAAGTCTTGTTCTGAAAGCCAGGGTTGGGTGGGTGGGAAGAACCACTGCCACCTTTGCTCTTCTGCTGATACGGCTGACGGAATGGAGGAGGAGGAAGCCAAAACTTCTGCTGCTTGGCCACTTGAGTAGAGGAAGAAGGAGTAACATCTCTGACTCGCTTCTTGGAAGCATCACACCTCAACTGAGCAGCCTCTTGCTTCAGTGCCATGTTGTAGAACTCATCGTATCTCAAGGGCTCGAAGAGAACAAGAGCGAGCTGAATATCTTCTCTGAGACCACCCCTGAACTGATATATCATGCTCTTCTCATCAGGCACGTCCTGCTTGGCAAAGCGGGCGACCTTCTGGAACAATTTGTTGTAGTCATAGACAGACAAAGAGCCTTGCTTCAGATTGCGGAATTCCTCACGCTTGCTTTCAAACACGCTCTGCGGAATATGATGAGCTCGAAAATCTCGACGGAAATCATCCCAAGTGATAACACGTCCACCTCTGGAGTCCTTGTACTGCTGTAACCATTCTGCAGCTTGATCTTTGAGTTGGAAGGAAGCGAACTTGACAAAGTCCTTAGGCCTGACGTTACTGCACTCGAAATGCTTACACAGATCCACAAGCCAATCGTCAGCATCGGTTGCCTCCACACAATTGCTGAAATCTTTGGCCCGTTAGCAAGGAACTGGTTGAGTGTAGCAAAGTGACTCTGATTGCTGCCTTGATTCCCTTGACTGCCTTGATTGCGCTCTTGAAGAATTTGCATGATCAGCTGTGTGTTTGCATTGGTTGCGGCCATCACAGCTTGCCATGCCTCTGGAGGAGGTGGAGGTGGTGGCGGATCAGGATTCGGAGTCGTGCGCGTTGGAGGAGCCATCCTGAAGAGGTTGACTACCATTAGCACATTGACAGATAAATATTGAAGCTGAATCCAACGGAATGAAAATTGCAACATATAGTCTTCACATCCGAACAAAATGAACGAATGCATTCCTCTTCAAACGGTCACATATCCATAAATTGAGAAGCCACGTAGAAGGTAGAGAAATAAATCAACAAGGTATGGATCAAGAACGAATAATCGTTAAGAAATCCCAATTTTAAACCAATATCCGTGGAAGAAGAACTAGAGCTACTAGAATTCCCACCTATGAAACTCCCGAACCTTTCCGGTTATGCAATCAGGTGTTGGGGATACAGGGGAAGCATAATATCTCACCCAAACTAGCAAATCCTACATCCAGCTGTAGCCGTCCTTCAACACATAACCAAGAAAACTTTGGAAACCATCTACCTCAACCTTCGAAAAGCATCTGTTATACAAGTTATGGCGATACTCCCGAACTCCCTCCCCAGTACTGGGTGGCGTCGAGGTTATCTCACCAATGAACTGCATAAAAGAGATTTTCGATGTCGGCGAACATATCTCAAGTATTCCAGAATTGCAACGATAAAATTATGATGACAATACCTCAGAGCTCAACTCCCCAGGACACTTCCACTAAACCCCTGACAGGAGGCACCAAGACAATGTTCTCATCATAAACCATCGGAACAATTCCAAGATACTCGCGTGATCCTAAAAAAATTAGTGAAATTTGAGAAGAGAAGAGTCAAAACTCTACGTCAGGATGCCTTACCAGAGCGATGAGGAGACTGGGAAGTAAAAAGAATTCCTAAACTCTCCGATATATAATTCCTAATGACTCAAAACATTTTTGTAGACACAACTCGGTCGCTAAAAACGATCAAACAATGGGGCTCCTAAGGTCGGGGAAGGCTCTGATACCAACTTGTAACGCCCCCGATGCGACTATAGCTCCCACGTGTCGAGGCACGACTTAGAGACATAATCACATTGAAGGCATATGTCGCAAGTTAGGCAATCTTCACAACATCCCATGTAATATGAATAATAAAGGGGAGAACATAGTTGGCTTACACTCGCCACGTCAATCAAGAACATAAATAACATTACATCATCCAAAACACTCATGGCCCGACTATGGCGCCAAAATAGAAGAGAACCCAACATGCGACACGGTCCCAATCACCCCCAACTGGGCACCACTACTGATCATCAGGAAAAGAGACATAGTAACGCTGAGATTCCTCGTCGAACTCCCACTTGAGCTCGTACTCGTCACCTGGAGCGGAATCACCTGGACCTGCATCTGGAGTTATAGTATCTATGAGCCACAGGGACTCAGCAATCTCGCACCCTCGCGATCAAGACTATTTAAGCTTATAGGAAGGGTAAGGCAAATGTATATGTGGAGCTGCAGCAAGCGACTAGCATATATGGTGGCTATCTTATTCACAAAAGAGAGCGAGAAGAGGAGGCAAAGCACGAGCGAGAAACTAGAGAGCAACCTGCGCAAACATTACTCCAACACCGTGTCCACTTCCCGGACTCCGCCGAGAAGAGGCCATCACGGTAACACACTCAGTTGATTCATTTTAATTAAGTTTAAGTTTAACTTATCTACAACCGGACATTAACAAATTCCCATCTGCCCATAACCGTGGGCATGGCTTTCGAAAGTTCAATCCCTGCAGGGGAGTCCCAACTTAGCCCATGACAAGCTCTCACGGTCAACGAAGGAATAGACCTCCTCCCAAGATGTTCCGATCAGACTCGGTATCTTGGTAACTCAAGACACTTCGACAGGTTAAAACAAGACCAGCAACACCGCCCGAATGTGCCGACAAATCCCGATAGGAGTGATGAGGACATGACTACCTTGGATATGACCAAAAATATTGCATACATGCATATTTGTCAGGTGATTTCTAATGCAAACTATTCAATAGTCTATTTATGTTATCCAGAACAAAAATACTTCACACACTTTTGTGTTTTGTCTAATTGCAGGTGTATGGGACATTTGTACAATCCACATATGAAGATAAGGGAAAAGGAGATGTTTAGGTTGTGTTCAAAAAGTCCTCTCACGTCACTTTTGGGCCAAGAGAAGATAGAGTCCAAGTCTCTCATGTTCTGGATTCAGATTCGGACTACACAGACATACCTGACTCAAAACGCCAACAACTTTTTCATACGGACTCCGAATTGGGTGATTCTTTTTTTTGTTGGAAACTAGATTTAGTGCTCTTTCCATCCCAATTGGATTCACCTTCAAATTCGTTCGGAGCGATGAGTTACGGACGAAACAATCTGACGTTGCAGCAGAATCCGAGTCAAACTACAAGCCCAAAGGTGTTGCATCACCTCCACTTGGGCCCATGAACCTTGTACGACCTAGGGTTAGTTTTAGGCTGCCTTGGGACGTCCTCCCACCTCCTTGGCCGCCACCCCTTGCTCCTATATAAGTAGATCCATCTAGTATCTTTTTCCTTGGGATTTGTTTAGTTAAAAGTTAGCCATTGCAACTTCGTGTACTTCGTTTGTGTCCAACGACCAGATCAAGACCGCTTCCGGATCCCCACCATTATCAATACTTCATATATATTTGCAATATTCAGATTGCTTTATCATATTCTTGCTCGTTCTTCGAGTTCTTGCAGGAATAGACCTTCGTGGTCAGGCTGACCGTGCTTCCAGCATCGTCAGTAACCTCAGGAGATTGGTTTAGCGATTGCTAAGGCGCAACGTTGTGCATGTTTGTAGTCGGATTGTCAAAGTCATTTCCACCAAATCGATAGTTATCATCTCATCGAAAGATCGGGACCCTCGCCTCTATCAAGTGGTATCAGTTTTCAGGTTGCTCGGTGAGAATTTCCAGTTTTCCTAGATTAGATTTATTTTCTTACCTATTGTCCAAGAAAAATCCATAAAAAAGAGTTAGATCTATTCATCCTTTGTCCAAGCCAGTATGAGCCTTTGCAATTTTCTTTTCATTGCTTGCATAGTTGAATTATCGGTTGCATCGTCGTGTCGAGTTGCTGGTCTTAGTGTCTAGGTCGTTTAGAGTTTCGAGTTCTGTTCACATTAGTCACGTCGCCGCTGCATCGTTATCCCTTCCGCTGTCCACCACCCAACCATCAATTTCCTCCACGTGCTACCCACCGTTCATTGTCATAATCATAGTTGAGATCGTTCCCATCTTCGCTTGATCCAATCTACATCTTATCTAGTTTGTTTTGGAAAGAGGGAGAGAGAAAAAAAAGATAGAGAAAAAACGAGAAAAAAAAAGTCAGAGAAAAAAAAAGAAAGGAAAAGAAAAAAAAAGTGTGAGAAAAAAAAGAGAGGAGAAAAAAAACAAAATTTGGATCTATCTAGACTCAATCTCGTAGTTGAATTCGGATTGGAATCTGTTTTGTGCACTGTTCAGTAAAACAGGCATAACTTCTTCATATGAAGTCTGTTTTGGCTCCGCGAGTACTCAAATGAAAGCTAGCGACGAGCCGCATCTAAATAGTTGCAGAAGCTAGTTCAGTATTTGGCACCTCAACATCAGCTTCTAAATAGGTCTACTGCTATTGTGATCTTCACTTATATCTTGTTGTCCAGAGCTACTTCATATCCTTTATTGATGCTAGTTGTGCTACGACGTGACCTCATTAGTGTTCTAGGCTCGCGTCTCTAGTTTGGTCTAGCCTAGGACCAGCACAGTATTGTCGTTGAGCGTTTATTCAACAGTGCATCTCTGAATTGATTATTGCTAATCTTTTGCTACCATATATAGCCAACCCAGCTCCACATATTTCTACACCGTGTATACGTACGTTCCCCTGGCAATCGTTTTACACAATCTTCGGAGTTATTTGACACCGCTGGTTGCCTGTCACCACCTGCCGCATGGTAAGAACTTGTAAGATATTGATATTTGCTTTACTGTGAGCACTTTACAACCACATCCTAGTAGTTCATAGGAACATTATTCTCGAATTTTGGTTCTTGTTTCTACTAATCATGACAGGTTCCAGAGAAAGAAGTTCTTGGATGACGGACACATCTTCACCATCACGAGAGTTGGGACAACACACACAAGCATATGGTCAGGTTATCTCTTTACCATCATTTGAGGGTAGATTTAATCCTGCTATTTATCTAGCTTGGGAGCTTGAAGTAGAACAAGTTTTTACTCACCATGATTTTTCTGAACTTGAGAGAGTACGAGCTACCATTAGAGCATTTACTGGTTTTGCTTCTGTTTGGTGGAGTGTGCATTGTAAGGAAAACATTGATAACCAACCCACAACTTGGAAAGTTTTGAAAGCTGTAATGAGACAACAATTTTTTCCTCCTTACTATCGTCGTGAATTGCGTCGCAAATTGGAGCAATTAAAACAAGGTAGTAACACTGTTCATGCTTACTACCAAGAGTTCAAATCTTATATGCATCATTGTAACATAGAAGAATCTGAGGATGATACAATGAATAGATTTTTTGGTGGTTTGAACCATGATATTCAGGCAAGATTTCAGTATATTCCTCGTTGCATTACTGGTATGTATGTCCGTGCTTGTACCTTTGAGAGACAAATACAGGAGGATGCATTGGGTGACTACAACAACTACTATTCCAGTTCATGCTCACCACCGCCGGTTGGTTACTCCACTATTGCACCAACTAGAGCAGCCCCACCTCAGATTGTGAGCGCGATATCATCTCAAGAGTATGGTACATTGTCAACGTCCGTACCTACATTAGCTACATCTCTACGAGGTAACAGTAAAGGTCTTGATGATATAACTTCACATGAGAATGAAGCATGCCTAGTTAACTTGAATGCATCATGTGTTGAGTTACCTGTTGATTTGAGCACACCACCTATTTTAGAGACTCTTTTTACTGTCATGAATGTGTCATGTGATCAAACAACTGAAATATCAACAATTTTGAGTGCACCCATTGAATTAACTGTTGATGCAAAAGAACCAATGTTTAATCATTTTGATATGACCTCTAATCTTGATGATGATTCTGTGTCCAATGACTTATTGCATGTTTGCTTATTTAAGCATGCTGTAGCATGTAAATTTGATGCAAGTAAGGTTTATTCATCGAAGTTAGGATGGTTTAATGATGAACATTGCCAATCTTTTGAAGTGAATAAGAGCTTCACTTATATGTGCAAACTGAGTTGCAATATTTTCATGCCTTCTACTTCTTGTGATAATTTTTTGGCTTTAGATTTTATGAACAATGAAAGTTACTCTTGTATACATGTGACATATGTGCAAAAATCAAGGGAAGTTAAAATGGATGACATATACATATACAACATGTACACCTTGTCTCTTTTGTTAGCCACATTTCAGATTAAGCAATGTCGAGGACGGCTTTGTTTTCAAAAAGGGGAGGATGATGAGGACATGACTACCTTGGATACGACCAAAAATATTGCATACATGCATATTTGTCAGGTGATTTCTAATGCAAACTATTCAATAGTCTATTTATGTTATCCAGAACAAAAATACTTCACACACTTTTGTGTTTTGTCTAATTGCAGGTGTATGGGACATTTGTACAATCCATTTATAAAGATAAGGGAAAAGGAGATGTTTAGGTTGTGTTCAAAAAGTCCTCTCACGTCACTTTTGGGCCAAGAGAAGATAGAGTCCAAGTCTCTCACGTTCTGGATTCAGATTCGGACTACACAGACATACCTGACTCAAAACGCCAACAACTTTTTCATACGGACTCCGAATTGGGTGATTCTTTTTTTGTTGGAAACTAGATTTCGTGCTCGTTGCATCCCAATTGGATTCACCTTCAAATTCGTCCGGAGCGTTGAGTTACGGACGAAACAATCTGACGTTGCAGCAGAATCCGAGTCAAACTACAAGCCCAAAGGTGTTGCATCACCTCCACTTGGGCCCATGAGCCTTGTACGACCTAGGGTTAGTTTTAGGCTGCCTTGGGACGTCCTTCCACCTCCTTGGCCGCCACCCCTTACTCCTATATAAGTAGATCCATCTAGTAGCTTTTTCCTTGGGATTTGTTTAGTTAAAAGTTAGCCATTGCAACTTCGTGTACTTCGTTTGTGTCCAACGACCAGACCAAAACCGCTTCCGGATCCCCACCATTATCAATACTTCATATATATTTGCAATATTCAGATTGCTTTATCATATTCTTGCTCGTTCTTCGATTGCTTGCAGGAATAGACCTTCGTGGTCAGGCTGACCGTGCTTCCAGCATTGTCAGTAACCTCAGGAGATTGGTTTAGCGATTGCTAAGGCGCAATGTTGTGCACGTTTGTAGTCGGATTTTCAAAGTCGTCTCCACCAAATCGATAGTTATCATCTCATCGAAAGATCGGGACCCTCGTCTCTATCAAGGAGCTGCACATATCTCTTTCTCAAGGCACACTCAGATGAGCCAGACATCGGGTAAGCCAGCCCAGAGTTGCCCCTGGTAGCCTCGGACATCGCTCGGTGGGACCAACACTCAGAGGAGCACTGGCCCAGGGGGGTTAAAATAAGATGACCCTTGAGTCTGCAGAACCCAAGGGAAAGAAAAGGGGCTAGGTGGCGAATGGTAAAACCAATGTTGGGCATTGCTGGAAAAGCTTTAACCAAGGCAAAATATCAAGGGGTTCCCATTATAACCCAACCACGTAAGGAACGCAAAAATCCGGGAACATAACACCGATATGACGGAAACTAGGGCGGCAAAAGTGGAACAAAACACTAGGCGAGAGGCCGAGCCTTCCACCCTTTACCAAGTATATAGGTGCATTAAGATAACATAGCAATATAATAATATCCCAACAAGTAAATAAAAGGTGTTCCAACAAGGAACGGCCTCCAATCTTCACCTGCAACTAGCAACGCTATAAGAGGGGCTGAGCAAAGCGGTAACGTAGCCAATCAACGGTTTGCTAGGACATGGTGGGTTAGAGGTTTGACATGGCAATTGGGAGGCTGACAAGCAAATGGTAGGCATCGTAGCATTGGCATAGCAAGAGCGAGCAAACTGGCATAGCAAAGATAGTAGTGATTTTGAGGGTATGATCATCTTGCCTGCAAAGCTGTCAGAGTTGACTGGATCCTCAAGAGAAAACTTAACGGGCTCCTTGTTAGCGAACTCGTCTCCCGGCTCTACCCAAACAAGACAAACAAGCAACAAGGATACAATCAACCACGTGCAACTCAAACAACACAATGCAAAGATGACATGCTATGCGGGATGCAAAATGCAAGATATGACAGGAAATGCATGAACCTGGCCTCAACTTGGAATTCCAAGGGTGCCACTGGAAAGATGAGATGAAATCGCTTGAAAACGATATAAAGAACGCCGGAATCGGAGTTACGGTTTGGAAATGGCAAGCGATTCGAAATTGACACCGGACTGCGATTTACAGCAAGTAGGCATCTAAATGCAATGAAATGAACATGCTACAGCACCCAAACATGACAACAAAATGCATGGCAGGGATGCACACAAGATGCTTAACAAAAGTCTAGCACCGAGCTACGGCCAAATCATCCATTAGGAGGTTCAAACAAGCATGTCAAAAACGCAAATGCAAAACAGATTTCAGACTTAGTGAAATTAACACTTGTCTGGAATTTCAGATCACGAAGCCCTCTTCGGAGCAGCAAAACAACATGATACATGACCTGATTATGACAATCAAGAACATGGCATGGAGCTACTCAACAAGCTTAACAAAAGACCCAAAGTGACCTGGGGCCAAAAGGGTTCACAAAATATACTAACGGGCATACGAACATAGCTAAAACACAATCAGTTTTCAGACTTAGTGAAAACTGAGACATGCTGAAATATAACTCACGAAGGCACGTAAACGAGCTCGATGCACTCACTACGGTGCAAGTCATTGCAAGGCAAGCATATATCCATTAAGAAGGCACAAAATGCTAGCTAGACATGGAAAGAACAATGGCATAGCATGCACGGATCAACTACAATAACATCGGCAAAAATCGCAAACGAGTTGATGATCTGCCCAGATTCACAACGAAGCAAAAGTAGAGCTCGATTGACTCAACCTAGGGTGCTCCATAATTGCAAAGAAAGACATGGATGGATAGAGCACTACAAGATTAACAAAACTCCTTTGCTGATAATCCTCAAAAGAGGCACGGATCACTAGGAAACAAGCTGAACACATGGCATCATGAACTAAATAATCCCAGACTTAGTGAAAACTACTAAGTCCCTGAAAACAGATTTCCCGGGGTGCCTCACTTTGCAAGCTTGCACAAGTCACCACACACATCCTAAAAATGCATGGGTTGCACCTATGGAAAGATAACAAGATGCTTAACAAAACATATGAAGGACTCACAGGCATATCATGCACACATTAATCATGGCAAAAATGACAAAAGTCTAAGATGAACTAGCAGATCTGACAATTAACTCATGAAGCCTCCTTCTAACAGCATTTCGGGCATCAAGATGCACTCAAATGAAAATGATGCAATGGAATGAAATGATGTACTCGTCGAGGCGAACATTTTGATATACTATATGCATGAATTGGAGCTACGGATGCAAAGTTACGAGGCCTCGAACAGGGCAACATGGATCTGCAATCTCCGGGACTTAGTGGAATTTTACCTCCGCGAAAAGTCAACGCGGGATGAGGTGGTGCGGGACGACGAGATCCGGGACGAGGGGGCCGTTTGGATCGCGGGATTGGTGGATCTGAGCCAATCTTCGGGATCTCGCCGGAGTACGCCGGAGAAGACGACGGAGAGGTGGCCGGCGGGGGCGCGCTCGTCGAGGAGCTCGCCGGAGAGGAAATCTCGCCGGCCGGAGGAGCTAGCCGGACGGTGATGTCGGCGGCCGGGCGGAGAGGCGACCGTGGCGAGGAGGCGCGGTGGAGGACGGCGGGGTGGCTCGCCGTTGCCGGTGGGCAACTCCGGCGGTGACCGGAGCCTGCGGCGGCGCGGGGCGCCCGAGGGGGCACGGGGCGGCCGAGGAGGCAAGACCGACCAGGCGCGGGGCGGCGGCGCACGCTTCCGGCGACCGTGCGGTGGCGGAGCAGATCGGGGCCCGGGCGGGCCTGCCCTAGGCTCCGCGGGCCGGCGGTGGGCGTGAGAGGACAGAGAGAGGAGGCGCGCTGAGGTGGCGGCGTCCGACTGGGCCGGAGGGGTGGCGCGGCTGAGGTGGCGGCCCCTGATTCGTCGGGGTGATGTGGCGGCGGCGGTGGACGCGTCCGGCCGGGTCGGACAATGTTCGGCCGGCGCGAGGGGATTTTTTGGGTTTCGGGGAGAGGGAGAGATCCGAAAAACGGGGGGTCTATTTATAGGCATTGGGGGAGCTAGGAGAGTCCAAATGAGGTGCGTTTTTCGGCCACGCGATCGTGATCGAACGCTCTAGAAGATGGGACAGAGTTTGGTGGGTTTTGGGCGAAAATGGAGGGGTGTTGGGCTGCAACAAACACGAGGCCTTTTTGGTCCCTCGATTAACCGTTGGAGTACCAAACGAAGTCCAAATGATACGAAACTTGACAGGCGGTCTACCGGTAGTAACCCAAGGCCGCTTGGCAAGTCTCGGTCCAATCCGGAAATGTTTAATCCCCACACACGAAAGAAAGCTAGAAATGACCACCGGAGGAGAACGAAGCGCCGGAATGCAAAACGGACAACGGGGAAAATGCTCGAATGCATGAGACGAACATGTATGCAAATGCAATGCACATGATGACATGATATGAGATGCATGACAACGACAACAACACACGGAGACGAAACCCAAACCCGAGGAAATAAATATAACTTAACGCCGGAAACGGCAAGAGTTGGAGTACAAATAGGGAAAGTTACATCCGGGGTGTTACAAGGAATTTGGACAATTGAATTCTCTGAAGAAGTATGCAACTTTTCTTCGAGGAACGCTGCAAATGAGTTAAGTTGATGAGAACCTAGTGATTCAGTAGCTGACATGAGTACCTGTGAACAGAGTATAGTTGCGAGGAATTTGGAGAGGTCATATGTGTTCTCAGAAGGTTTTTCAAAAAGAACAAGTTTGAGGAATTTGATCAGATGAGTCTTGAAGAATTTCACTAAGCTTTCTTTGTCTTAGGTTCCAGAGTTGTATAGATCGAAGATCCACACAATTGAGGAATCTTGAAGAAAAATGATGCTTAGATAAACGAATCAAAACAAATGACTTGTGAGGTGTTTAGTGTGTGAAGATATGAAGAAAAACACCTTTGAAGATTTTGAAGATAATCATTCGATTCAACGAGGGCAGTAAAAGTAACTTTTAATTACCCTGAACAAAGAACACGACGAACAGTGAAGTGGAGAGGTGAAGTTTATCTGTGTTGATCTTCCATGCCCTAACTCGGCGGAGGAAGACGGCTACGGCGGCGGCGGAGTGAAGATTTCTGCGGTCGGCGCGAGTACGTCGGCGACGAGGTCGAGGCAGTGAAGCTCTTCCTCACCGGCGACGATGAAGTAGCGGCGGCGCTAGGGTTTGAGAAGCTCGAGCTGGAGAGAGATTGAGCGGAGTAAAATAAGTGAGGAAGGGAAGGAGGGGTATTTATAGCCACGGTGAAAAACTGTTCGCCCGAAGAAATTGGACAAACGTGCCCCTGACCCTTCTCATCCGCTTGACATGTATCACCCATGTATTGAGAGGTGGAGATCGTGTGCGATCGTGGGTGAATGGATAAGTGTATCGTGGGATGCGGAATGGTTTGAGCGGCAAAGCCGAAAATTTGGATAAGATAGGTTTTAAAGTTTTGTTCGAAATTTCTTCAGCTGACAAGAACACAGTGAAGATTTTGAACGAGTTTCAAATAGAACGCACATGAAGAATTTGTGAACAGATTGGGTTGAGTGTGTGTGTGTGTATATATAGCCAATGAAGAAAAACGACGGAAACAGTGAAGACAGTGCAAAGTTGAAGAATATGATTAATTGAGGAATATCAACTTTTGGTGGTGGCGTGACCCACCGTATAAGAATGATAATTTCAGACACCGCGTACAATTATCATAGGGTTCTGAAAATCAAATTCTTCGTTAATTTCTTCACACTAAGTGTGTTATTCTTCATTGATTGAAGAAAAACATTTCTTCATGTGTTGCACATCTAAGTCATCAATTTTGCATAAGTGTTAGGATGAGTGTCCTTTTCAAAGAACATTCGAAGATTCTAGGATATTTAGCTCACACCGCAACTTGCTAAATCTCTTCTCATCCAAGGGCTTTGTGAAGATATCGGCTAGCTGTTCTTCAGTCTTCACATGCTCAATAGAAATGTCGCCCTTCAACACATGGTCACGAAGAAAATGACGACGAATCTGAATGTGCTTTGTCTTCGAGTGCTGAACTGGGTTGTGAGCAATCTTGATGGCACTCTCATTGTCATAGAAGAGAGGCACATTCTTCATGTTGACATCGTAGTGCCTGAGAGTTTGCTTCATCCATAGCAATTGAGCACAGCAAGAACCAGTGGCAATGTACTCAGCTTCAGCAGTAGATAGTGATACGCAGTTGTGTTTCTTCGAGGACCAACATACCAAAGATCGTCCGAGGAAATGACATGTACCAGATGTTGACTTGCGATCCAGACGATCACTAGCATAGTCAGAGTCAGAATATCCAATGAGATCAAAAGCCGAGCCCTTGGGGTACCATAATTCAAGTGTTGGTGTGTGAGCTAGATATCGAAGAATATGCTTCACGGCCTTATGGTTTGATTCCTTCGGTGTAGCTTGAAATCGGGCACACATGCAAACACTAAGCATTATGTCCGGCCTAGATGCACATAAGTACAATAAAGAACCAATCATGGAGCGGTATACCTTATGATCGAAGTCAATACCATTCTCATCAATGCACAAATGGCCATTTGTGGGCATAGGAATTTTGACGCCTTTGCAATCTTGCATGCCGAATTTCCTCAGTAGATCCTGGAGGTATTTCTCCTGAGATATGAATATGCCATTGCGTTGTTGACGAATTTGAAAACCTAAGAAGAATTTCAACTCTCCCATCATAGACATTTGATATTCTTCACTCATCATATAGGCAAATTCATCACTATAACGTTGGTCAGTACAGCCAAAGATAATATCATCAACATATATTTGGCACACAAACAATTCACCATCATAAAATTTAGTGAAAAGAGTAGGGTCGAGTGAACCGGATTTGAAGCCTTTCTTCATGAGGAATTCCTTCAAGGTATTATACCACGCCCCTGGGGCCTACTTGAGGCCATAGAGGGCCTTGTTGAGTCTGAAGACTTTGTCAGGATTCTTTGGATCTTCAAAACCTGGGGGTTGAGCAACATATACTTCTTCCTCAAGCTTACCATTGAGGAATGCACTTTTCACATCCATTTGATATAAAGTGATATCATGATGGTTAGCATAAGCAAGTAATATGCGAATAGCCTCAAGTCTAGCAACAGGTGCAAAAGTTTCATCGAAATCAGTTCCTTCAACCTGTGTGTAGCCTTGAGCTACAAGCCGTGCCTTATTCCTCACCACAAGGCCGTTTTCATCTTGCTTGTTGCGGTAGATCCACTTTGTGCCAATGATATTGTGCTTGCGAGGATCTGGACGTTTGACCAGTTCCCAGACATTGTTGAGCTCGAACTGATGTAATTCTTCTTGCATGGCCTGAATCCACTCAGGCTCCAGAAATGCTTCATCTACCTTAGTGGGCTCTGTAATAGAGACAAAAGCATAGTGCCCACAAAAGTTAGATAAATGTGAAGCTTTTGAGCGTGTGAGACGACCTAGCGCTTTGATGTCATCGATGATCTTTTCAACTTGCACTTCTTTTGCAATGCAAGGATGAGCTGGTTGCCGTTAAAGAATTTGATCAGCATTCTCTTCAGCACCATTTTCTTCAGTATTTTCTTCAGGTGCATTAGCTCGACATTCTTCATGTTCTGGAATGAATTCTTCAGCAGATTCTTCAGTGGGAATGACATCCTCAGTAGCCTTGAACTTGATAGTTTCCTCAGGTGCTGGTTCATCTAGCACAGTAGGTAGGAGCTCTCTTTGCGAGCCACTAGTTTCATCGAACCGCACATCTACAGTTTCAACAACCTTGTGAAGAACATTGTTGAAGACTCTGTAGGTGTGCGAGTCCTTTTCGTAACCAAGCATAAAACCTTCATGTGCTTTCGGTGCAAATTTTGAGTTGTGATGAGGATCTCTTATCCAACATTTAGCACCCAAGACTTTGAAATAACTTACATTGGGTTTCTTATCAGTGAGGAGTTCATAGGCAGTCTTCTTGAAGAATTTGTGAAGATATACTCTGTTGATGATGTGGCATGCAGTATCAATTGCCTTAGTCCAGAAACGATGAGGCATTTTGTATTCATCAAGCATAGTGCAAGCCATCTCAGCAAGAGTCTTGTTCTTGCGCTCCACGACGCCATTCTGCTGAGGAGTATAAGGAGCAGATAACTCATGAGTAATACCAAGTTCATCAAGATAGTCATCGAGACCAGACTTCTTGAACTCAGTGCCATTGTCACTTCTGATGTGCTTGATCTTCACACCAAAGTTGGTTGAAGCCCTCGAGGAAAATCGTTTGAAGACTTCCTGCACTTCATGTTTGTAAGTAACAAGGTGTACCCATGTATAACGAGAGTAATCATCAACAATAACAAAGCCATATTGAGATGCTTCATTTGAAACAACAGAATAATGGTTAGAACCGAAGAGATCCATGTGAAGCAATTCAAATTGGCGAGTGCTCATCTTTTGGAAGGATTCAAAAAGAAAATCAGAGAATAGGAAGAAAAAGAAAAGGAACTGGATAGTGAAAAAAAGAAGAGCAACCACGTTTGTTCGGTAGTACTTGGAAATTGTTTATCGGGCAAAAAAAAGAAGTTGCACGTGAGGGAGAAAGACATTGAGGCAGAAACAAAAGAAAAGAGAGATTAGCCACATACCAAATATTTGCAGATATCATACATACTTGTAGTATTGCTCGTTTGGCTTGTTGCTACGTTGCTCATATTTTTTTGTTGCAACTTGAGTACTTGGTTGCCAGGGCACGTGAATTTCATTTGTGTCTTAGGCTCGCGTCTCTAGCACAGTCTAGCCTAGGATCAGCACTCGACCACTTTGAACGAATTTTCAGCTGGCACTAATTAACGTGGTTGTAGCATTTTTTTCCACATATATAAAGCCAACCCAGCTCCACATATTTCTACACCGTCTATCCATACGTTCACCTGGCAATCGCTTTACCCAACTTTTGGAGTTACTTGACACCGCTGGTTGCCGATCACCGCCTGCTGCATGGTAAGACATTGTAAGACATTGATATTTGCTTTACTGTGAGCGTTTTACTACCACATCCTAGTAGTTATAGGAACATTATTTTTGGATTTTGTTTCTTGTTTCTACTAATCATGACAGGATCTAGAGTCAATCCATGGGCTTTGTCAATCGCGGGAGACGTGCCACCACCTATGCAAATTCCACAACGATCACGAGAGGTGCATAAACATCCAAATGCACATGATCAGGTTAATGTTTCTATACCATCATTTAATGGCCGTTTTAGACCTGCTTTATATATTGAATGGGAGTTCGACATAAATATTATATTTGCTTCCCATAATTTTGATGAACATAAAAAAGTTAAGGTTGCGGTTGGTTCTTTCACTGGTTATGCTTTATTTTGGTGGAGTGAATATTGTCGGTTACACCCTGATTATATACCTATTACTTGGGATGATTTGAAACTTGCCATGCGGCATACATTCGTCCCCGCTTATTATACTCGTGACATGATTAAAAAGTTGCAACATTTAAAACAAGGTAGTGACACTGTAATGAAGTATTATGATGAATTACAAACTACCTTGTTGCATTCCTCTTTAGAAGAAAGTGAAGAAGAATTTATGGATAGATTTTGGGGAGGATTAAACCGTGACATTCAGGAGATACTAATTCATGACAGATGTTATCCTATGGACCGTTTGTTTCGTCTTGCTTGCAAAGCTGAACAGGAGATAATAAGACGTGTTGCCCACAAGATAAACAAGCGGAAGGTGCAAATCCCACGAGTTGCGACGGTTGTTCCTTCCACCACTGCGTCTCCTATGGCAACAACATCCATTGTTGAGAGCACTACATCACCTCCACCATGTGACATGTCGCCACCTAGAGTGCCTACATCATCTTTGTTGATCATAAGAGGTAATGACAAAGGTACCGATCTTCCACCTCAACATGAGTATGATGAATGCCTTGTCAAGTTAAATGAACCATGCGATGAGCTACCCACTACTTTGATCACACCAACTATTTTAGAGGACTATGTTCATGATTTGACTTTGCCATGTGATCAAACAATTTTGAGTGAACCCATTGAATTAACAATTGATGCAAAAGAACCATGTGAATCAGTGAAAAGATCAGATTTGGATCAAAATACGTTTGAAAATAGTTGTGCCAATGTTTAATCATTTTGATATGACCTCTAATCTTGGTGATGGTTCATCAAGGTTGGGATGGTTTAATGATGAGCATTGCCAATCTTTTATTATGAATAAGAGCTTCACTTATATGTGCAAATTGAGTTGCAATATTTTCATGCCTTTGACTTCTTGTGATAATATATTGGCTTTATTTTTCACGACTTTTGAAGGGTGCTCTTGTATAACTGTGTCACATGTGCCACAACTGAGATCAGTTAAAATGGATGACATATACATATACAACGTGTACACCTTGTCTCTATTGTTAGCCATATTTCAGATTAAGCAACGCCGAGGACGGCTTTGTTTTCAAGAAGGGGAGGATGATGAGGACATGGCTACCACAGTTACACCCATATCCCCTGTTGTTTTACCTCTTGGAACAGTTGCTAGAGCTCAGATACGCCAATTAAATTATCAGGTACTTTCGTTTCTTGGTAATGTTTCTAGTGTTCATGAGGATATGATGCTGCCTAACTTAGATACATTTGTGTTGCTTGCAATTGAAGGGCCTAGCACGGACAAGAAGGATGAACATTGGAGCATGGTCAAGCACGGAGATGAAGGTGCGTGCAAAGAGAACAAGAACGGAGGTTCAAGTGGAGATTTCCGGACTTTGAAGCCACCATGATGACATACAAGAAGATGGACGAAATATACAAGATGGCCTTTCATAAATTTCCTCCATAGCTTATTACTGGTGTCGCGCCACCTTATTTTGGGCCAGGCCCATGTAATCTATTTTTAGAGTCCATATTATAGGGGAAACGACTTAGGAGGTGTTTTAGTCCCACCTTGCCAAGGGTGGACAAAATCCCCTCTCTTTTCCCTATATATATAGCCCTTAAGGCTTCGTTTAGACTTGGGATTTGTTTAGTTAAAAGTTAGCCATTGCAACTTCATGTACTTCGTTTGTGTCCAACGACCAGACCAAGACCGCTTCCGGATCCCCACCATTATCAATACCTCATATATATTTGCAATATTCAGATTGCTTTATCATATTCTTGCTCGTTCTTCGATTGCTTGCAGGAATAGACCTTCGTGGTCAGGCTGACCGTGCTTCCGGCATCGTCAATAACCTCAGGAGATTGGTTTAGCGATTGCTAAGGCGCAACGTCGTGCACGTTTGTAGTCGCATCGTCAAAGTCGTCTCCACCAAATCGATAGTTATCATCTCATCGAAAGATCGGGACACCCTCGCCTCTATAAAGCGATGATGAGGACATGACTACCTTGGATAGGACCAAAAATATTGCATACATGCATATTCGTCAGGTGATTTCTAATGCAAACTATTCAATAGTCTATTTATGTTATCCAGAACAAAAATACTTCACACACTTTTGTGTTTTGTCTAATTGCAGGTGTATGGGACATTTGTACAATCCACATATGAAGATAAGGGAAAAGGAGATGTTTAGGTTGTGTTCAAAAAGTCCTCTCACGTCACTTTTGGGCCAAGAGAAGATAGAGTCCAAGTCTCTCATGTTCTGGATTCAGATTCGGACTGCACAGACATACCTGACTCAAAACGCCAACAACTTTTTCATACGGACTCCGAATTGGGTGATTCTTTTTTTGTTGGATTTCGTGCTTTTTCCATCCCAATTGGATTCACCTTCAAATTCGTCCGGAGCGTTGAGTTACAGACGAAACAATCTGACGTTGCAGCAGAATCCGAGTCAAACTACAAGCCCAAAGGTGTTGCATCACCTCCACTTGGGCCCATGAGCCTTGTACGACCTAGGGTTAGTTTTAGGCTGCCTTGGGACGTCCTCCCACCTCCTTGGCCGCCACCCCTTGCTTCTATATAAGTAGATCCATCTAGTAGCTTTTTCCTTGGGATTTGTTTAGTTAAAAGTTAGCCATTGCAACTTCGTGTACTTCGTTTGTGTCCAACGACCAGACCCAAGACCGCTTCCGGATCCCCACCATTATCAATACCTCATATATATTTGCAATATTCAGATTGCTTTATCATATTCTTGCTCGTTCTTCGATTGCTTGCAGGAATAGACCTTCATGGTCAGGCTGACCGTGCTTCCGGCATCGTCAGTAACCTCAGGAGATTGGTTTAGCGATTGCTAAGGCGCAACGTCGTGCACGTTTGTAGTCGGATCGTCAAAGTCGTCTCCACCAAATCGATAGTTATCATCTCATCAAAAGATCGGGACACCCTCGCCTCTATCACCAAATCGATAGTTATCATATCAAGTGGTATCAGTTTTCAGGTTGCTCCGTGAGAATTTCCAGTTTTCCTAGATTAGATTTATTTTCTTACCTATTGTCCAAGAAAAATCCACAAAAAAGAGTTAGATCTATTCATCCTTTGTCCAAGCCAGTCTGAGCCTTTGCAATTTTCTTTTCATTGCTTGCATAGTTGAATTATCGGTTGCATCGTCGTGTCGAGTTGCTGGTCTTAGTGTCTAGGTCGTTTAGAGTTTTGAGTTCTGTTCACATTAGTCACGTCGCCGCTGCATCGTTATCCCTTTTGCTGTCCACCACCCATCCATCAATTTCCTCCACGTGCTACCCACCGTTCATTGTCATAATCATAGTTGAGATCGTTCCCATCTTCGCTTGATCCAATCTACATCTTATCTAGTTTGTTTTGGAAAGAGGGAGAGAGAAAAAAAGATAGAGAAAAAAAATGAGAGAAAAAAAGTAAAAAAAAAGTCAGAGAAAAAAAAAGAAAGGAAAAGAAAAAAAGTGTGAGAAAAAAAAAGAGAGGAGAAAAAAAACAAAATTCGGATCTATCTAGACTCAATCTCGTAGTTGAATTCGGATTGGAATCTGTTTTGTGCACTGTTCAGTAAAACAGGCATAACTTCCTCATATGAAGTCTGTTTTGGCTCCGCGAGTACTCAAATGGAAGCTAGCGACGAGCCGCATCTAAATAGTTGCAGAAGCTAGTTCAGTATTTGGCACCTCAACATCAGCTTCTAAATAGGTCTACTGCTATTGTGATCTTCACTTATATCTTGCTGTCCAGAGCTACTTCATATCCTTTATTGATGCTAGTTGTGCTACGACGTGACCTCATTAGTGTTCTAGGCTCGCGTCTCTAGTTTGGTCTAGCCTAAGACTAGCACAGTACCGGCGTTGAGCGTTTATTAAACATTGCATCTCTGAATTGATTATTGCTAATCTTTTGCTACCATATATAGCCAACTCAGCTCCACATATTTCTACACCATGTATACGTACGTTCCCCTGGCAATCATTTTACACAATCTTCGGAGTTATTTGACAATGATGGTTGCCTGTCACCACCTGCCGCATGGTAAGAACTTGTAAGATATTGATATTTGCTTTACTGTGAGCACTTTACAACCACATCCTAGTAGTTCATAGGAACATTATTCTCAAATTTTGGTTCTTGTTTCTACTAACATGACAGGTTCCAGAGATAGAAGTTCTTGGATGACGGACACATCTTCACCATCACAAGAGTTGGGACAACACACACAAGCATATGGTCAGGTTATCTCTTTACCATCATTTGAAGGTAGATTTAATCCTGCTATTTATCTAGCATGGGAGCTTGAAGTAGAACAAGTTTTTAGTCACCATGATTTTTCTGAACTTGAGAGAGTACGAGCTACCATTAGAGCATTTACTGGTTTTGCTTCTGTTTGATGGAGTGTACATTGTAAGAAAAACATTGATAACCAACCCACAACTTGGAAAGTTTTGAAAGCTGTAATGAGACAACAATTTTTTCCTCCTTACTATCGTCGTGAATTGCATCGCAAATTGGAGCAATTAAAACAAGGCAGTAACACTGTTCATGCTTACTACCAAGAGTTCAAAACTTATATGCATCATTGTGACATAGAAGAATCTGAGGATGATACAATGAATAGATTTTTGGTGGTTTGAACCATGATATTCAGGCAAGATTTCAGTATATTCCTTGTTGCATTACTGGTATGTATGTCCGTGCTTGTACCTTTGAGAGACAGATACAGGAGGATGCATTGGGTGACTACAACAACTACTATTACAGTTCATGCTCACCACCGCCGGTTGGTTACTCCACTATTGCACCTACTATAGCAGCCCCACCTCGGATTGTGAGCGTGATATCATCTCAAGAGTATGGTACATTGTCAACGTCCGTACCTACATCAGCTACATCTTTGCGAGGTAACAGTAAAGGTCTTGATGATATAACTTCACATGAGAATGAAGCATGCCTAGTTAACTTGAATGCATCATGTGTTGAGTTACCTGTTGATTTGAGCACACCACCTATTTTAGAGACTCTTGTTACTGTCATGAATGCGTCATGTGATCAAACAACTGAAATATCAACAATTTTGAGTGCACCCATTGAATTAACTGTTGATGCAAAAGAACCAATGTTTAATCATTTTGATATGACCTCTAATCTTGATGATGATTCTGTGTCCAATGACTTATTGCGTGTTTGCTTATTTAAGCATGTTGTAGGATGTAAATTTGATGCAAGTAAGGTTTATTCATCGAAGTTAGGATGGTTTAATGATGAACATTGCCAATCTTTTGAAGTGAATAAGAGCTTCACTTATATGTGCAAACTGAGTTGCAATATTTTCATGCCTTCTACTTCTTGTGATAATTTTTTTGCTTTAGATTTTATGAACAACGAAAGTTACTCATGTATACATGTGACATATGTGCAAAAATCAAGGGAAGTTAAAATGGATGACATATACATATACAACATGTACACCTTGTCTCTTTTGTTAGCCACATTTCAGATTAAGCAATGCCGAGGACGGCTTTGTTTTCAAAAAGGGGAGGATGATGAGGACATGACTACCATGGATACGACCAAAAATATTGCATACATGCATATTTGTCAGGTGATTTCTAATGCAAACTATTCAATAATCTATTTATGTTATCCAGAACAAAAATACTTCACACACTTTTGTGTTTTGTCTAATTGCAGGTGTATGGGACATTTGTACAATCCACATATGAAGATAAGGGAAAAGGAGATGTTTAGGTTGTGTTCAAAAAGTCCTCTCACGTCACTTTTGGGCCAAGAGAAGATAGAGTCCAAGTCTCTCACGTTCTGGATTCAGATTCGGACTGCACAGACATACCTGAGTCAAAACGTCAACAACTTTTTCATACGGACTCCGAATTTGGTGATTCTTTTTTTGTTGGAAACTAGATTTCGTGCTTTTTCCATCCCAATTGGATTCACCTTCAGAATCCGAGTCAAACTACAAGCCCAAAGGTGTTGCATCACCTCCACTTGGGCCCATGAGCCTTGTACGACCTAGGGTTAATTTTAGGCTGCCTTGGGACGTCCTTCCACCTCCTTGGCCGCCACCCCTTGCTCCTATATAAGTAGATCCATCTAGTAGGTTTTTCCTGGGGATTTGTTTAGTTAAAAGTTAGCCATTGCAACTTCGTGTACTTCGTTTGTGTCCAAAGACCAGATCAAGACCGCTTCCGGATCCCCATCATTATCAATACCTCATATATATTTGCAATATTCAGATTGCTTTATCATATTCTTGCTCGTTCTTCGATTGCTTGCAGGAATAGACCTTCGTGGTTAGGCTGACCATGCTTCCGGCATCATCAGTAACCTCAGGAGATTGGTTTAGCGATTGCTAAGGCGCAACGTCGTGCACGTTTGTAGTCGGATCGTCAAAGTCGTCTCCACCAAATCGATAGTTATCATCTCATCGAAAGATCGGGACACCCTTGCCTCTATCACCAAATCGATAGTTATCATATCAAGTGGTCATGATAGTCTTCGCTGGATGCTTGGCCTTTGTCATCTTCCCAGCTTCACAGGCTCCGCATAGGTGATCCTTGAGGAATTTGACATTCTCGATGCCAATGACATGCTTCTTCTTCGCAAGCGTGTGTAAATTCCTCATGCCTGCATGACCAAGTCATCGATGCCAGAGCCAGCCTTCTGAAGCTTTTGCATGTAGGCACACGGCTCGTTGTGGTCCTGTAGAGAAATCAACAATATACAGGTCTCCTCTCCTAAAGCTTTCGAAGACTTTGGAATTGTCAGCTTCCATAAGCACAACACAACGGTATTTGCCAAAGTCAACAACCATATCAAGATCGCAAAGCATTGAGACAGACATAAGGTTGTATCTAAGGACTCAACAAGCATGACTTTGTCCATGTGTCGATCCTTGGTGATCGCAACCTTACCTAGACCCAATACCTGACTTTTGCCTTTGCCAGCAAAGAAGATATGCTTCAGATGCGATGGAGATAATGGAGCATCCATCAATAGATTCTTGTCACCAGTCATGTGATTTGTACATCCACTATCGAGGACCCACTCAGTGGCTTTGGGTTGATCATCCTGCAGATGAATTAGTGCAGCTTACAAACTCATATACTTCATCAGTGAAGAATATGACATCAATTCATCAGATCAATTTCATCAAGCAACAGAACCGATAAAGCAGTGTGAGGACGTGAGAAATGAAAGTTCATTTCTTCATGATTAGCCTGCGTCCTATCAGGCATACACAGGTCTCCAGCAAATTCTTCAGACAATTACGTACGTCTGGAGACCTGACCCTGCAGAAGAGATTAGTTCTTTTTCTTCACCACCCACATCTGAAGGGGTGGCAAAGAGTTCATCATTCTGCGAGCTCCATACGAGAAGGATGGCATAGAAGCCAGTCCATTTCGTTTCACATAAGAGAGGTTAGAGTAAGCATAAGAGTATGCAGAGAAGTTCTTTGAGGACTTATGGACATAATGATTTGAAGAATAATGCACATATCCATAATCCTTAGATCTTCCCTACGAAACAGACGGGTTAGCACGATGATCTTCATATGAGGACTTTGATCCATATGAAGAATTTGGTCCATATGAAGAATTTGATCTGGGGTTCCTATTCTTCACAGGTGGCGTCATGATGACATTCACCTGAAGATTTTCAAGGCACCTTTTGGGAACCCAGATTTTCTTCATAGGGGAGCCATTCCTGCAGTTAGTGCCAACATATCTAGCAAATACTTCACCATTCTGATTTTTGAACAGTTTATAGTTAGAGTCAAATGACTCATCATCAGAACGAGGAGATTCACATGAAAATCCAGATAAGTTAGATGGATCAACTGGAGGTCCCTTTGCAGCAACCCATGTAGTTTTGGTGTACTGCTTAGGCTCCAATATGTACCATCAGCATTGAGTTTCCTCTCAAAGGCAATACCCTCTTTCCTAGGGTTCCTATTGAGAATTTGCTTTTTAAGCACATCACAAATAGTCTGATGCCCTTTGAGGCTTTTGTACATGTGTGTCATGTACAATTCCTTCAACCCTGCATCATCAGTGATACTAGCAATGTCCTCAGATGAGGAATTAGTGATAGCAGAGGCATGTGAAGAATTTGACACATTAACATCATTTGAACATTCAGGTGAAGAATTAGCAGGTTCACGTTCAATGCACTTCAAGCATGGAGGAACAAATTCTTCCTGAGAAGCATTGATTTGTTGAGCAAGTAATGAATCACGCTCATTCTGAAGATCTTCATAACTCACTCTTATCTTCTCAAGATCTTGCTTTCTTTGAAGAAATTCATAAGAAAGCTTCTCATGATTGGATAAGAGAGTGTTATGTTGATCTTGAAGGGTGTCATACTTAGTATGAAGTCTCTGAAGACTTTCAGCCAAAGCTTTTGACTGATCCATTTCTTCACCCAACATATCATTGCTCTTGTGTAGCATGTAGTGAACTTTTTCCAAAGTTCTTTGTTGTTTAGTGGCAAGGGAAGCAAGTTTGACATAGCTGGGTCCAAATTCATCACCATATTCATCATCACTAGACTCGGATAGGTAGCATTCAGTTACCTCAGCATCTTTTGCCATAAGGCATGATGCAGAAGATGATGATTCTGGTTCGAATGTCATCACTTTGAGAGATTTTTTGAAGTCCTCAAACCAAGGATCATGACAGGTTCGATGACCTTCATAGACTTCAGAGAGACGGTCCCAGATGAGCTTCGCATGATCGAGATGCATGACATTCCTGAACTGATTTTGTGACAGACTGGAGCAGATGACATCCTTCGCCATGAGGTTGAGAAGAGTGTACTTGCGAATGTCATCAGCTTCCGCCATCTTGCACAGATCGGTCAGACCAATCTCAGTGACGGTCCACAGCTCACTGTTCATCGCCATGAGGCATTTCTTCATCATGGCCTTCCACTTTGGATACTCGTGACCGTCAAAGATGGGGCATGTCACTTTCGTCATACCTGCGATCGACATAACTAAAACTCCAGGCGGTTAAACCAAAACCACACAAAACAAGGGAGTACCTCGCTCTGATACCAATTGAAAGTGCGTTATATCGACTAGAGGGGGTGAATAGGCGATTTTTATGAAATTCTTCACTGAGGAATTTGCCGGTGAAGAAATTCCTTAGCGAAAAACTACTAGCAGCGGAATAAGTACTCAAAAGTAAACATAACAGAATACAAGCATAGTCATCACGATGAAATGAAGAAAGGCACTGAGTACAGGAAGCGTAAGCACATGATAACCCAGGATGAAGACAAACAAACTGAAGAAATTGAACTGAGGAAATTGAGAAAGTCTTCAGTCAAAGTCTTCAAACACAGATATGAACAAACACATAACATAGTTATGAGGAAATGAACGAGTTGAGGGAATAGAACCAGTAAGCTTGGTGAAGACAATGATTTGGTAGACCAGTTCCAACTGCTGTCTCAGTTGTATGTCTGGTTGGAGCGGCTGAGTATTTAAACTCGAGGACACACAGTCCCGGACACCCAGTCCTGAGCACGCAGCTCAGGACACCAAGTCCTCACCGTATTCTCCTTGAGCTAAGGTCACACAGACCTCACCCAATTACTCGTGGTAAGTCTTCAGGCGACTTCCAAACCTTCACAAACTTTGTCACTCGGCAATCCACAATTCCTCTTGGATGCTCTAGACCATGACGCCTAACCGTCTGGAAGAAGCACAGTCTTCAAAGGTAACTAGCGTCGGATCCACACAGGATCAATCTCTGTAGTGAAGCTTAATCACTTGGGGTTTGTAGGTGTTTGGGTTTGGGTTTTTCCTCACTTGATGATTTTCGCTCAAAGTCCTCGGAGGATGGGTTGCTCTCAAATGACAAGTGTCAGTTTTTCTCGGAGCAGCCAACCAGCTAGTGGTTGTAGGGTGCGGCTATTTATAGCCTAGGGAGTAGCCCGACATGATAAGACATAAATGCCTTTCAATGATTTGACTGTTAGGTGGATAGATATTTTGGGACAGCTAGCGCATAGCACAACAACAGTCGAAATTTTGAGTAGCAAAATCCTCAGGGCTATCATGTTCCTCACTGTGTAGGCAATCCGCACTGGCGAATTCCGAACTCCTCAGTCAGAACAAATTCCTCAGAGACCAGAAGAACTTCGTCTCAGTCACTGAAGAATATGACTGGACTGTATGAGATTTCCAATGGCTTCACTCGAAGGGATAGGTAGGTGTAGGATTTTGAGTTGAGCATCACATGGAAAATTTTCCTTAGTATTTCCTCGACCCCCTTTAACAGTACGATGTTTCCTATGACTCAATAAAAATAAAATGAAACTACGAAAACAAAAGTCTTCACGCTTCAAGTTCCTCTAATGAATACCAAGTCTTCAAGGTCACACCAATTTTTTCACTTTCAAAGTCTTCAGAAAGTCTTCAGAAATCCAAAGTCTTCAGTCAAAGAACTTCATTTTTAGGGGTGGACTTTCTCTGTAAATATAAAACTCCTCATAGACTTATAGACCTGTGTATACTCACAAACGCATTAGTCCCTTAACCTATAAGTCTTCAATACACCAAAATCACAAAGGGGCACTAGATGCACTTACAGTGCCCCCCTCGAGGCACCCCTGATGCGGAGCATCCCAAGGCCATCCCCATGGACCCAACTAGATCTACTACGACACCTCTTGGACCCATGACACGAGCACGTGCAAGAGCTCTTGAAACCGAGGTGACATCTCTCCTCTCACAATTCCACTCCGATCCACTTGAGACATGGCTACTACCTCAAACGGAGATGTTTTGTGTCATTAGGTACCAAGGAACCATCCTGGAAGGAGCTACGGAACGAGATGGACGTCAAGAGCCTGAAGAGGAGCCGCACACGCTAGGACGAGCGGTACTACCGCTGGCGAGCGGTACGCTGAAGCCCTTCAAGCGGTACTGCTGCCGGATATCCGCTCCACTGCCGCTCAACCCGACAAATCCCTGTGTTCGCACGACCCAGGTCCGGTACTACTGCCTGTACCAGCGGTACTACCGCTTTGAGCGATACCACTGCCCGTTGCCCGGTACTACCGCCCTGCCTGTGGGCAGAGAACGGGCCTAGGGCCCATGTATCCCCTCGTCACTTACCCTTTCGTGGATTTAGACTATATATACTTGTCCCTTAGCCCTGTACTAGGGTTAGCATTGGTTTAGCTCATTTGAGAGATAGAGCATTGCTCATCCATATCGGATCTACTCCACAAGAGAGACCGCGGCCCCTCTATGGAGAAGAACCACCTTGGATTCAAGACGCCTTTATGGGAAGATCCCCTTGTGGATTCAATACCTCATCACGAAGAAGAACCGGTTACCTTGTATCGTCCCTAGTTGTCCGTGGATTCGTGTATCGTCCTATGTACTCGAGGATCTAGCCCATGTGTGACTTATTCCTGTCGGTTTAGTGTTTTCCTCTTGTGTTTTCCTTCCGTTCATCCCCGTGTTCTTCGTGTTTTCCCCAGGATCCGCTCCTTTCGTGAAAGATCGGGCGATTAGGGTCTCTACCCTACATCATCTTGGTATGAAGAGCCAGGTTTATCATGATTTCGGAGCCTCCCTGTTGTGTTGCTAGCCTTATTTTGTTGTTTTTCGTCCTAAATTCGAAAATCCCCACCAAAAATAGCCCCAATTTTTTTGTGATTTGTTGGTTTGACGAAGTTTTGTTGGATTTGATCCGTAGATTTGGTTGGTTTCAACTGGATCTAGCTTCTCCCCAATTTTCTCCTCTTTCCATCCACGAAATCGCTCGAATTTTGGCCTCGAAATCATCATTTTCCACCACAAAATTCGCCCCGATCCAGATCTTGCGAATTTTCCGACACCAGCGGTACTCCCGCCTCACCGAGCGGCATTACCGCTTAAGTACCACCAGCGGTACTACCGCCTATTCCAGCGGTACTACCGTTCCGCCCAGTTCCGCCCATCCGATTGGCATTTTTGCCTCCACCACTTATACACCATCACCACTTCCGCATACTACCCCCATTGTGCCCGTTTCGCACTCTGACATGTGTTGCCACTTCGAGGTTTGAGAATTTGAGTTGTGGTACCATATCCTTTTGTGTTTCGGCTATTTAGGTACGGTTCGACATCGACAACACCGCCGCTCATCTTGGCCACGGACGCGTAATCAACAACGACCATCTCGACTACATCGTGGTATTCGTGCCACCATTTCGACACCATACTGGAAGCAAGACCGGGAACCTCATCTTGTTATTGGACATATCACTCTTGCCATTACATTGATAGCCATCTTAGCCTTACTCCTTTGCGTTGCTTACCCATCGAGACTAGCCATTGAGTATGGCCGGCAACGAGACCTGTGCGCATTAGTAATCATACTTCCCAAAGCATACATACATCATTGTTGCCTATATTGGTATCATCTCTTGCGTCACAAAGTTGTCATCGCATACTCACTTGCTATCTTGGTTCGTCAAGCATTGCATGAGAAAAGAGCTCAAACATCAAAGAGCCAAACAAGCTTTTAAGCAAAGAGGAAAGATAAGCAAAGAGCTTTTAAGCAAGAACCATAGCATCATACAACATTAAGATTGTCATACTCGATCATCTTGGATCATATCATAGCAACACCTTGCATACAAAATATTTGGGATAGAAGTCATTGCATTTTTGCTAAGTAGGTTGTGCACAAGTTCTTGTATCCGCCTCTCGTGCAATCGTGCTAGCGTCTCTCTAGTGTTGTGCAACAAGAGCGTTTTTGTGGATTCCACATTTTGGCTCACCCTTGGTTGCACAACCCCACTTATCTTTTTGCTCGTGTGTTTCCGTGTACCTTATATGCTTGGTCTACTTGTTACATTGCATCTTGCGAATCTTTTCCAAGATTATTGAAGCTCACTTACAAATTGCATCAAATTTTTGTGCCACCATCCTAACCAAGCTCCACCATAAGCTTTTACTTGTGTAGGTGTGAGAAACCGACGAGAATTCGTACCAATTGGGCTATTTCCTTGTCCTACATTGGAGTGATCATCAATTCACTTTCAACTTCGGTCAAGGTAAATTTGGTATTCATTCTTCTCTTTCTACCACTCACATTTGTCTTGGAATGATGGATAGGCCAAGTACTTCTACGAACCCGCTCTCGATGGAGCAAGACGACGACATGAACTCCTTCGTCACCAAGAGTCACCTCTTTGGTGCACAACGTGCTTTGCATCAAGAGCAACAAGTTGTGAGTGAACGCATCGACAACCTTGTCGCCGACTTGCGACTTTTCGAGGAACGTACAAGGGACTACTTCGACCACCTGCTCGACGATCACAAGCAAGAGAATGACGCAAGGATGGACGAGATTCGCGCTTTGTTGCTCAACCGCTCTTCTTCCACTTCAAGAAGGAGCCGTTCAAGTCGCCATTCCGACTTCACCCTCTCCGGCTCATGTACACCGACATCGAACACTCTTCATCGAGCCGCGCGCAACGAGCATCAAGCAAACCTCAATCCACTTCGAGACACCGACTAGCAAGAACATGGACGATGTCAAGCCGAAGAAGCCTTTGCGCTAGCTCGAGAACGGCAACAACAACGCCAACATGAAGAGGAAGAACGTGCGCGGCTACACCAAAATGCACAAGATGCCGAGGCTCAACGTCAAGAACAACAACTCCATGACGCTCAAGCACTTGAGGCGCAACAAGCTCTACGTGATGCGAGTCGAGCCGTTACCAACCGAGACCGACAAGCCCGTGAACAAGAGGAAGCACTTTGCGAAGAAATTCACTAACGACGATTTTAAGCTCGTGTGCATCGTCTAGTTCCTCCTCGAGCTCGACGCGCTCCTCCACAAGCTCGCCAAGACCATCCAGTTCATCAAGAGCATGACAACAATGGGAATCCACCGTGACAAGAGCGACACGAGGTTGACAACCCTCCGCGTCAAGAGCACCATGAGTTTAATAATCAGCTACAACATGGGCGTCATCATCGCCGACCCGAACACAATGAAGAGCAACGCTACGGCAAGCTCAAGTTCACAATGTCCAAGTTCAACGGAAGCAACGATCCCGAAGAATACCTTTCATGGGCATTGAAAGTTCACAAGATCTTCCGTTTGCACAATTATGAAGAAGAGAAAAATATCGCGTGGCATCCCTTGAGTTCCAAGACTATGTCCTCATTTGGTGGGAACAAATCATAGAGCGCCGCGAGGCAAGAGGTGAACCACCCATCACTACTTGGGCACAAATGAAGGATGTCACGAGAGCACGCTTCGTGCCTACCTACTACAACTGCGACCTCTTCAAGAAACTCCAACAACTCAAGCAAGGAACAAAGAGTGTTGAAGAATACTACAAGGAGATGGAGATTGCAATGATAAGAGACAATGTGACGGAAGATGATGAGAAAACAATGGCACGTTTCTTGAATGGCCTCAATCATCCTATCAAGAAGATCGCCGACTTCCAACCATACTCAAATCTAATCGAGCTGGTGCACCAAGCTACCAAAGCGGAACGCTCAGTGCAAGATGATTTCAAGTATGCCAAGTTCTCATACAAGTCCTACGGTTTCTCCAATAACCAAGCTTCAACGACTCCAACACCGACTACAAGACCCTCTACTTCCAACATTGACAAGTCGACTTCCAAGAAGGCTTCGCCAATTACAAGCAATCCTAATACGAGCAACTTCAAGCCGGGAGCTTCATCATCATCAACCCCTACTGATGAGACCGTCAAGACGAGTTCCCTCAAGTGTTTCACTTGCGCGGCCGAGGCCACAAGTCCTATGAGTGCACCAACAAGCACACCATGATCTTCAACGACGATGGCACTTATGATTCCATGAGCGAAGGAGAAATGGAAGCCCTTGAGCAAGTCGCCATGCACTGCCAAGTGAACAATGGAGAAGAACAAGTCTTTTGCGATGAAGATTCAATTCCCGCACTTGTTGTCTCCAAAGTCTTGACTCTCCAACATCAACAAGAAGAAGACCAACGATGCCACATATTCCACACCAAGGCCGGCATCAATGGATGATCCGTCAAGCTCATCATCGATGGAGGGAGTTATCACAATCTCGCAAGTGAAGAACTTTGCTCCAAGCTCCAATTGCCTAAGACAAAGCATCCACATCCATACAAAGTGCAATGGCTTAGCGACTCCGGCACTATCCAAGTCGAGCACTGAGTGCAAGTATCCTTCAAAATCGGTGCCTACGAAGACACCTTGGAGTGCGATGTCATCCCAATGACCATTTGTCATCTTCTCCTTGGACGGCCATGGCAATTCGATAGAGGAGTCGTCCACAATGGGCGTACAAACCACTATAGCTTCAAGATGCAAGGAAAGGAGTTTGTGTTACGCCCTATGTCTCCAAGCCAAGTGATCGCTGATAAGCAAGCCACCCATCGTGGAGAGAATGGTGAGAGAGTGAGCCACCAAAAAGAGAGTGAGCGCAAGACCAAATTGAGTGCCTCCACGATGAGCGAAAACAAGAACCTAGTTCTATTTGCCACCAAACGTGAGATGAGACAAGTGTGTGAGAACCCATCTAGTGTCCTACACTACGTCCTCGTGTGGAAGGACAATGCACCACAAACTAACACTTCTCACACTCTTCCTCTAGTGTTTTCTTCTCTTTTGCAGGAATTTCAAGATGTTTTCCCCGATGAGCTACCTCCGGGACTACCTCCACTACGAGGCATTGAGCACCACATCGACCTCATCCCCGGAGCACCGCTTCCGAACAAAGCTCCCTACCGCGTCAACCCCGAAGAAACCAAAGAAATTCAAAGGCAAGTAAAGCATGTCATAGACCATGGTCATGTGCATGAAAGTTTGAGTCCTTGTGCCGTACCGGTCATTCTTGTGCCAAAACGTGATGGTAGTTTTCGCATGTGCTCCGATTGTAGACCTATCAATGCTATCACCGTTCGTTATAGATATCCCATTCCACGCCTAGATGATATGCTAGATGAGCTTAGTGGTGCCACTATATTTTCCAAAATTGATCCTAAGAGTGGTTACTATCAAATCCGCATACAAGAGGGCGATGAATTGAAAACTGCCTTCAAAACCAATTTTGGTTTGTATGAGTGGTTAGTCATGCCTATGGGTCTCTCGGAAGCACCGGGCACTTTTATGCGCCTTATGAATCATGTCTTTCGCCCTTACATTGGTATATTTGTTGTGGTTTACTTCGATGACATTCTTGTGTTTAGCAAATCTATCAAAGAGCATGTCACCCATGTCCGCACCGTTTTGCAAACTCTTAGGAAAGAGCGTCTCTCTGCTAATATGGAGAAATGCATTTTTGGTGTTGATAAGCTCGTTTTCTTGGGTTTTTTTGTCTCTTCTGTAGGTGTTCATGTAGATGAGTCCAAGATCAATGCTATTAAGACTTGGCCGCAACCAACCAACTTGCATCAAGTGCGTAGTTTCCTTGGCCTTGCGGGTTTCTATCGTCGCTTTGTGAAGGATTTTAGCACCATTGCTTCGCCTTTGCATGCTTTGAGCAAGAAGAATGCGCCTTTTGCTTGGGGACCATCCCAAGATACCGCATTCAATGAGCTTAAGAATTTGCTTACTCATGCTCCCGTGCTTGCTTTACCAAACTTCGACAAGCCTTTTGAAATTCATTGTGATGCTAGTGGTAATGGCATAGGAGGTGTGTTAATGCAAGAGAAGCGCCCCATAGCTTACTTTAGTGAGAAACTTTCGGGAGCGGAACTCAATTATCCCATCTATGACAAAGAGCTATATGCTTTAGTCCGCATTTTGCATGAATGGGAACACTACCTTCGTCCCCATGAGTTTATCATTCATACAGATCATGAGACTCTCAAGTATCTTAAGGGTCAAACTAAGTTGAACAAGCGTCATGCTAAATGGAGTGAATTCATTGAGTCTTTTCCCTATGTCATCAAGTACATCAAGGGTAAAGAAAACATCGTAGCGGATGCTCTTTCCCGCATATGCATGCTAGTCACACAACTTGAGTTAGATGTCATTGGCTTCGAGCATATCAAAGAATTGTATGAGCATGATGAAACTTTTGCCACTCCATATGCCAAGTGTTTGTCGAATACATCTTGGGAACGCTATTACATCAAAGACAGCTATATTATGAGAGCTAACAAACTTTGCATCCCCAAGTCGTCCCTTCGTTTGTTGCTTTTGCAGGAATGGCATGGAGGGGGCTTAATGGGACATTTCGGACGCGACAAGACGTTTGCCACGCTCTCGAAGAGCTACTTTTGGCCAAAGATGTTTCAGGACGTCAATCGCTTCACCAACCGATGTTCGACATGCCGCAAAGCTAAGTCCAAAGCTCAATCTCACGGCCTCTATATGCCTCTACCGATTCCATACCAACCATGGGAAGACATTAGCATGGACTTCGTACTTGGTTTTGCCTAGGACTCGCAATGGGAAAGATTCTATATTTGTTGTTGTGGACCGTTTCTCAAAAAATGGCACATTTTATTCCTTGTAACAAGATAGACGATGCTTCACATGTTGCTAATCTCTTTTATAGGGAAATATTGTGTCTACATGGTGTGCCAAAGACTATCGTCTCAGACCGCGACATTAAGTTCTTGAGTTACTTTTGGAAGACCTTATGCGCCAAGCTCGGAATCAAGCTTCTAATCTCCACGGCCTATCATCCACAAACCGATGGCCAAACGGAGGTGACTAACCGCACACTCTCCGCTCTAGTTCAAGTACTCATCCAGAAGAACATCAAGGAGTGGGAGGAGTGCCTACCTATCGCCGAGTTCGCCTACAACCGAGCAAGACACTCAACAACCGGCAAGTCTCCTTTCGAGGTCATTTACGGATTCAACCCATTGTCACCATTGGACATTCTTCCTCTACCACTCCAAGAACGCATTAATTTGGACGCAAGTGCGCGCGTGACACATCTCAAGAAGGTGCATGAAGATACAAGAAACACCATCGAGCGCCAAGTTCAACGCCTTGCGACCAAGCTCAACTTCAACAAGCAACCTATGGTCTTCAACATTCGTGATATCGTGTGGCTACACCTTCGCAAGGACCGCTTTCCACAAGAACGCAAGTCCAAGCTTCGACCAAGAGCGGATGGACCCTTCAAGGTGCTTGCACGCTACAACGACAACGCTTACAAGATCGACCTCCCGCGCGACAAGTACAACGTGAGCGACATCTTCAACGTCAAAGATCTCTCTCCCTTCCATGGTGATGAAGAATTTGATCCGAGGACGGATCTTCCCCAAGGGAGGGGAGATGATGCGGAGCATCCCAAGGCCATCCCCATGGACCCAACTACATCTACTACGACACCTCTTGGACCCATGACACGAGCACGTGCAAGAGCTCTTGAAACCGAGGTGACATCTCTCCTCTCACAATTCCACTCCGATACACTTGAGACATGGCTACTACCTCAAACGGAGATGTTTTGTGTCATTAGGTACCAAGGAACCAGCCTGGAAGGAGCTACGGAATGAGATGGACGTCAAGAGCCTGAAGAGGAGCCACACACGCCAGGACGAGCGGTACTACCGCTGGCGAGCGGTACTACCGCTGAAGCCCTTCAAGCGGTATTGCCGCCGGACATCCGCTCCACTGCCGCTCAACCCGACAAATCCCTGTGTTCGCACGACCCAAGTCCGGTACTACCGCCTATACTAGCGGTACTACCGCCTGTTGCCCGGTACTACCGCCCTGCCTGTGCGCAGAGAACGGGCCTAGGGCCCATGTATCCCCTTGTCACTTACCCTTTTGTGGATTTAGACTATATATACTTGTCCCTTAGCCCCGTACTAGGGTTAGCATTGGTTTAGCTCATTTGAGAGATAGATCACTGCTCATCCATATTGGATCTACTCCACGAGAGGGACTGCGGCCCCTCTACAGAGAAGATCCACCTTGGATTCAAGACCCCTTTACGGGAAGATCCCCTTGTGGATTCAAGACCTCCTCACGGAGAAGAACCGGTTACCGTGTATCGTCCCTAGTTGTCCGTGGATTCGTGTATCGTCCTATGTACTCGAGGATCTAGCCCATGTGTGACTTATTCGTGTCGGTTTAGTGTTTCCCTCTTGTGTTTTTCTTCCGTTCATCCCCGTGTTCTTCGTGTTTTCCCCGGGATCCGCTCCTTTCGTGAAAGATCGGGCGATTAGGGTCTCTACCCTACATCAACCCCCTAGCTACTGCTTTGGCCCGTTGGGAGTCTTCCGGTCCATAAAAAATCCACAAAAGGTTTCGCGGTGTTTGGACTCCGTTTAATATTGATTTTCTGTGATGTAAAAAACAAGCAAAAAACTGCAACTCGCACTGGGCACTGGGTCAATAGGTTAGTCCCAAAAAATGATATAAAGTTGATATAAAATGATTGTAAAACATCGAAGAATGATAATATATTTGCATGAATACTTCATAAATTATAGATACGTTGGAGACGTATCATGATGTCATCACCTCGGCTAGCATGGCAGGTTCTTTCAAGACCATTGTCTACTCAACTAATAACATCATTACAAGGAACCCAAGGGTCCAGGAGCGGTTTGATCTCCCCTATCTTCTTCACCGTGACCCTGGTCACTGGCGCGCAGACGACGGAAGCCTCTCCTTGTGCAAGTTGATTCCACTTGATAATGCTACGTGTGATGTTAAGATGCCATCGCTTGAGGGTAAGGCTTGGGCGGGCGCAAATGGGGATTGGGTTGTTTATATTGGGTACAACTGTGAGTGGGAACTTGTGAATGTGTACACTCGTCACCGGGTTCCACTTGCAAAAATCTCAGACAGCCCAGAGGTTGAGCACACCGGTATTCTACGTACACTCAACTACGATCATGGTGACTGTCTTCTACAGAAGATAGCAATTTGTCGAGTTCCCGACTGCTCTTGGGGTTACACGGACTATGGAGTTGTTGCTATGTAACGCCCCGAGACCGATGTGCCAGTTGTCCTCCAGTTATTTGCTGTTGTTGTGTTGTCATTGCTTGCGTGTCATGCATTGCATATCATGTCATCATGTGCATTTCATTTGCATACATGTTCGTCTCATGCATCCGAGCATTTTCCCTGTTGTCCGTTTTGCATTCCGGCGCTCCTATGTCACCCGGTGTCCCTTTCTACCTCTTTTCATGTGCGAGTGTTAAACGTTTTCAGATTGGACCGAGACTTGTCATGCGGCCTTGGTTTACTACCGGTAGACCGCCTGTCAAGTTTCGTGCCATTTGGACTTCGTTTGATACTCCAACGGTTAATCGAGGGACCGAAAAGGCCTCATTTGTGTTGCAGCCCAACACCCTTCCAATTTGGCCCAAAACCCACCTAAGACCTCTCCATCATCTCGGTCGTTCGGTCATGATCACATGGCCAAAAACCGCACCTCATTTGGACTCTCCTAGCTCCTTCTACCTATATATATGTGGCTCTCCCCGAATTTTCGCGGATGAAACCCTAGCTCCTCCTACCTCGTGACACCGGACAAAATCCCCACCGCGCCCGGACATGTCCAGTGGCCACCCTAGCGAATCCCGAGCTGCCACCTCACCATAGCCGCCCTCTCTCTCCTCCAGCCCCGCCGCCAGCCCGCGTGGCCCGGATCGGGCCCGCGTGGCCCATCTCGTTGCCGCCGCACACTCACGGGCGCATGCCCGCACCGCGGCCTCGTCGCCCTTCGCCGGACTCGCGCCGCTTCCCGCGCTGGCTCACCGCCGCCTCCGGCGCCGCCGCGCCCTCTGCACCGTCCAGGAGCCCCGTCGTCTCGTTGCTGCCGCCTTCCCCGTGCCTGCCTGGAGTCCGTCACCTCCAGCCCGAGCTCATCCGCCGCCGATCTGGTCGGGGCTGCCGTCCTCGTCCCAAATCCGGTTGCAGCTCACTCGCCGGCCCCGGATCAGCCCGTTCCCCTCGTCCCCTCGCCCTTCTGGCCACCAGAGAGTTAGCGTCGGCGTCTCTCTCCTCCGCCGCCAGGGCCTCATCCTGCTCGGGACGGGGACGAGCGCCCGCTCGCCTCGGCCACGTGGGCTCGAAGCTTCCTCCAGCCCAGCAACGCCGGCCTGCCCGTCCTTCCCCGTCCTGGGCCGAGCCCAGTGGTGAGCCGCTCTCCAAAAACCCGCCCGTGCACATTTTAACTACTTTACGCTTGCCGTGATACTACTAAGTCCCCAGATCTCAGAAATTTTATGCCATATTCATCATGCCATAACTCATCACCCGTTGCTCTGATTCATCCGTGTAGCATATCAAAATGTTCGTCTCATCGAGTTCATCATTTCATCTCATTGCATCATTTTCATTTGAGCTCATCTTGATGCCCGAAATGTTGTTGGAAGAGGGCTATGTGGTGAATCTGTCAGATCTGTTTCATCAAATAGCTATTTGTCATTTTTGCCATGATTAATGTGTGCATGCTATGATGTTGAGCTCTACATGTGTTTTGCTATATGCCATGCCATCTTTACAGGGGTGCTTGCCATGTATTTTTGTGATATTTGTGGTGACTAGCACAATCTTGGAAAGTAGCATAATCGGTAATGCTGATTTCAGGGACTTAGAATTTCACTAAGTCCTTGTCCTGATTTTGTTGTTATGCCATATGTTCATGTTGTTTCCTAGTGATCCGTGCCTCTTTTGAGGATGATCAGTAAGGATGTTTTGTTAATATTGTGGTGATCTATCCACCCAAGGCTTTGTTTGCATTTATGGAGCACCCAAGCTTGAGTCAATCGAGCTCTACTTTTGCTATATCGTGAATCCTGGCAGATTGTTGACTTGTTAGCGATTTTGCCGAGGATGTTGCTATTGATCCGTGCATGCTATGATGTTGTTCTTGCCATGTCTATCTTCTATGCCATGTCTTCTTTATGGGTGTATGCTTAGTTTTTCATGCCATGCTCTGTAGTGAGTGCATCGAGCTCGTAAACATGCCTACTCGTTAACTGTTTTGCATGCTCCAGTTTTTCACTAAGTCTGAGATCTGTTTATGTTTTTGCCATGTTCACATGCTTGCAATTGTATTTTATGATCCCTTTTGGCTCAAGGTCACTAAGGGACTTCTGTTAAGTGCTTTGAGTAGCTTAATTGCATGCCTTTCCTTACCATGTTAAGTTCCTGTAGCATGTAGTTTTTATGCTCTAAATTGTGCTTCCTGATGATAAATTCCAGGCTTGTGTTAATTTCACCAAGTCTGAAACCTGTTATCGTTTCCACTTTTGCCATGCTTGTTTGAACTTGTTAATGGATGAATTAGCCATAGCTCAGTGTTCATATTTTGTCAAGCTTCATGAGTGGATCCCTGCCATGTATTTTGTTGTCACATTTGAGTGATGTAGCTTATTTATCTTGATACATTTAGATGGCTACTTGCCGTTTATCGCAGACCGGTGCCATATTTGTTTTGCTTGCCATTTCCAAACCGTGCATCCGATTCCGGTGATCTTTATATCGATTTCAACCGAAATCACCTCACCTTTCTAGTGGCACTCTTGGATTTCCAAGTTGAGGCCAGGTTCAATAATTCCTTTCCAAATCATGCATATGCATCACATACCGCATCCCGCATATCATACCATGTTCATGTGTGGTTTGTTTACTATGTTGTGTGCTTCTTTCTGGTGTTGCTTCTTCGGATTCGTTCCGATAACGTCGCATTTGTGAGGACACATTCGTCTACGTCCGTTTGTCTTCTTCATGGACTCGTTCTTCTTCCTTGCGGGATTTCAGGCAAGATGACCATACCCTTGAAATCACTTCTATCTTTGCTTGCTAGTTACTCGCTCTTTTGCTATGCCTATGCTACGATACCTACCACTTGCTTATCATGCCTCCCATATTATTAAACCAAGCCTCTAACCCACCTTGTCCCAGCCAACCATTGTTTGGCTATGTTACCGCTTTGGTCAGCCCCTCTTGTAGCGTTGTTAGTTGCAGGTGGAGATTGGAGCTTGTTCCATGTTTGGAACATGGATATTTTGTTGGGATATCACAATATTTCTTATTTAATTAATGCATCTATATACTTGGTAAAGGGTGGAAGGCTCAGCCTTATGCCTGGTGTTTTGTTCCACTCTTGCCGCCCTAGTTTCCGTCATATCGGTGTTATGTTCCCGGATTTTGCGTTCCTTACGCGGTTGGGTTATAATGGGAACCCCTTGACATTTCGCCTTGAATAAAACTCCTCCAGCAAGGCCCAACATTGGTTTTACCATTCGCCACCTAGCCTTTTCTTTCCCTTGAGTCGGCCAGCTCAAGGGTCATCTTTATTTAAAGCCCCGGGCCAGTGCTCCTCTGAGTGTTGGTCCAACATGTCAGCTGCCGGTGGCCACCAGGGGCAACTCTGGGCTGGCCTACCGGAACCTTGGACAATCCGGTGTGCCCTGAGAAAGAGATATGTGCAGCTCCTATCGGGATTTGTCGGCACATTCGGGTGGCTTTGCTGGTCTTGTTTTACCATTGTCGAAATGTCTTGTAACCAGGATTCCGAGCCTGATCGGGTCTTCCCGCTAGAAGGAATATCCTTCATTGACCGTGAGAGCTTGTGATGGGCTAAGTTGGTACACCCCTGCAGGGATTTGAACTTTTGAAAGTCGTGCCCGCGGTTATGGGAAGATGAGAATTTGTTAACCTTCGGTTGTAGAAAACCCGAAGTTGACCTTAATTAAAATACATCAACCATGTGTGTAACCGTGATGGTCTCTTCTCGGCGGAGTCTAGGAAGTGAACACGGTGTTGGAGTTATGCTTGACGTAGGTTGTTCTAGGATCACTTCTTGATCATAGTTTCTTGACCGTGCTTTGCTTTCTCTTCTCTCTCTCATTTGCGTATGTTAGCCACCATATATGCTAGTCGCTTGCTGCACCTCCACCTCATACCTTTACCTTACCCATAAGCTTAAATAGTCTTGATCGCGAGGGTGTGAGATTGTTGAGTCCCCGTGACTCACAGATACTTCCAAAACCAGCTTGCAGGTGCCGATGATACCGTGCAGGTGACGCAACCAAGCTCAAGGAGGAGCTCAATGAAGATCTTGTCCTTTGTGTTGTTTCGTTCTAGTTGATCAGTAGTGGTGCCCAGTTGGGGTCGATCAGGGATCTGTGTAGCATTTGGGGTAGTCTTCTTTTATTTTGGTTCCGTAGTCAGACCTTGATTGTATTTGGATGACGTAATGCTTTATTCATGTATTGTGTGAAGTGGCGATTGTAAGCCAACTATGTACCTTTCCCTTTTATTTATGTACATGGGTTGTTTGCGATGATTACCTCACTTGCGACATTGCTTCAATGCGGTTATGCCTCTAAGTCGTGCTTCGACACGTGGGAGATATAGCTGCATCGAGGGTGTTACATGCTATCTTTGACAAGCATGTTTCCTTCCTTCATATTTCGATTGGATGGATATTGCTCAAAAATCAATTTCTATACACGGATGTGTACTGTGATGCAATTCAATACGAGGGCGTGTGTTTGCTGCCACCACTCGTGGCACTGTTTTTGCATGGAATCCTTATGCTTTCGGTACGTTTGTCTTCCACCGTAATTATAATTGTTTCATCCACATGCATGTGGGTTAGCTAGTTTCCCTTTACTAATTAACCTTCTTGTGTTTCCAAGATCCTATGAACATTCCACCACCTATACTTGAAAATTCTTATAACCAAGGGGGGATGACGACGATGATGTCACGAGCATGAGGACCCATATACTCAGTGGCGCCTGGCAACTTATTCCAATGGATCACCTCTTCTGGTATGTATACAGGGCACCGCTGATGTTACTAAGGAAGCAGGTGTTGTCTCCCATGGTCGCACTCTCCGGACCTATTCCAACATATGTTGCAGGGTATTCGGGATGGATACTACTGTGCTAGCGCCAACACCTTCTCCCTAGTTTAGTATTGATACTCTTGGAGGAAACTCGCTCTTCCTTGGACAAAACTATCCAATGATGGCGAGAGGCGATCCAGCTGCTGTTCACACAATGTTACTACCATTTATGAGAAGCAACTGTATCTATACCTCGGACATTTCTATGCTTCCCTACCATGGCTATCACAATATGGGACATGAAATAGGCCGCTTCAGCCTGGATGATTAGTCCCGCGTTGGTATCAAGATTGACAGTAGCTGGCCCTTCAGAGACAAACTCTTCTGGTTCAAAGCAAGTGTTTCCAACACCAATGATTGGTTGAGCTGAAGTTCATTTCATTGCTTTTTATTTGTTGTGTGATGAAAACTTTTGTATTTACTAGAATGTTTTCTTGGAACTAATCTATAATCCAACATGTATCCTCGTTGTCATTGTGTGTTGATGACTTGTTGTATGTAATGAATGGTACATTTGCATATGCATGTCATAAACTCAATTTATAAATGGTTTTTGACTCACTTCTTGGAGTGTTAGTGCCGTAGTAGTATAGCCTGCATCTGGTTATATGAAGTTGCCACATCACATAGAGCCAACCAGTAGTTAGTTCGTTAGATCAACTAGAGCTAGGTTTTGCACGGAGGCCGAGAAATATGGTGATAGCATGACTACATGAGGTGGGCTTGTACGTAGTATATGATGTAGGCACAGGGCTTGCCGTGTTTCCTACTCCTCCAGTCTAAATATGGAGAAGATTTGGTCGAGTTCTTCCTCCTTTTGCCTACACATGGGACATCCAGCATCTAGGTCATGTCATGCAAGAAAATGGAGTGGTAGTTGAAGCCACGTGATGTGCATCTTGGGTTAAACTGTAAATAGAATCTTACTACTCTTGAGTAACTCCAAAAGCGGCCACCGAAGATCTTTATTGGATTTGCTTTTCATCACCAACACGTCGAGGTGAAAGATGTGCAGGTTCAGTGGGTCCTCTTGTGTTTTCATTGACATGTGGGACTGCATGTGAGAAAAGAGAGGATGGGCTCCGCGCGTCTGCTGGCTAGCTGATGAGAAAGATAGACGAGGGCTGAGCACGGACTCCAGGAAATTTGTTCTACATAACCAGCACCTCAATATAGGCTTGATATAGTGGGCTGGCATGGGCCATAACTAGCATTCACGTCTAGTAGTATGACACACACCACCCACACGAGTCCCATTTTACACCAATTTTCTTGGAGTCCGTGCTACAACCATCACTTCTCCCTCCTATTTTCTCAGCCATCGCGCGGCGGCCAGGGTGGGGGTTTGCCAATAGTCGGTTTGCTCAACTGTGGTCCCACTTGTAAGTGAAAATGCAACACATCATGCATCCCCCCTTGAGCGGCGTGCCGGGCCAACCATGTGGGGGTGCGATGCGAACATGGCAGGCTTTTCATTTTGAACTTGTAACTTGTAAAATTTGGTTCTGCTCCATGGCACGACCGGTAGATAGAAATAACTATTTTCCCTAGAGTAATGAGAAGTTTGGTTCTGGTGCGGTTCATGCATGGAGTACATACGAAAATTATGAAGTTGATGTGAAAGGTAAGAAAATTACTAGTAGTACCATGTACTACTACATGAATTTGACAGAAAGATAAAGATACATATGGATCCATCAATGAGATCCTCACGCCCTAGTGCACCGGGTCACCAACTGACGTGTGAGGAGCAGCGGCGCTGGCGGCGACCTCAATGTGCTTATGAACAATGCCGTCCAAGGTTGCCCTGCGGTCCAAGAAGGCCAGCGACCTATCGTCCTCCTCTTGCATGTAGCAGTCCTTGTGGACGATTTGCGCATAGACGTGGGTGATTACGTCAACGGTGTCTTGCTGCGCTAGGCGCTGCGCGGCGAGCGCGACCTCGAGGTGGACATTCTCTGGCGCGACGGCGGGCAGTCGCGGGGCCACCAGTGCGTCGAAGAGGTTGTCACCATAGAGGCCATTGAGGGTGGCGGGCATCGCAGAGCCTGGGCGCGTGGGCTGGAGGTGTACGTCAAGGTCATCCGCGAGCTTCTTGATGACAGTGAACTTGTCGAGGAAGCCGACGAGGACCTCGTCGAATAAGGAGACGATGCTGTTGTCGAGGCGGCCTCTTGCCTTGGCGGCCTCAAGCATGACCTGGATACGTTCCTCGGTGCCGGCCTGTAGGTCCGCGTAGTGGACCATCTGGCATAGCCGGCTGATGCTCACGCTCATCGCCTCCATGGGTCTATCTTCTAGTTAACTGATCTTGCGACGTGTGTGTTGGCCATCTACTCCTCGGCCCTCTACTACACCTGATGTTGGCTGTATGACAGGTGGGCCAACCACCAGTTGGGCCCACCTATCATACACCAAAGGCAGGTGCAGTAAGTTAATGAAGCTGCGTCCCTCTAGGATTGAGCTCCGGTGCCTTAACTGCACCCGCCTTTGGCTGTATGACAGGTGGGCCAGCCACCTGTTGGGCCCACGTGGCATACACCCAATGGCAGGTGCAGTAAGTCAATGAAGCTGTGTCCCCCTCCGTGCCAGTGTAGTATAGTCATCTCACCAGACCTCTAGTTGGGACCAAACGAGAGGACTTTTATGTTTACTGGTTTATTGGTCCCCTTTGCATTTTGCGCCAAGTTTTGACGTTTGATTTAACTAATAAAATGTTAATGCATGTAACCAAAAATGTTGTGCTAGGGCTAGTCATAGTGGGAGTAACTTAGCAAGTAACATACTGTAGTCCAAGACAAGTTTGCTTATGTGGCATGTATTTAATGAGGAGAGATGTGTTTAGAGTAACATAATATGTTACTATAACATATAGTTTTCCAAGAAAAGATGAGTCCACAAGATAATAAATGAAGCCATCTATGACACTACTACTGTGTTACTTTGCACTATGAAGGTAGTAACTTAGACTAGTGTCATATGGATGACACTTGAATAAGTTCATTGCATGTAATGCTATTAATTAGCAAAAAGACATTAAGTTCTCTCGCTTTCCCCTTCGTTTTGGTCACGGTGCACAACCTAAGAGCATGGTCAATAGTATAGCCAGCTGCTGGCTATATGATGTTGCCATGTCATATAGAGCCATCACTTGTAGCCACTCATACAATAATGTTAGCTACCCTGTTCAAGAATTCATCCGATTAACCAGTTAACTTGCCGATTAATCCCTACTAATAGGGTCCCCGAGTAGCCGGTTACCCGATAAATCATCCGATTAATTGATTAAATGGCCGATTAACTTGCCGATTAGCCTATTAATCCCCTACTCACCATCCAACCGAGCAGCTACCAGTTAACGATTTCCTCAACAATGGTTAGCTATAAGGCTGGCTATAAGAGTACTACTTTTTCTCATCTTCTCTCTCTTCATATTTATTGTATCATCCTAGGAGTCCGCATGTAGCTAGGCTGTTGCATGAGAGCCCACTCCTCTTTTGCACTTGCTCTAAGATGACTTATAGACCTAGACGGAGGGAGTAGTCTCAAGTCATTGGATGCATACGCACCCCACGTCTCGTATTGGGTGATTTCTTTTTTCGTGGCAAAAACAGGGAACGAGGTGGGTAGTTAATGCACCGTGCCTAAAAGTTTTGGGATTACTATTTGGTTTTCGTAACGTGACTAATGCACCAGTATGGAGGGAGTACAATAGTAGTCTTTGATTGCAATTTTTTGTTGGTAGCTTACCAAGCTGAGCACTCGGTGAGTACAATAGTAGTCTGATTGATGAGACTTCAGATTTGAGCCATATACCGGAAGGAATGAAACAATACACCATGTATTTATTTACAGAGGGAGTAGTACATTTTTTGTGACATGCATTACTAGATATTGCTAGTCAAATACTAAAACCAGATGGATGTGGTAGTACTACTAAATCCAGACGGTGGTGCTAGTACTAGTAGTAGTACTACCAATGTAGTAGTATTGTACTACCCGTTGGCCAAATTATTACGTGCTGCTCCTCAAAGTGAAGTGACAAGACCCTGCATCGGAGATGACGCCTGAGTGTAGGCGCCGTGTTCGGCAAACCATAGTCAGCCTCACCGTCTGCAGTCACTATCATCATGACTGTAGAGCTAGCCTACTTACAACTAGCCATGTTCGACATAATTCCCCATGTGTAGATGCCCGTGCATTGCACGGAACACCAAGATATGGGGTGGACGGCACCGGCAGCGGCCATCGCGCCAGATTTTTCCATGGCCTTCTAAATGTGGTGGGGAGGAGATAAGGTTGATTGTGAGAGACAAGGAGTTGTTTGTAAACAGGGAACAAGTGCATGCATCTTTTTGCAAAACTGCAGAAGTTTGGTTTGTATGCGTCAGATCTAGATCCGACGGCTATTGGTAAAAGATGGTAGGCACAACATCATCACCAACTCAGGACCTCTTTGATTCACAGGATTTTGAAAATGCAGGAATAGGACACGACAATATCACAAGTTTCAAACTGATATTACAAATATTAGGAGTAATGCTGCACCTACGAAGAGGGAATTACTAGGAAGTTTACGTAAGAACTTTAGTTACTTTAGGTGGATGTAGCATTATCATACAAACTAAAATCCACCGCCCTGACAAGGCACTAATGGGCAACTAAATTTTTGATTCTGGCCACTTGATGTTTCAAAAACAAATTCAGCTTCTGCGGAGACTTTGTCATTTAGGCTTAGACGCTTGCGGTGATCAGCACACCATTCATTGTTGCGCCAGAGAACACCAAACCTCATTACCTCCAGAACAAAGAACCTGGCCAATTTAATCTCAGATGTGTTGCCTCAGTAGCCGATCAAATCAATTTCTGTAAGATGGTGATCAAGGCATTCGATGAGATTGTTATAGTGCAGCACATTTTTCACTTTCGGGTCTTTTTTATCTGCAAAAGAAGAGAACATATTAGAGCAGCTGGCTGCATAAGATTGCTGTGTCATCAAGAGGTACCAATATCATTCGCTCATACCATAGGGTCGGCTGGCTAGTGATATTTTTTGACTCTCTCTCTCTCTTTCTCTTTCCTCTCATTTACCTAGGAGCATGTGAAGAGCTTGGGAATTTGTTGCCTTCCACTTTGTGGCCGATGCCATATTTCTCAAAAGTGTGCCACATAATACGCATTGATGTCAAATCAAAAGATTTTGGCACCGCTCTCGCGATGTGAGAGAGTTGGCACCATTGTGCACACAGACCCACATGTATAAACACATCAATCAAACCAACTACACCAGCCTCTCACTCTCCCAAACAAGTGTTTTTATTGCCTCAGTCCTCTCCCTCTCCCACGCAAGTGTTTTTTCATTGCGTGAGTTCATTTAGCACCGGAGCAAAGTAGGTGATCCAGATTGGGGCACCAAGTGAGCAATGGAGGGGCATCGATGCCAAATGCATGACAAGTGAATTTGGCACGTGTTTTGGCCTACATGGTGGAGGGCCGTTATAGCCCACTTTTGTACTACCTCGTATTTAGTGTAAAATGTTGACCATAGATGCCAATGCATGTTACCAAAAATTATACCATTTGAAATTATGTTCAAATACGAATCCAATGATATAATTTTTAGTGACATGCATTAACATTTTGTCAGTTAAATCTATGGTCAAATTTTGATACTACAAAATAGGAAGAGTAAACCAGGACGGAGGTAGTACTTGCTCTTAGGGTAACCATAGAGTTACTAGTCTAAGTTACTTTCCACTATGACTAGCCTAGGCTACTATGGTAGTACAACAAAAAAATGATGCAGGTGATCACATGAGAAAAAATACTAGAAACATTTCTTTCAGTGCAGTGTGTAGATGTAGTTTTGAACACTACACTTGTCGAAAAAATTGAGCTACATTGTGATTACAGTTACTAATAGGAAAGAAGTTTCACCTCGATGAGTAGCTTCTCCGTGCACGGAAAGCATGTAAGGAATCCAACAACTTGATCCAGATTGGGGTCGATAGATTTTATTGCCAAGATCTTCACTGTGCGCATATACTGGGTCAAGCTTGTGGGAATCATTTTCTGGATGACAGTCGTAAATAAATCAATAAGAAATTTAAAATGTGAATTTGGAAGGAGAAGAAGATGAGTGTTGTACCTGAGCGATTATGGATCCAATAAAGAGTTCAGAGAATTTTGCACACGAGTACACCAACATTGTCAATTTTGGTGCGTCAATAACTCTGATTTTTGTTGGACCTTCTAGATCAGATACAAGCAATCTCTCAAGGAAAGGTGCATTCTCAATGATCATAACGTGGAACAGCTGGAGTGATCTCTTCCCAATTGATGTCTTGTTGCGGGGCCAACAAGACACATAAATCCATCGAAGATTCGTCGAGGCGATGTGGAGGCTAATGAACCCGTGGATCTGCTCAAGATGAAGGTACTCGAGCATAGTACAGCTGCGGAGCAGGTGCTCCATAGCCTTCTTTGAGATACCAACATTGAAGAGGCCGAGCTGCTTGAGTTGAGGGAGAAGAAGGGCGAGCACGACATTAATCTAGGGAAGATAGCAGGAGCTAAAGCTAGTGTGGCACAGTGTTGGCGTGAGGCGGAGCGTGGATGGGAGCAGATAGCGTCATCATCCAGCTTCAAAGCTGAGCTCCTCGAGCTAATCTAGGGTGGTGGATAAGAACCACTCGTCGAACTTGGCTTGGACCTTGTAGTTGGTACTGAACATGCGGATGTCAAGGCGTCTAGCTGGACCAGGGTGCGATGAAAGGATCTTGGAGACTGCACCCATGCGTTTGCAATCCCCATCACAGAGGCAGCTGTCGACGGTGAGGTTGAGGGGAACGCAGCGCCAGAGGGGGCACCACCGCCAGGAGAGCAGGGCGTCCGCACGACAGATTTGGTGGGGAGGAGGCCGATGATGACGAGCAGCATGTCATCGGGGAGGTTGCTGATGAAGTTCGGGCTCGCCGGATGCAGTTTTGGCTCGAGCCGCCTCCGCTTGTTGGCTGCCTTGCCGTCCATTTCAGCCGACAGCATGCTGGTGTACACGTGTGCTGGTGTGTGTTGTGTGCTCTCTTGCTGGGTGTGCGCGAGTGCGTCCTTCTGTGCATGCCGCCGCACAATGCTGAATTGTGCGCGAGTGCGTCCTTCACGTGGAAGAAGTGTGCCCTCAATTTACTAGCGTGCAGGGTGCTACCCCGAGTGATTTCAACTTTGTTTACTTCATCGTGTGTCAGATGGGCCTCTAGTTTACTTATTTTCACCCACTGCCACATGGGCCAGCACACGAAGATAGAGAACACGAGCTTACAAGGCAACATGTGGACTGGTTGACCGGTTAACTAAACAATATACGAAGCTATACGCTGACACAGTGATCGTATAATCCGTCGGTATAGAGAGTTCGAGTGAGAGGGGAGGCCCGTGAGAGATAGCAGAGAGAGAGAGAGAGAGAGAGAGAGAGAGAGAGAAAGAGCTACTCCCTCCATTCGATAATGTAGTGCCAACATTTTTTTAAAGTCAAACTTTTGAAACTTTGACAAAGTTTATAAACAAATTACTTATATCTGGAATACCAAAGATAAATGATAGTATGAAGTAAGTACATGTTGTGATGAATCTAATGATCATTCCAGATGTAAATGTTTTCCGCCACATATACCTGGTCAAACTTTTCTGAGGTTTGACTTTCCAAAACATCTATATGATTATGAACGTGAGAGAGTACCTAACTAGAGAGAGTGTGTGTGAAATAGAAAGAATGACTGAAAAAAGTGTGTGTGTGTGTGTGTGTTTGTGTGTGTTTGTGTGTGTGTGTGCGTGAAAGAGACATGGAGAACACATGATAAAAGTAGAGAAAAAACGTGTGTCTTATGCAAACATATCACACATGCATCTTCACAGCGGAAGCAAGGTGAGGAGATAGTGTGTGGTTGTTTGCAACCGAGAGAGAAAGACCCCTAGCATGTGGCCAAGAGGGGTCTGACAAACAAGGGAGAGAGGTTGAGAGAGACGTACGGAGAAAATGCAGACATGGGGAGGAGAGGGTGTATGTTTGTCATAGAGAGATCCCCTGGAGATCGTGATGGGACTACATGGGTGGGAGATCGAGTGACAAGGTGTGTGCACGATAGAAGATACCCCGATAGATATCGTGATAGATGTATGGATGGAAGGAGACAATACGTGTGTTCCTGATGGCTAGTTAGAGATAATCATACTTAGGGGGGGAGTGCATGCGCCTATGATGGAGTGAGCGATTATGGTACTTAGGGGGGTGCGTGTCACATAGAGAGAGAACAAGGGTGGAGAGTGTTAGATGGGTCTATGTAGCGCGAGCGAGACATGTGTATGTGTGAACTAGGGAGATATAAAGTTTGAGACAGATAGAGGAGCCCCGATAAGGCTTAGTGGTGCGTTAGATAGCTGAGAGGCGGAAAGAGATATTACATCCGCTCGATAATGCAGTGCATCTAAATTTTTTAGAAGTCGAACTTTGGAAACTTTGACCAGGTTTACGCAAATGTTATTTTTATCTACAATACCAAAGATACATCATATGAGACTACATCTCATGATGAATCTAATAGTATATGTGATACGTCTCCAACGTATCTATAATTTATGAAGTATTCATGCTCTTATTTTATCATGCTTTGGTGTTTTATAATCATTTTATAGCAATTTTATATCATTTTTTGGGACTAACCTATTGACCCAGTGCCCAGTGCCAGTTGCTGTTTTTTGCTTGTTTTTTAGATCACAGGAAATCAATATCAAACGAAGTCCAAACACCGTGAAACTTTACGGAGATTTTTTTGGACCAGAAGGAACCCAATGGGCCAGAGCTGCACCTGGGGGTGCCCCAAGGGGGCACAACCCACCAGGGCGCGCCAGGCCCCCTAGCGCGCCCAGGTGGGTTGTGCCCACCTCAGTGGCCTCCCGCGCCCCTTCTTTGCACTATAAATTCCCAAATATTCTGAAACCCTTCGGGGTTAACCTAGATCAGAAGTTCCGCCACCGCAGGGCTCCATAGCCACCGGAACCAATCTAGACTCGTTCCGGCACCCTGCCGGAGGGGGAATCATCTCCGGTGGCCACCACGATGAGGAGGGAGTAGTCCACCCACGGGGCTGAGGGTTTGTACCAGTAGCTATGTGTTTAATCTCTCTCTCTCTCTCTCTCTCGTGATCTATATCACGGGATTTGCTAATATAGTCGGATCATATGATGTATCTCCCCTCTATACTCTTGTTGTGATGAATTGAATCTTTACCCTTTGAAGTTTTGTCATGTCGGATTGAATGTTCGGATATGAGAACACATGATATATGTCTTGCGGTGTGAATACTTGAGGTGAGAATGAGGTATCATATTGATTCACTTGATATATGTTATGGCATTCAACTCGCGGATTCCCGCAGTGATATTGTGGTAACGTATGCATAGGGGTTGATGCACGTTTTTATTATCTTTTCTCCAACGGAAACTTTGGGGTCTCTTTGTAGTTCTTTGTGTGGATTGAGTATTATGAATATGATTTTGCTTTGGTGTTATTCTAGTACAAACTCTAGGATAGATCGAACGGAAACAATAGATTTGTGTTATTTTAGTACGAACTCTTGAATAGATCGATCGAAAAGAATAGGTTTTAGGTGGCTTCGCACCGTAAAAACAATTTCTATCTTTTGTTCTCCGCTAATAGGAACTTGGGAGTGATTCTTTATTGCATTTGGAGGGATAATCATATGGTCCAACTATGTTAGCATTGGTGAGAGATTGCACTAGCGAAAGTACGGACCCTAGGCCTTGTTTTTAAGCATTGAAATATAGTTTTTGTGCCCGTTTACTATTTTCTACCTTGCTGTTTTTATTTATTCAGATTATAAAAATATATTTCTACCATCCATATTACACTTTTATCACCATCTCTTCACCGAACTAGTGCACCTATACCATTTGCCATTGTATTGGGTGTGTTGGGGACACAAGAGATTTCTTGTATTTGGTTGCAGGGTCATTTGAGAGAGACCATCTTCATCCTACACCTCTCACGGATTGATAAACCTTAGGTCATCCACTTGAGGGAAAATTGCTACTGTCCTACAAAACTCTGCGCTTGGAGGCCCAACACGTGTCTACAAGAATAAAGTTGCATAGTATACATCAATATGTTTTCCATTCTAGATGTAAATGTTTTTCTGCACATACATGGTCAAACTTTGTGATGTTTGACTTTTCAATAAATCTATATGCTACGGACCGAAGAGAGTGCCTAAGTCGAGAGAGATCAAGTGTGCGTGAGGGAGAATGAGTGAGTGTGCAAAAAGAGTATGTGTGTGAAAGAGAAAGGGACAACAAACGATAAATTAGTGAGAGAGTGTGTTTGTTCGTTTCTTATGCAAACACATCACACATGCATCTCTGAGATAGAAAAGAGAGGTGAGGAGATACACGAAGATAGCTAGTGCGTGATTGTTTGCAACGGAGAGAGACACCCCTATAACCCATGTCCAATAGAGGTTTGGCCAACAAGGAACAAAGGTCGAGAGGGACGCATGGAGAACATGGACGCATGGGGAGGGAGAGGGGGTGTGTTTGCGATAGATAGATCCCCTCGAGATCGTGAGAGGACTATATGTGGGGATATCGAGGGATGAGGTGCGTGTGCGATAGAAAGATGCCCTGAGAGAAATCGAGATAGACCATGCACATGTTTGTGATGGAGACTAAGAATTAGCTAGTCATATACATATAGGGCGGACTGCATGTGCCTACAATTGAGTGAGAGACCATCATACTTGGCTAGGCATGAGATTGTGTGTGTGTGCGTGTGAGATGGAGAGATAACAAGGGAGAGATATAGAGTTTTAGACGGGTCTATCGAGTGCGAGTGAGATATACATGTGTATGTGTGACCCAGGGAGATGGAGAGTTTGAGAGAGAGAGAGAGGGGAGAGAGGTCTGAGACGACAGAGTGGTGCGTGAGAGAGTTACGGGCAACGAGCGAAGGAATTTGTGTGCGTACGATGAGTGCACCCAAGATATTTAGCTTGGACTAGAGAATCATACATAGTGTGCGAGAGAGACCTATAGATGGAGTATATATGCATGCGAACTAGAAAGACGCCCCCCACAGACAGAAAGAGAGAGAGAGAGAGAGAGAGAGAGAGAGAGAGAGAGAGGGAGAGGGACCAACAAGGTTTGTGTGTTGGATGCGTGCGACAGAATTGAAGATTGTCAGTGAGAGAGAGAGAGCAGGAGTCCGGGAGAGGGGGAGGTCGCATCTTATGCATCAAAGACTGATATAAAACATGTTGCGGTATAAACTTGCAATCAAATATTTTAATTGGAGAACATGTTGTCTGCAATCCACACATGAACGGAGATATGCATATATCAAACAAGTTCTTTAAAATACCGTTTTTGTGCCCATTTACTATTTGCTACCTTGCTTTTTTTATTTATTCAGATTATAAAAATGTATTTCTACCATCCATATTACACGTTTATCACCATCTCCTCGCCGAACTAGTGCACCTATACAATTTGCCATTGTATTGGGTGTGTTGGGGACACAAGAGATTTCTTGTATTTGGTTGCAGGGTCATTTGAGAGAGACCATTTTTATCCTACACCTCTCACGGATTGATAAACCTTAGGTCATCCACTTGAGGGAAAATTGCTACTATCCTACAAAACACTATTCTTGGAGGCCCAACACGTGTCTACAAGAATAAAGTTGCGTAGTAGACATCAAGCTCTTTTCTGGCGCCGTTGCTTGGGAGGTGAGTGCATGAAGGTATATCTTTAGATCTTGCAATCAAATCTTCTAGTTTCTTGTTTATCACTAGTTTGGTTTATAAAAGAAAACTACAAAAAAGGAGTTGAGGTTGCATCATATTATTCATCTTTATAATGTATTTTGTGAAAATGATGGAAAGGAAAATTGTGCTCAATTGAAAGAAGAAGAATTCAATAGAATGTTTGGTATAAATGATGAGCATGATTGCAATGTTGTTAGTATGAATTCTTTGAATGTCCATGATGCTAATGATATGCAAAGCCATAAGCTTGGGGGTGCCATATTTGATGAAGATGATATTTTTAGTCCCCCAAGATTTAATTTGAAATTTTTTTATAATGATTGCATGCCTCCTATTTATATTGATTATATTTATGAAAGTGCATTTGGAGAGGTCATGACTTTATTTAGTGATGAATCCACCATTTTGGATGAGGCTTCAATTGATTATGATAACAAAGTTGCTATCTATGATGATTATGGTGATGACATGTATGCTATAAAGAATAATGATAACCATGAAACTGTCGGGGAACATAGTAATTTCAAAAAAATTCCTACGCACACGCAAGATCATGGTGATGCATAGCAACAAGAGGGGAGAATGTTGTCCACGTACCCTCGTAGACCGTTAAGCGGAAGCGTTATGACAACGTGGTTGATGTAGTCGTACGTCTTCACGATCGACCGATCCTCAGTACCGAACGTACGACACCTCCCCGTTCAGTACATGTTCAGCTCGGTGATGTCCCGCGAACTCACAATCCAGTAGAGATCGAGGGAGAGTTTCGTCAGCACGACGCCGTGGTGACGATGTTGATGAAGCTACCGACGCAGGGCTTCGCCTAAGCACCGCTATGATATGACCGATGTAGATTATGGTGGAAGGGGGGCACCGCACACGGCTGGGACAGATCAATGATCAACTCGTGTGTTCTAGGGTGCCCCCTGCCCCCGTATATAAAGGAGCAAGGGGGGAGGTCGGCCGGCCCTATAGGGCGCACCAGGAGGAGGAGTCCTCCTCCTAGTAGGAGTAGGACTCCCCTCTTTCCTACTCCTTCTAGGAGGGGTAAAGGAAGGGGGAGAAGGAGAAGGAAGGGGGGGGCGCCGCCCCCTTCCTAGTCCAATTCGTACTAGAGGGGGAGGGGGCGCACGGCCTGCCATGGCCGACCCCTCTCTCTCTCCACTAGGGCCCAACAAGGCCCATTAACCGCCGGGGGGTTCCGGTAACCCCTCCGACACTCCGGTAAAATCTCGATTTCACCCGGAACTCTTCCGATGTCCAAATGTAGGCTTCCAATATATCAATCTTTACGTCTCGACCATTTTGAGACTCCTCGTCATGTCCGTGATCATATCTAGGACTCCGAACTACCTTCGGTACATCAAAACATATAAACTCATAATACCGATCGTCGCAGAACTTTAAGCGTGCGGATCCTACGGGTTCGAGAACTATGTAGACATGACTAAGACATGTCTATGGTAAACAACCAATAGCGGAACCTGGATGCTCATATTGGCTCCTACATATTCTACAAAGATCTTTATCGGTCAAACCGCATAACAACATACGTTGTTCCTTTTGTCATCAGTATGTTACTTGCCCGATATTCGATCGTCGGTATCTCAATACCTAGTTCGATCTCGTTACCGGCAAGTCTCTTTACTCGTTACGTAATGCATCATCCCGTAACTAACTCATTAGTCACATTGCTTGCAAGTGATGAGGACATCAATACCATTGTTACACCCACAGCCCCTGCTGCTATACATACTGGACCAATTACTAGAGCTCGCGCACGCCAATTGAATTATCAAGTACTTCCGTTTCTTGGTAATGATTCTAATGTTCATGAGAATATGATGCTTCCTAAATTGGATACATTTGTCTTGCTTACAAATGAAGGGCCTAGCTTGGAGAAGAAAGATGAACCTTGGAACAAGTTCAAGCGTGGAGATGATGGCATGCGCAAGGGGATCCAGAACGGAGTTACAAGTGATGATTTCAGGACTTTGAAGCCATCATAAGGAGTGCATGAAGCCTTGGACGAAATATATAAGATGCCACTTCATAAATTTCGTCTAGAGGCTATTTTAGGTGCTGCGTCACCTTATTATTGGGCCAGGCCCATGTATTTTCGAAATACTTAAGTATAGGTTGTTTTTAGAGTTCGTATGTGTGGGGAAACAAGAGTTAATGTTGGTTTCGGACCCCTCCTCCAAGGGCCACGGAATTCCCCTCTCTCCTCCATATATACAGCCCTTTGGGCATCGGTTAGACTTTGGGTTTTGTTTACATTAAAAGTTCGCCATAGCTGCAACTTCGCGTACTTCGTTTGTGTCCAACAACCAGACCAAGACGTCACAGAACCCCACCTTGATCAATAAAGCTTTCATCTTATATTCGCAATATCCAGATTGCAATCTCAGTTTCTTGCTTGTTCTTCGTTTGCTCGCAGGAAACAGGCCCTCGTGGTCAGGTTGATCGTGCTCCGGCGTGGTCAATAACCCCTCGGAGTTGGTTTAGCGATTGCTAAGGCACGACGTCCTCGGACGTTCGTAGTCGGATCGTCAAAGTCGACTTCCTCTAAAATGTTAGCCACCATCTCATCGAAAGACGGGACACCTTTGCCTCTATCAAGTGGTATCAGATTTTCAGGTTGCTCGGTGAGATTTTACCGTTTTTCATAGTTTAGATCGAGTCTGTTCTTCATACCTACAGTCCACAATAAAAAAGCCAAAAGTATTAGGGTTAGTTCATCATATCCGAACCAATCTGAGCCTTTGCATAGTCTTTTTAGAGTTTTGCTTTGTTGAATTTGTGGTTGCATCATCGTGTCGAGTTGCTGGTCTTAGCGTCTAGTCCCTTGAGTTTCGAGTTCTGTTCACAGGTTGTCACGCCGCCGCCGCACCATCGTCATCATCATTGACATATACCACCACCCCATCATATACATTTGCCGCTGCCATATACAACCACCAATCCGAGTCCACATATACCATCGCCATATACAACCACCAATCCGAGTCCAGCGATACCATCGCCATATACAACCACCAGTCCGAGTTCCACCAGATTCATCGCCACCACCAGTCTGAGTTCCACCAGATTCATCTCCGCTACCAGTCCGAGTCCAGTATTTGTTGCTTTGTTTTCGAGTTCCAGATCACGCGATACTTCGAGTCGTGACATAGTAGTACTCCTGAGATTCTGTCCTACCCGCAGAAGAAAAATAGTTCCAAAACTAAAAAAAAAAGCTAACTCTGGAAAATTTCGGCTAGGCAGTTTTTAGACCATTTGTAGACTTTTTCGAAAAAAATTGTTGCGGAGCAAAAAAAGAGAGGAAAAAAAGTGCAAAAACAAAATTGAAAAAAAGGAAAAGAAATTCAGAGAGTGCTCCTCCCTTGTTTACATGACGCGCCGTGATTTTGTTCGTGTTCTAGGCTCGCGTCTCTTGTACGGTCTAGCCTAGGACCAGCACAGTACCGTCGTTGAGCGTTTATTCAACTTTGCATCTTTGAATTGATTATTGCAGACCCTTTTTGCTACCATATTATAAGCCTTCCCAGCTCAACATACATCTACATCGTGCGTTTGACTCTCCCTGGTAATCGCTCTATCCAAGCTTTGAGAGTTTTGACTACAACGGTTGCCGATCACCGCCTGCTGCTGGGTAAGAACTGGTAAGAATTTGAGATTTGCTTGACGGATTTGTGACACCACCACCACCTCTTGTTAGTAGTCTGTAGGATCATATTCTTGTGTGTTTCTATTGTTCCTAACCATGGCAGGATCACAAGCCGACTAGACTGACTGGGAGAACATGACGAATAAGGAGTTGCATGATAAATTTCAGCAAATGATGAGTGTACAGGTGCAAGATGTGCTAAACAGATTTGAAGAGGCCATGGAGAAGATAGATGGCATGGAGAAGACGTTCGAAACAAAGCTCGATAACTGGTTTAATGAATTGCTCGCGCGTCTTCCACCACCACCACCGGCTGCACCTAACGCACCTCTACAACAACAACAACAACAACAACAACGACGACGACGACTACCTACACATCGCGAAACAGCCCTCCGCCGAGCGAGCCATCTTCCTCTTGCACCTGGCCAAACTGTTGGTGCTGCTGTTGATACTTCTGTGGCTCCTGCTGCTGATGCGGAGGAGGATGATTTTGCGGGAGATTACGAGGATGAGGTTGATCAAAATCAAAACTACGTGCCACCACCAGCACAACAACCACCAGGTCGTCCACATGCAAATAATGGCAACGGTAGGGCTCACCCTCAGGTACGAGATCATGACCATCTCCCTAAACAACAATTGAATATTCCACCATTTGAGGGTAGATATGTTCCTGATATATATCTTACTTGGGAGTTAGAAACTGAACAACGATTTACATGTTTACAATATCCCGAGGAGAGACGTGTTCCTGCTGCTATTTGTGCATTCACCAGTTTTGCATGTGTTTGGTGGTCTGAGCATTGTAGATTATATCCTATTCCAGCTACTTGGGCTTCTTTGAAAACTGCTATGCGTGCTCGTTGGGTTCCACCATATTATCAACGTGAACTACTTCAAAAAATTGCAGCGTTTAAGACAAGAAAAAAATTCTGTAGAAGAATATTATCAGGAATTACAAACTGACATGATTAGATGTGGTATATTTGAGGAGAATGAAGCTATGCTTGCACATTTTATGGGTGGATTAAATAGAGAGATTCAGGCCATTCTAGAGTATAAGGAGTATACTAATATCACTCATTTATTCCATCTTGCTTGTAAAGCTGAACGTGAAGTGCATGATCGACAAGCATTGGCGCGAACTAACTTTTGTGCAGGTCGATCTTCATCATGGACACCACGTGCATCCTCTATTTCCACTCCACCAGCACCTCCATCAGGTGCCACCTCCAGCCGTGATACAAGAAAGCAGGCACAACCACCACTATCTGCCAAGAGTACACCTGCCGGGCCTGCGCAGAGCTCTTCTTCTTCCATGGAATCAATAGGGCACACAAGTGATATTATTTGTCGTCATTGTAAGGGAAGAGGAAATTTTGCGAGAGAATGCCAATCTCAGCATGTGATGATTGCTACTGAGGATGGTGGGTATGAGTCTGCTAGTGACTATGATGAGGAGACTTTGGCTCTTATTACACATGAAGAACACGGTGGAGGGGATTTTGATCATGAGACGCAATATATGGCTGCTGAAGATGCTGATAGGTATGAATGTTTAGTTTCTCAACGTGTTTTGAGTGTGCAGGTTACACAAGCTGAGCAAATTCAGAGGCATAATTTGTTCCATACAAAGGGAGTTGTGACGGAACGTTCTGTTCGCGTCATCATAGATGGAGGGAGCTGCAATAACTTGGCTAGCATGGAGATGGTGGAGAAGCTATCTCTCACCATAAGACCACATCCACATCCTTACTACATCCAATGGTTCAATAACAGCGGCAAGGTTAAGGTAACACGTACTGTTCGTGTGCATTTTAGTATCTCTACATATGCTGATTATGTTGATTGTGATGTGGTACCTATGCAAGCATGTTCCTTATTACTTGGTAGACCATGGCAATTTGATAAAAATTCTGTACACCATGGTAGAAACAATCAGTATACTCTTGTTCATAAGGATAAAAATATTACTTTGCTTCCTATGACTCCTGATTCCATTTTGAAAGATGATATTAATAGAGCTAATAAAGCAAAATAGGAGAAAAATAAAAGTGAAAATCAGATTGTGGCAAAAGACTTTGAGCAACAAATGCAGCCTAATAATAAACCATCTAGTGTTGCTTCTGAAATTAAATTGAAAAGTGCATGTTTAATTGCCACCAAATCTGATATTGATGATTTAGATTTTAGCAAATATGTTAGCTATGCTTTTGTGTGCAAAGAGGCATTATTTTCATTCGAGGACATGCCTTCCTCTTTGCCTCCTGCTGTCACTAACATTTTGCAAGAGTTCCCTCACGTCTTTCCACAAGACGTGCCACCGGGATTACCACCTATTCGATGGATTGAGCATCAAATTGACTTAATTCCCGGTGCATCATTACCCAACCGTGCACCATACCGTACCAATCCAGAGGAGACGAAGGAGATTATGCGTCAAGTACAAGGACTGCTCGACAAAGGTTATATACGTGAATCCCTTAGTCCTTGTGTTGTTCCTATCATTTTAGTGCCCAAAAAGGATGATACGTCACGTATGTGCGTTGATTGTAGAGGCATTAATAATATGACTATTCGTTATCGTCATCCTATTCCTAGGCTAGATGATATGCTTGATGAATTGAGTGGCTCTATAATATTCTCCAAAGTTGATTTGCGTAGTGGATACCATCAAATTCGTATGAAATTCGGAGATGAATGGAAACAACATTTAAAACTAAGTTTGGATTATATGAGTGGTTAGTCATGCCTTTTGGGTGTAGCGCCTCAAGACCGATGCTCCAGATGATGTCCATGTTTCTCCTTGTCGTCGTGTGTTGTCTTAAATTGTTGCATCATCATGCTTGTGTTATCTTTTATTTTCACCTTGGCATTCCATCTTCATGTATGTTGACATGTGCATTTGCATCCATCATGTTCATGCGTGCTTGCTCGCTTGTGATGTTTGTTTTATTTTATTTTGCAGCATGCATCTTCTCCATACCATTGTTGTGTTTGTTTAATTTAGTTCCTCATGTGCACTGCAACTTCTGTTCTTCTCTTGATCCTTCCATCAACCCCATGCTCACTTCCAACTTGGTTTCACCCAAGTTTCAAACACCTATGCCACTTCCTTTTTTTCCTTTTCTCTATTTATTTGAGTTGCAAATAGAATTGCTCAAATAAATGTTCATCTTTTGCCCATAAATCATATTTATTATGTAGGGTCATCCTATAAAATTTAAGCCCATTTGGCTTCAGTTTGGTTAGGTTATAAATTCATGCAAGTTTGAATAAAATTCGAACATGTTTAAATTTATAGTCTGTAAAAATTCCCAAACTAATTTGACTAAATCGGACATATTTCATGTTTTCCAGAAATATGTTCCTCCATCCCTACTTCAACACCTAATCCTCTGTATTTTTCTCTCTATTTCTGTTTTTGCAACAATAGAAGTTAATTTGGAGGGAGAGAGAGCAGCACAGATCGGTTCCCCTGCTTCCCTCAGCCCCAGGCCGGCCCATTCCTTTCCCTCCCTGGCCCAAGGACTCCCGTGGCCTTCTAAGGCCCAGCCGAACCCCCCCATCCTAACCCTAACACTCTCCCTGGGCCGATCCAAATCTCCCCGTTCTCCTCCCTCCCGCAGCACCGCACACATTCAGCGCCAGGAAGCGCCTGCGCACGCTTCCTTATCTCCCCCGATTCCCCCTCATCCTTCGCGCCCCTCCGCCAAGTGCCGCAGACCTCTCCTTCCTCCTGCCTGGATCCCGCTGCCGCCCACGTCCGCCACTGCCTCCTCTGCTTCGCCCGTCCTCTGCTCCGCCTCCATCGCCGGCGACCACGACCAGCGCCCCTGCCTCTTGCAGCTCGAGCGCCACTACAATAGCTGCTCCATCCGCCACACGCTACCCTCCGTCTCGGCCGCTATTCCCCTACCTCGTCCTTGGTGCCTCATCCCCAAGGTTCAATTTTTTCACCGCTTACTCCTCTCTTGCTGTCCTCTCGCCAGTGAGGAGCACCACAGGTCGTCGTCGCCGCCGCCGTGACCAGGAGGTGCTCGTCCGCCTCTGCTCCGCACCACACGGCCCTCTGCGTGCGTGGCTTCGACTCCTCTTCTCGTTGCCTGTCCGTCGACGACCACCAGGAGCACTACTGCCTCCACCTCGGTGCTCTTCGTCAGCCTCCTCCCCGTGCAAAAGATCCTGTCTGAGCCCTCCCCTTCGTTCAACTTGGTTGCTATCGCCGCTGCATTAATCTTCCCTGGTGCAGCTCATTTCCAATGGATGGCAGCCCTGATGGTTACCTCCACGCCAAGTACCACGACCCACAAGACCGAGAATGCCAAGCACCCCTTCGAGCTATCAAGACCGCAGGACCACGCGGACGACTACCGCACCGGAATGTCAAGTACCTCTGTCGAAGACTCCCACCGAAGACACGTGTACGACTACTACATAAATGAGTACCGAATGAATCACCAAGACCTACGAGAACGACTTCGTGGACCGACGAGTACCACGACGACCGTTGTTCGCCAAGTACACCTTCGGATGGCCAAGTTCCTCTTCAAATGTATGACTACACGGTCTTGCGCCTAGTACCACGAGAGCCGGAGCCCTCGGACCCGTCAAGTCCGTCTACGAACCGTGTATGACTATCATTGCCCGAAAAACCGTGGACCACGAGCATTGCGAACGACTACCGCCGACCCTTGAAGACCCCGTGGATGCCAAGTCCCGTGTCGTGACCCCGAACATCTACGAACGTGAACGACCCGAGAACGTCTACTTCCTCTACTTCCTCTACTTTGCACCGAACCCGAACCATCCTCGTTTGCACGCTTCGAAGGTATAACGGCTGTGACGATGACCCGCGGAACGAATGCATGTTGTGTGATGTATGAGTTGCACCCTATGTTTGCACCGTGTCCGAGTTGTCACTTGCTCGGTCCTCCTCTTTTGCTGCTAACCCGTGGGGACCCGATTACCGGGATCACCCCACCATCTTTTGCTCGCTCCCGTCACTTTCTTTTGCACCGACGTCTCAATGAGTTTTCGGAACAGGAACGTTGCCATGGCACCGTTTCGTTATCGTCACCGTGGCACCCCTTTTGTTTCCGCCACGATGACAAATGCTTCATAATATGCTCTTATCAACATTTTCATACATATTGCATAACACTTGAACATGTCATCCGCATCACGATAATAACTTTTAAAAATGTTTAAATTGTTGCTTGCTTTAATGTTTCTATTTGACATATGGGGATTTACCGGAATTGTTGTTGTTGTTTCCGGCCTCATTTAAAATGCCTAACTGTGTATTCTACTCATGTTTCATCTCTTGATGATGAGGACATGACTACCTTGGATACGACCAAAAATATTGCATACATGCATATTTGTCAGGTGATTTCTAATTTAAACTATTCAATAGTCTATTTATGTTATCCAGAACAAAAATACTTCACACACTTTTGTGTTTTGTCTAATTGCAGGTGTATGGGACATTTGTACAATCCACATATGAAGATAAGGGAAAAGGAGATGTTTAGGTTGTGTTCAAAAAGTCCTCTCACGTCACTTTTGGGCCAAGAGAAGATAGAGTCCAAGTCTCTCACGTTCTGGATTCAGATTCAGACTGCATAGACATACCTGACTCAAAATGCCAACAACTTTTTATACGGACTCCGAATTGGGTGATTATTTTTTTGTTGGAAACTAGATTTCGTGCTCTTTCCATCCTAATTGGATTCACCTTCAAATTCGTCCGGAGCGTTGAGTTACGGACGAAACAATCTGACGTTGCAGCAGAATCCGAGTCAAACTACAAGCCCAAAGGTGTTGCATCATCTCCACTTGGGCCCATGAGCCTTGTACGACCTAGGGTTAGTTTTAGGCTGCCTTGGGACGTCCTCCCACCTCCTTGGCCGCCACCCCTTGCTCCTATATAAGTAGATCCATCTAGTAGCTTTTTGCTAGGGATTTGTTTAGTTAAAAGTTAGCCATTGCAACTTCGTGTACTTCGTTTGTGTCCAACGACAAGACCAAGACCGCTTCCGGATCCCCACCGTTATCAATACTTCATATATATTTGTGGTATTCAGATTGCTTTATCATATTCTTGCTCGTTCTTCGATTGCTTGCAGGAATAGACCTTCGTGGTCAGGCTGACCGTGCTTCCAGCATCGTCAGTAACCTCAGGAGATTGGTTTAGCGGTTGCTAAGACGCAACGTCGTGCACGTTTGTAGTCGGATCGTCAAAGTCGTCTCCACCAAATCGATAGTTATCATCTCATCGAAAGATCGGGACCCTCGCCTCTATCAAGTGGTATCAGTTTTCATGTTGGTCGGTGAGAATTTCCAGTTTTCCTAGATTAGATTTATTTTCTTACCTATTGTCCAAGAAAAATCCACAAAAAAGAGTTAGATCTATTCATCCTTTGTCCAAGCCAGTCTGAGCCTTTGCAATTTTCTTTTCATTGCTTGCATAGTTGAATTATCGGTTGCATCGTCGTGTCGAGTTGCTGCTCTTAGTGTCTAGGTCGTTTAGAGTTTCGAGTTCTGTTCACATTAGTCACGTCGCCGCTGCATCATTATCCCTTCCGCTGTCCACCACACATCCATCAATTTCCTCCACGTGCTACCCACTGTTCATTGTCATAATCATAGTTGAGATCGTTCCCATTTTCGCGTGATCCAATCTACATCTTATCTAGTTTGTTTTGGAAAGAGGGAGAGAGAATAAAAGATAGAGAAAAAAACAAGAGAAAAAAAGTAAAAAAAATTCAGAGAAAAAAAGAAAGGAAAAGAAAAAAAGTGTGAGAAAAAAAAGAGAGGAGAAAAGAAAAAAAAATTCGGATCTATCTAGACTCAATCTCGTAGTTGAATTCGGATTGGAATCTGTTTTGTGCACTGTTTAGTAAAACAGGCATAACTTCTTCATATGAAGTCTGTTTTGGCTCCGCGAGTACTCAAATGAAAGCTAGCGACGAGCCGCATCTAAATAGTTGCAGAAGCTAGTTCAGTATTTAGCACCTCAACATCAGCTTCTAAATAGGTCTACTGCTATTGTGATCTTCACTTATATCTTGCTGTCCAGAGCTACTTGATATCCTTTATTGATGCTAGTTGTGCTACGACGTGACCTCATTAGTGTTCTAGGCTCGCGTATCTAGTTTGTTCTAGCCTAGGACCAGCACAGTACCATCGTTGAGCGTTTATTCAACATTGCATCTCTGAATTGATTATTGCTAATCTTTTGCTACCATATATAGCCAACCCAGCTCCACATATTTCTACACCGTGTATACGTACGTTCCCCTGGCAATCGTTTTACACAATCTTCGGAGTTATTTGACACCGCTGGTTGCCTGTCACCACCTGCCGCATGGTAAGAATTTGTAAGATATTGATATTTGCTTTACTGTGAGCACTTTACAACCACATCCTAGTAGTTCATAGGAACATTATTCTCGAATTTTGGTTCTTGTTTCTACTAATCATGACAGGTTCCAGAGATAGAAGTTCTTGGATGACGGACACATCTTCACCATCACGAGAGTTGGGACAACACACACAAGCATATGGTCAGGTTATCTCTTTACCATCATTTGAGGGTAGATTTGATCATGCTATTTATCTAGCTCGGGAGCTTGAAGTAGAACAAGTTTTTAGTCACCATGATTTTTCTAAACTTGAGAGAGTACGAGCTACCATTAGAGCATTTAATGGTTTTGCTTCTGTTTGGTGGAGTGTACATTGTAAGAAAAACATTGATAACCAACCCACAACTTGGAAAGTTTTGAAAGCTGTAATGAGACAACAATTTTTTCCTCCTTACTATCGTCGTGAATTGCGTCGCAAATTGGAGCAATTAAAACAAGGCAGTAACACTGTTCATGCTTACTACCAAGAGTTCAAATCTTATATGCATCATTGTGACATAGAAGAATCTGAGGATGATACAATGAATAGATTTTTTGGTGGTTTGAACCATGATATTCAGGCAAGATTTCAGTATATTCCTCGTTGCATTACTGGTATGTATGTCCGTGCTTGTACCTTTGAGAGACAAATACAGGAGGATGCATTGGGTGACTACAACAACTACTATTCCAGTTCATGCTCACCACCGCCGGTTGGTTACTCCACTATTGCACCTACTAGAGCAGCCCCACCTCGGATTGTGAGTGTGATATCATCTCAAGAGTATGGTACATTGTCAACGTCCGTACCTACATCAGCTACATCTCTGCGAGGTAACAGTAAAGGTCTTGATGATATAACTTCACATGAGAATGAAGCATGCCTAGTTAACTTGAATGCATCATGTGTTGAGTTACCTGTTGATTTGAGCACACCACCTATTTTAGAGACTCTTGTTACTGTCATGAATGCGTCATGTGATCAAACAACTGAAATATCAACAATTTTGAGTGCACCCATTGAATTAACTGTTGATGCAAAAGAACCAATGTTTAATCATTTTGATATGACCTCTAATCTTGATGATGATTCTATGTCCAATGACTTATTGCATGTTTGCTTATTTAAGCATGTTGTAGCATGTAAATTTGATGCAAGTAAGGTTTATTCATCGAAGTTAGGATGGTTTAATGATGAACATTGCCAATCTTTTGAAGTGAATAAGAGCTTCACTTATATGTGCAAACTGAGTTGCAATATTTTCATGCCTTCTACTTCTTGTGATAATTTTTTGGCTTTAGATTTTATGAACAATGAAAGTTACTCATGTATACATGTGACATATGTGCAAAAATCAAGGGAAGTTAAAATGGATGACATATACATATACAACATGTACACCTTGTCTCTTTTGTTAGCCACATTTCAGATTAAGCAATGCCGAGGACGGCTTTGTTTTCAAAAAGGGGAGGATGATGAGGACATGACTACCTTGGATACGACCAAAAATATTGCATACATGCATATTTGTCAGGTGATTTCTAATGCAAACTATTCAATAGTCTATTTATGTTATCCAGAACAAAAATACATCACACACTTTTGTGTTTTGTCTAATTGCAGGTGTATGGGACATTTGTACAATCCACATATGAAGATAAGGGAAAAGGAGATGTTTAGGTTGTGTTCAAAAAGTCCTCTCACGTTACTTTTGGGCCAAGAGAAGATAGAGTCCAAGTCTCTCACGTTCTGGATTCAGATTCGGACTGCACAAACATACCTAACTCAAAACGCCAACAACTTTTTCATACGGACTGCGAATTGGGTGATTCTTTTTTTGTTGGAAACTAGATTTCGTGCTCTTTCCATCCCAATTGGATTCACCTTCAAATTCGTCCGCAGTGTTGAGTTACGGACGAAACAATCTGACGTTGCAGAAGAATCCTAGTCAAACTACAAGCCCAAAGGTTTTGCATCACCTCCACTTGGGCCCATGAGCCTTGTACGACCTAGGGTTAGTTTTAGTCTGCCTTGGGACGTCCTCCCACCTCCTTGGCCGCCACCCCTTGCTCCTATATAAGTAGATCCATCTAGTAGCTTTTTGCTAGAGATTTGTTTAGTTAAAAGTTAGCCATTGCAACTTCGTGTACTTCGTTTGTGTCCAAGGACCAGACCAAGACCGCTTCCGGATCCCCACCATTATCAATACTTCATATATATTTGCGATATTCAGATTGCTTTATCATATTCTTGCTTGTTCTTCCATTGCTTGCAGGAATAGACCTTCGTGGTCAGGCTGACCGTGCTTCCAGCATCGTCAGTAACCTCAGGAGATTGGTTTAGCGGTTGCTAAGACGCAATGTCGTGCACGTTTGTAGTCGGATCGTCAAAGTCGTCTCCACCAAATCGATAGTTATCATCTCATCGAAAGATCGGGACCCTCGCCTCTATCACTTGCCATGTTTAACAACATTTAATATTGTTGAGTACATAAATGATATCGAACTAAATAAGTCATGTGGTGTTCCGTCAATATGCAACTCGTTGCATATTGAGCTCCACTTAATCTATAGTATTGTCTGTGCACTTTGCCATGCCAATCCTATTTTAAACCGGACATGCATCATACTTGCTTGCGCATCATGCCATGGTTATGTGATGGTTGTTTACTATGTTGGGTGCTTCTTTCCGGTGTTGCTTCTTCGGGTTGGTTCCGATAACGTCGCGTTTGTGAGGACCCGTTCGACTACGTCCGTTTGTCTTCTTCATGGACTCATTCTTCTTCCTTGCGGGATTTCAGGCAAGATGACCATACCCTCGAAATCACTTCTATCTTTGCTTGCTAGTTGCTCGCTCTTTTGCTATGCCTATGCTGCGATACCTACCACATGCTTATCATGCCTCCCATATTGTTGAGCCAAGCCTCTAACCCACCTTGTCCTAGCAAACCGTTGTTTGGCTATGTTACTGCTTTGCTCAGCCCCTCTTATAGCATTGTTAGTTGCAGGTGAAGATGGGAGCTTGTTCCATGTTGGAACATGGATATTTTTGTAGGGATATCACAATATCTCTTATTTAATTAATGCATCTATATACTTGGTAAAGGGTGGAAGGCTCGGCCTTATGCCTGGTGTTTTGTTCCACTCTTGCCGCCCTAGTTTCCGTCATATCGGTGTTATTTTCCCGGATTTTGCGTTCCTTACGTGGTTGGGTTATAATGGGAACCCCTTGACAGTTCGCCTTGAATAAAACTCCTCCAGCAATGCCAACATTGGTTTTACCATTCGCCACCTAGCCTCTTTTTCCCTTGGGTTCTTCAGACTCAAGGGTCATCTTTATTTTAACCCCCCCCCCCCCTCGGGGACAATGCTCCTCTAAGTATTGGTCTGAAATGGGTAGCCTATGGGGCCACCTAGGGGCAACTCGAGGGTTGGTTTTACTCGTAGGTTGACCTATCTGAGTGTGCCCTAAGAACGAGATATGTGCAGCTCCTATCGGGATTTGTCAGCACATTCGGGCGGTGTTGCTGGACTTGTTTTACCATTGTCGAGGATGTCTTGTAACCGGGATTCTGAGCCTGACTGGGTCTTCCTGCTAGAAGGAATATCCTTCATTGACCATGAGAGCTTGTGCTGGGCTAAGTTGGGACACCCCTGCATGCATTTGAACTTTCAAAAGCCGTGCCCGCGGTTATGGGCAGATGGGAATTTGTTAATGTCCGATTGTAGAAAACCTGAAGTTGACCTTAATTAAAATACATCAACCGCGTATGCAACCGTGATGGTCTCTTTCCGGCGGAGTCCGGGAAGTGAACATGGTTGGAGTTATGTTTGACGTAGGTTGTCTAGGATCACTTCTTGATCATAGTTGTTCGACCATGCTTTTGCCTTCTCTTCTCGCTCTCATTTGCATTTATTAGCCACCATATATGCTAGTCGCTTGCTGCAGCTCCACATCATACCTTTTACCTTACCCATAAGCTTAAATAGTCTTGGTCGTGAGGGTCTGAGATTGCTGAGTCCCTGTGACTCACAGATACTTCTAAAACCAGCTTGCAGATGCCGATGAGACCGTGCAGGTGACGCAACCAAGCTCAAGGAGGAGCTCGATGAAGATCTTGTCCTTTGTGTTGTTTCGTTCTAGTTGATCAGTAGTGGAGCCCTGTTGGGGTCGATCGGGGATCTATGCAGCATTTGGGGTAGTCTTCTTTTATTTTGGGTTCCGTAGTCGGACCTTGTGTGTATCTGGATGATGTAATGCTTTATTCATGTAATTGTGTGAAGTGGCGATTGTAAGCAAACTATGTATCTCTTTCCCTTATGTATTACATGGGTTGTGTGAAAATTACCTCACTTGCGACATTGCTTTCAATGCGGTTATGCCTCTAAGTCGTGCTTCGACACGTGGGAGATATAGCCGCATCGAGGGCGTTACAAGTTGGTATCAGAGCCTTCCCCGACCTTAGGAGCCCCCTGCTTGATCAAATCACTGGCGTTGTTGAGTCTAGAAAAAAAAAGTTTTGAGTCATTTAGGATTATATATATCGGAGAGTTAGGTATTCTTTTTACTCCTTAGTCTCTTCATCGCTCTGGTAAGGCATCCTGACGTAGAGTTTTGACTCTTCTCTTCTCAAATTTCACTAATTTTTTTTAGGATCACGCGGGTATCTTGGAATCGTTCTGATGGTTTTGTGACGAGAACATTGTTCTTGGTGCCTCCTATCATTTAGGGGTTGTGGCAGTGTCTCGGGGAGTTGAGCTCCGAGGTGTTGTCGTCACAATTATATCGTTGCAGTTCTGGAATACCTGAGTTTAGTTTCGCCGACATCAAAAATATCTTTTATGCAGTTGTTGGTGAGATAACCTCGACGCCACCCAGTACTGGGGCGGGAGTTCGGGAGTATTGCCATAACTCGTATAATGGATGCTTTTCGAAGGTTGAGGTAAACGATTTCCCAAGGTTTCTTGGTTATGTGTTGAAGGATGGATACAGCTGGATGTAGGATTTGTTAGTTTTGGGTGAGATATTATGCTTCCCCTGTATTCCCAACACCTGATTGCATAACCGGAAAATTTCGGGAGTTTATAAGTGGGAATTCAAGTAGCTCCTAGGATTTCTTTGTGACAGATGTATGATTTGAAATTGGGGTTCGACGTCTAGTGGTCCGCCTATTCACGGTTGGTTTTACAGTGGTCTCGTTGTGTCTTAAAGAGTCCTTGGCTATGCCGACTTGGGGACGCTTCGTATGTCATGTGCACTGCCTTGTACATGATGGTGTTGTACGATCGAGCCCGTGTAGGCCCCACCATGAAAACTTCGGACGAAATCTCTATCATATGTTTGTTCCGGCTTATTTTGCAAGCCAATCCCTTTTTTTTGTTTTTGAGCTGTGGTATTCGAGTTGCTTCGAAGTCAAATGTTGATTCCATACCTTTCCTAAGCGATGTTCTCATATTCCTATGCGAATACTAATCCTTATTGATCATCAAGATTGTTTTGTCAATCCTTTTTAACCGGCGTGCTTCTCTTCAAGTGGATCCGATCATTTCAACATCCGCAAGATCAAGTATCAATTGTTCTCAACGATGTTTGTTTCATCCGTCTCCAAGTTGCCTTTGTTTTCCCACCCTCCCACCCTTGTTTTCTCCAAGGACTCAGTTTTCTTAATCAAATATCCATTTTATTCATGTGAAGTCTGTTCGTTATTTTCAGTCAATGTTCGTATCCGGTGATTGTCATGAAGATTCTAACGGAGCTTCTAGTTTATCATTCTTCGTTCTTTTTCTTCTTCGGTGGATTCAAGTCAAGCCTTGTCGATCATATCTTTTCCTCGTTCCAAATGTTTTCTCTTGCCGGTGCACTTCTTAATTATTCAGCTCTCGCTATCCATTTGTTCCAGAGTGCTCAAGATATCTCGAAGATTCGTGTTCCACTCTGCTTTCGTTCTAGCTCTTTCGAGGATGTTATCTCATTCAAGCCTTTTAATTTAAACCGGTGCATTCTCCTTTTCAAGTAATCATTTCAACGGTGTATCTTTTGAGTGGGCCCTAACCCACAGGTCTTTTTCCAGGATCTTACCTGACTCCTCTTATTTACCCGGAGTTATTCTCAAAGTCATTTCAAAGTTTGACGTAACAATGATTCTTCATCAGTCATATGTATTTCTCCAAGATCTTTGAAATTCTTTTCATCATTGGTTCAACCTTCCCAATTTTAATTCCGGAGTGCCTCAACAATTCACGGTGGTTTTTCTCATCGTCATTCTTAGATTTTGAAGACCGAAGAAGAGTTTCCTACATATCTTGCTTCGTGATTCTATCTTGTTGCCATCCTCTCATAATTGTTTTGATTGTGAGAATTCTTTTCACCCACCCAGAGCTTTTCATGAGTAGTTTCCATTTCTTTCCTCTGAAGGCCATCTTTTCAAATATTATTCATTCCAGCTTTCAGCTCTCGTTCTTCAACCTTACCGGTGCATTGTTCAAGTGTTCTCTAATCAGCTCGTGATCTTTCCGTTCACTTGTATCAAAATCCCCTCAAGCATCTTCGTTCTTGTGCTAATTTTTTCTCGGTGTTTCTTTATCTTTTCTTCGTTCATTTTCAATGCATACGGTGGTTCGTTCAAGATCTCTTCCTTGGTTATCATATCAACTTATTCGTTATTTCAATCCTACTGACGGTTCGTTGAAGATCTTCCCAAGTTCGCGCTATATCTCTCTATGATTCTTTTCAACGAGAATAAGTAGTATGCCAAATCCGTGGCTTGTCATCAATTTAATTGGTGAAGGATACGCATAATGTAATTCTTATTATTGTTTAATCCAAGTGGTCTAGTTTCTTCTTTCTGGAGTTTGTTCATCATATCACATTCTTGGTTCGAGATGCCTTATCTTTTCTTTTCTGGAGTTCCAAGTTCCACTTTATCTCGTCACAAAGCTTCATCTAAATCATCGCAAGTCTTCACGTTGTGTTTTCAACTTCTCCTTCTTTTCGGTTGATCATTCTTTTGTTATCGGAGTTCTTCATGGAGGTTCTACATAATGGTTCATCAAGGATTTAATTCGTTCTCGAAGTGTTCATCAAGATTCTTTTCAGAGGAGTTCAAGCATTCTTCATCCTGCTATCCGGAGTGCAGTTCTTTCTACAGTATCATCGGAGGTGGTATTATGTCATTCTTGATAATTTGAGTTCATGTTTCATGATTCACATGTTGTTAAGAATGAGGTATTTTAAATCCATCAACCTCTTAGTTGGAGTTATCTTGGGTTATATTTCACCTAAAGCTTTCCCTAAGGATTGTTGCTCTCTATGGTGCTTATAAATAACCCAAGTTCTTCATTTATCCTCCCGGGGATATAAGTTTCTCGTCTTCTCGTTGATATCAATCCAATCTATTGTTTCCGTTAGTGGCAGAATTTCACCTCATAGTTTTGGGATGTTTTCCTTAAGCCCACTACAAGCTTATTCTTTTCGTTGTTGGTCTTCCAACAATTCCGTTCAAACCTTCTCCTAAAGATGCTTTTCAAGCTCATTCGAGGTAGAAGATGTCATTTTCTTCTCCGTTCTTTTGTTCTGACGATCCATCTTCTATTATTTCGTTTCAGAGGCATTGTGTTGTTACTCTTTTCAGTCATCATCTCGAATTGTGAAGATCATGTTCTTTCCTTTCTTATCCCATTTAACCGGAGTGCCATGCCCTCTTTTCAAGTTCTTCCCATTCTATCAAGTTTTGGGTCCCTTCTCAACCGGAGTGCCATCTGAAATCGTTCTTACCCTTTGTCCCATTCTTACAATAGTTCCGGAGGCAATGTGTTGTGATTTTATCAAGTATCTTCTCATCTTATCAAGTTCTTATTCAATTCCTTTTCTTTTCAATCGGAGTGTTGCCCGAATTTGTTCTTCCTTGTTCCTTTTTTCTAACGGAGTGTTTTCAACTTCGTCCATCTCCGTTGTATTCTTTTCTCGAAATGGCTTAACCTTCTCAAGGTTCTTTGGTCTCACTCATTTGTCAAAGAAGCAACTTAGTTTTACCTCTTCTTTTTCCCTTCCGTTTTTCCCTCCGGTGCCATTCTAGATCTCGGGACGAGATCCTCTCGTAGTGGTGGAGTGTTTTAGCGCCCCAAGACCGATGCTGCAGACGCCGTCCATGTTTCTCCTTGTCGTCGTGTGTTGTCTTAAATTGTTGCATCATCATGCTTGTGTTATCTTTTATTTTCACCTTGGCATTCCATCTTCATGTATGTTGCCATGTGCATTTGCATCCATCATGTTCATGCGTGCTTGCTCGCTTGTGATGTTTGTTTTATTTTATTTTGCATCATGCATCTTCTCCATACCATTGTTGTGTTTGTTTAATTTAGTTGCTCATGTGCACTGCAACTTCTGTTCTTCTCTTGATCCTTCCATCAACCCCATGCTCACTTCCAACTTGGTTTCACCCAAGTTTCAAATCCCTATGCCACTTCCTTTTTTTCCTTTTCTCTATTTATTTGAGTTGCAAATAGAATTGCTCAAATAAATGTTCAACTTTTGCCCATAAATCATATTTATTATGTAGGGTCATCCTATAAAATTTAAGCCCATTTGGCTTCAGTTTGGTTAGGTTATAAATTCATGCAAGTTTGAATTAAATTCGAACATGTTTAAATTTATAGTCTGTAAAAATTCCCAAACTAATTTGATTAAATCGGACATATTTCATGTTTTCTAGAAATATGTTCCTCCATCCCTACTTCAACACCTAACCCTCTGTACTTTTCTCTCTATTTCTGTTTTTGCAACAAATAGAAGTTAATTTGGAGGGAGAGAGAGCAGCACAGATCGGTTCCCCTGCTTCCCTCAGCCCCAGGCCGGCCCATTCCTTTCCCTCCCTAGCCCAAGGACTCCCGTGGCCTTCTAAGTCCCAGCCGACCCCCCCCCCCATCCTAACCCTAACACTCTCCCTAGGCCGATCCAAATCTCCCCGTTCTCCTCCCTCCCGCAGCACCGCACACATTCAGCGCCAGGAAGCGCCTGCGCACGCTTCCTTATCTCCCCCGATTCCCCCTCATCCTTCACGCCCCTCCGCCAAGCGCCGCAGACCTCTCCTTCCTCCTGCCCGGATCTCGCTGCCGCCCACGTCCGCCACTGCCTCCTCTGCTACGCCCGTCCTCTGCTCCGCCTCCATCGCCGGCGACCACGACCAGCGCCCCTGCCTCTTGCAGCTCGAGCGCCACTACAATAGCTGCTCCGTCCGCCACACGCTACCCTCCGTCTCGGCCGTTGTTCCCCTGCCTCGTCCTCGGTGCCTCATCCCCGAGCTTCGATTTTGTCACCGCTTACTCCTCCCTTGCTGTCGTCTCGCCGGTGAGGAGCACCACAGGTCGTCGTCGCCACCGCCGTGACCAGGAGGTGCTCGTCCGCCTCTGCTCCGCACCACACGGCCCTTTGCGTTCGTGGCTTTGCCTCCTCTTCTCGTTGCCTGTCCGCCGACGACCACCAGGAGCATTGCTGCCTCCACCTTGGTGCTCTTCGTCAGCCTCCTCCCCGTGCAAAAGATCCTGTCTGAGCCGTCCCCTTCGTTCAACTTGGTTGCTACCGCTGCTGCATTAATCTTCCCTGGTGCAGCTCATTTCCAATGGATGGCCGCCCTGATGGTTACCTCCACGCCAAGTACCACGACCCACAAGACCGAGAATGCCAAGCACCCCTTCGAGCTATCAAGACCGCAGGACCACGCGGACGACTACCGCACCGAAACGTCAAGTACCTCTGCCGAAGACTCCCACCGAAGACACGTGTACGACTACTACATAAACGGGTACCGAATGAATCACCAAGACCTACGAGAACGACTTCGTGGACCGACGAGTACCACGACAACCGTTGTTCGCCAAGTACACCTTCGGATGGCCAAGTTCCTCTTCAAATGTATGACTACACGGTCTTGCGCCTAGTACCACGAGAGCCGGAGCCCTCGGACCTGTCAAGTCCGTCTACGAACCGTGTATGACTATCATTGCCCGAAAAACCATGGATCACGAGCATTGCGAACGACTACCGCCGACCCTTGAAGACCCCGTGGATGCCAAGTCCCGTGTCGTGACCCTGAACATCTACGAACGTGAACGACTACGTTCACTATGAACGTCCCGAGAACGTCTACTTCCTCTACTTTGCACCGAACCCGAACCGTCCTCGTTTGCACGCTTCGAAGGTATAACGGCTGTGACGATGACCCGCGGAACGAATGCATGTTGTGTGATGTATGAGTTGCACCCTATGTTTGCACCGTGTCCGAGTTGCACTTGCTCGGTCCTCCTCTTTTGCTGCTAACCCATGGGGACCCGATTACCGGGATCACCCCACCATCTTTTGCTCGCTCCCGTCACTTTCTTTTGCACCGATGTCTCAATGAGTTTTCGGAACCGGAACGTTGCCATGGCACCGTTTCGTTATCGTCGCCGTGGCACCCCTTTTGTTTCCGCCACGATGACAAATGCTTCATAATATGCTCTTATCAACATTTTCATACATATTGCATAACACGTGAACATGTCATCCGCATCACGATAATAACTTTTAAAAATGTTTAAAGTGTTGCTTGCTTTAATGTTTCTATTTGACATATGGGGATTTACCGGAATTGTTGTTGTTGTTTCCGGCCTCATTCAAAATGCCTAACTGTGTATTCTACTCATGTTCCATCTCTTGCCATGTTTAACAACATTTAATATTGTTGAGTACATAAATGAGATCGAACTAAATAAGTCATGTGGTGTTCCATCAATATGCAACTCGTTGCATATTGAGCTCCACTTAATCTATAGTATTGTTTGTGCACTTTGCCATGCCATGCCTATTTTAAACCGGACATGCATCATACTTGCTTGCGCATCATGCCATGGTTATGTGATGGTTGTTTACTATGTTGGGTGCTTCTTTTCGGTGTTGCTTCTTTGGGTTGGTTCCGATAACGTCACGTTTGTGAGGACCCGTTCGACTACGTCCGTTTGTCTTCTTCATGGACTCGTTCTTCTTCCTTGCGGGATTTCAGGCAAGATGACCATACCCTCAGAATCACTTCTATCTTTGCTTGCTAGTTGCTCGCTCTTTTGCTATGCCTATGCTGCGATACCTACCACTTGCTTATCATGCCTCCCATACTATTGAGCCAAGCCTCTAACCCACCTTGCCCTAGCAAACCGTTGTTTGGCTATGTTACCGCTTTGCTCAGCCCCTCTTATAGCGTTGTTAGTTGCAGGTGAAGATGGGAGCTTGTTCCATGTTGGAACATGGATATTTTTATTGGGATATCACAATATCTCTTATTTAATTAATGCATCTATATACTTTGTAAAGGGTGGAAGGCTCGGCCTTATGCCTGGTGTTTTGTTCCACTCTTGCCGCCCTAGTTTCCGTCATATCGGTGTTATGTTCCCGGATTTTGCGTTCCTTACGCGGTTGGGTTATAATGGGAACCCCTTGACAGTTCGCCTTGAATAAAACTCCTCCAGCAATGCCCAACATTGGTTTTACCATTCGCCACCTAGCCTCTTTTTCCCTTGGGTTCTGCAGACTCAAGGGTCATCTTTATTTGAACCCCCCCCCCTCCCTGGCTAGTGCTCCTCTAAGTGTTGGTCCAAAATGGGCAGCCTGCGGGGCTACCTAGGGGCAACTCGAGGGTTGGTTTTACTCATAGGTTGACCTATCTGAGTGTGCCCTGAGAACGAGATATGTGCAGCTCCTATCGGGATTTGTCGGCACATTCGGGCGGTGTTGCTGGACTTGTTTTACCATTGTCGAGGATGTCTTGTAACCGGGATTCCGAGCCTGATCGGGTCTTCCCGCTAGAAGGAATATCCTTCGTTGACTATGAGAGCTTGTGATGGGCTAAGTTGGGACACCTCTACAGGGATTTGAACTTTCGAAAGCCGTGCCCACGGTTATGGGCAGATGGGAATTTGTTAATGTTCGGTTGTAGAAAACTTGAAGTCGACCTTAATTAAAATACATCAACCACGTGTGTAACCGTGATGGTATCTTTCCGGCGGAGTTCGGGAAGTGAACACGGTGTTGGTGTTATGTTTGACGTAGGTTGTTTAGGATCACTTCTTGATCATAGTTGTTCGACCGTGCTTTTGCCTTCTCTTCTCGCTCTCATTTGCGTTTATTAGCCACCATATATGCTAGTCACTTGCTGCAGCTCCACATCATACCTTTTACCTTACCCATAAGCTTAAATAGTCTTGATCGCGAGGGTGTGAGATCGCTGAGTCCCCGTGACTCACAGATACTTCCAAAACCAGCTTGCAGGTGCCGATGAGACCGCGCAGGTGACGCAACCAAGCTCAAGGAGGAGCTCGATGAAGATCTTGTCCTTTGTGTTGTTTCGTTCTAGTTGATCAGTAGTGGAGCCCAGTTGGGGTCGATCGGGGATCTGTGCAGCATTTGGGGTAGTCTTCTTTTATTTTGGGTTCCGTACTCGGACCTTGTGTGTATCTGGATGATGTAATGCTTTATTCATGTAATTGTGTGAAGTGGCAATTGTAAGCCAACTATGTATCTCTTTCCCTTATGTATTACATGGGTTGTGTGAAGATTACCTCACTTGCGACATTGTTTTCAATGCGGTTATGCCTCTAAGTCGTGCTTCGACACGTGGGAGATATAGCCGCATCGAGGGTGTTACATTGGGTTAACTAATGCACCTAGTACTTTCATGAGGTTAATGAACGAAGTTTTACATGCATTCATCGGACCATTTGTGGTAGTCTACTTTGATGACATATTGATTTATAGCAAATCTTTGGAGGAACATTTGGAACATTTACGTGTTGTTTTTATTGCTCTACGTGACGCACGTTTGTTTGGTAACCTTGGAAAGTGCACCTTTTGCACTGACCGAGTATATTTTCTTGGCTATGTTGTTACTCCACAGGGAATTGAAGTTGATAAAGCCAAGATTGAAGCTATTGAGAGTTGGCTGCAGCCCAAAACGGTCACACAAGTGAGGAGTTTCCTTGGCCTTGCTGGTTTCTATAAGCGTTTTGTGAGAGATTTCAGCACCATTGTTGCGCCTCTCAATGAGCTTACAAAGAAGGATGTGCCTTTTGTTTGGGGTACCGCACAGGAACAAGCCTTCACGGTATTGAAAGATAAGTTAACACATGCTCCTTTACTCCAACTTCCTGATTTTAATAAGACTTTTGAGCTTGAATGTGATGCTAGTGGAATTGGATTAGGAGGTGTGTTATTACAAGATGGCAAACCTGTTGCATACTTTTCAGAAAAATTGAGTGGGCCTAGTCTGAACTATTCTACTTATGACAAAGAATTATATGCTCTTGTTCGGACCTTAGAAACATGTCAACATTATTTATGGCCCAAGGAATTTGTTACACATTCTGATCATGAATCTTTGAAACACATTAAAGTCAAGCAAAACTGAACCGTAGACATGCTAAATGGGTTGAATTCATTGAGACTTTTCCTTATGTCATTAAACACAAGAAGGGTAAAAAAATGTTATTGCTGATGCATTGTCTCGTCGTTATACTATGCTTTCACAACTTGACTTTAAAATATTTGGTTTGGAGACCATCAAAGATCAATATGTGCATGATGCTGAATTTAAAGATGTATTGCAGAATTGTAAGGAAGGGAGAACTTGGAACAAGTTCGTTCTTAACGATGGATTTGTGTTTCGTGCTAACAAGCTATGCATTCCAGCTAGCTCTGTTCGTCTTTTATTGTTGCAGGAGGTGCATGGAGGAGGATTAATGGTACACTTTGGCGTCAAGAAGACGGAGGATATACTTGCTACACATTTCTTTTGGCCAAAGATGAGACGGGATGTTGAGCGTTTTGTTGCTCGCTGCACTACATGTCAAAAAGCTAAGTCACGACTCAATCCTCATGGTTTATATATGCCTTTGCCTATACCTAGTGTTCCTTGGGAGGATATATCTATGGACTTTGTTTTAGGTTTACCTCGAACAAAGAAGGGGAGGGATAGTACATTTGTTTTCGTGGATAGGTTCTCAAAAATGGCACACTTTATACCATGTCATAACAGCGATGATGATGTTAATGTTGCTAATTTGTTCTTTCGTGAAATTATTCGCTTACATGGTGAGCCAAATACTATTGTTTCAGATCGTGATACTAAATTTTTTAGCCACATTTCAAGATGTTTATGGGCTAAGTTGGGGACTAAACTGCTTTTTAGTACTACTTGTCACCCCCAAACTGATGGACAAACTGAAGTAGTCAATAGAACATTGTCTACTATGCTTAGGGTTGTTTTGAAGAATAACAAGAAAATGTGGGAAGAATGCTTGCCTCATATTGAATTTGCTTATAATCATTCATTGCATTCTACTACTAAGATGTGCCCTTTTGAAATTGTGTATGGTTTCCTACCTCGTGCACCTATTGATTTGTTGTCTCTAACATCTTCGGAGAAGGTTAATTTTGATGCTAAAGAACGTGCTGAATTGATTTTAGAAATGCATGAGTTAACTAAGGAAAACATTGAGCGTATGAATGCTAAATATAAACTTGCTGGAGATACGGGTAGAAAACATGTTGTGTTTGCACCTGGAGATCTTTTTTGGTTACATTTGCGTAAGGATAGATTTCCTAATTTGCACAAATCAAAGCTAATGCCACGTGCTGATGGTCCTTTTAAGGTGTTAGAGAAAATAAATGATAATGCATATAAACTTGAGCTGCTTGCAGAATTTGGGGTTAGTCCCACTTTTAACATTGCAGATTTGAAGCCTTATTTGGGTGAAGCCTCGTTTCAAGAAGGGGAGGATGATGAGGACATCAATACCATTGTTACACCCACAGCCCCTGCTGCTATACGTACTGGACCAATTACTAGAGCTCGCGCACGTCAATTGAATTATCAAGTACTTTCGTTTCTTGGTAACGATTCTAATGTTCATGAGAATATGATGCTTCCTAAATTGGATACATTTGTTTTGCTTACAAATGAAGGGTCTAGCTTGGACAAGAAAGATGAACCTTGGAACAAGTTCAAGCATGGAGATGATGGCATGCGCAAGGGGATCAAGAACGGAGTTACAAGTGATGATTTCAGGACTTTGAAGCCACCATAAGGAGTGCATGAAGCCTTGGACGAAATATAAAAGATGCCAATTCATAAATTTCGTCCAGAGGCTATTTTAGGTGCCGTGTCACCTTATTATTGGGCCAGGCCCATGTATTTTCGAAATACTTAACTATAGGATGTTTTTAGAGTCCGTATGTGTGGGGAAATAAGAGTTAGGGTTGGTTTCGGACCCCTCCTCCAAGGTCCACGAAATTCCCCTCTCTCCTCCATATATACAGCCCTTAGGGCATCGTTTAGACTTTGGGTTTTGTTTATATTAAAAGTTCGCCATAGCTGCAACATCGCGTACTTCGTTTGTGTCCAACGAGCAAACCAAGACGTCACAGAACCCCACCTTGATCAATAAAGCTTTCATCTTATATTCGCTATATCCAGATTGCAATCTCATTTTCTTGCTTGTTCTTCATTTGCTCGCAGGAAACAGGCCCTCGTGGTCTGGTTGATCGTGCCCCGGCGTGGTCAATAACCCCTCGGAGTTGGTTTAGCGATTGCTAAGGCGCGACGTCCTCGCACGTTCGTAGTCGGATCGTCAAAGTCGACTTCCTCTAAAACGTTAGCCACCATCTCATCGAAATACGTGACGCCTTTGCCTCTGTCAGCAAGGCTTATAGTGATGTGCATTACCGAGAGGGTCTAGGGATACCTCTCCGACAATCGGAGTGACAAATCCTATTCTCATTCTATGCCAATTCAACAATCACCATCGGAGACACCTGTAGAGCACCTTTATAATCACCCACTTACATTGTGACATTTGGTAGCACACAAAGTGTTCTTCCGGTAATCGGGAGTTGCATAATCTCATAGTCATAGGAACATGTATAAGTCATGAAAAAAGCAATAGCAGTAAACTAAACGATCAAGTGTTAAGCTAACGGAATGGGTCATGTCAATCACATCATTCTCCTAATGATGTGATCCCGTTGATCAAATGACAACTCATGTCTATGGCTAGGAAACTCAACCATCTTTGATCAACGAGCTAGTCAAGTAGAGGCATACTAGTGACACTATGTTTGTCCATGTATTCACACATGTATTATGTTTCCGGTTAATACAATTCTAGCATGAATAATAAACATTTATCATGATATGAGGAAATAAATAATAACTTTATTATTGCCTATAGGGCATATTTCCTTCAGTATCCCACTTGCACTAGAGTCAATAATCCAGATTACATAGTAATGATTCTAACACCGACGGAGTCTTGGTGCTGATCATGTTTTGCTCGTGGAAGATGCTTAGTCAACGGGTCTGCAACATTCACATCCACATGTATCTTGCAAATTTCTATGTCTCCCACCTGGACTTGATCCCGGATGGAATTGAAGCGTCTCTTGATGTGCTTGGTTCTTTTGTGAAATCTGGATTCCTTTGCCAAGGCAATTGCACCAGTATTGTCAGAAAAGATTTTCATTGGACCTGATGCACTAGGTATGACACCTAGATCGGATATGAACTCCTTCATCCAGACTCCTTCATTTGCTGCTTCCGAAGCAGCTATGTACTTCGTTTCACACATAGATCCCGCCACGACACTTTGTTTAGAACTGCTCCAACTTACAGCTCCACCGTTCAATATAAACACGTATCCGGTTTGCGATTTAGAATTGTCCGGATCAGTGTCAAAGCTTGCATCGACGTAACCATTTATGACGAGCTCTTTGTCACCTCCATAAACGAGAAACATATCCATAGTCCTTTTCAGGTATTTCAGGATGTTCTTGACCGCTGTCCAGTCATCCACTCTTGGATTACTTTGGTACCTCCCAGCTAAACTAATAGCAAGGCACACATCAGGTCTGGTACACATCATTGCATACATGATAGAGCCTATGGCTGAAGCATAGGGAACATTTTTCATTTTCTCTCTATCTTCTGCAGTGGTCGGGCATTGAGTCTTACTCAACTTCACACCTTGTAACACAGGCAAGAACCCTTTCTTTGCTTGATCCATTTTGAACTTCTTCAAAACTTTATCAAGGTATGTGCTTTGTGAAAGTACAATTAAGCGTCTTGATCTATCTCTATAGATCTTGATGCCCAATATATAAGAAGCTTCTCCGAGGTCTTTCATTGAAAAACTCTTATTCAAGTATCCTTTTATGCAATCCAGAAATTCTATATCATTTCCAATCAACAATATGTCATCCACATATAATATTAGAAATGCTACAGAGATCCCACTCACTTTCTTGTAAATACAGGCTTCTCCAAAAGTCTGTATAAAACCATATGCTTTGATCACACTATCAAAACGTTTATTCCAACTCCGAGAGGCTTGCACTAGTCCATAAATGAATCGCTGGAGCTTGCACACTTTGTTAGCACCCTTTGGATCGACAAAACCTTCTGGTTGCATCATATACAACTCTTCTTCCAGAAATCCATTTAGGAATTCAGTTTTGACATCCATTTGCCAAATCTCATAATCATAAAATGCGGCAATTGCTAACATGATTCGGATAGACTTAAGCATCGCTATGGGTGAGAAAGTCTCATCATAGTCAACCCCTTGAACTTGTCGAAAAACTTTCTCAACAGGTCGAGCTTTGTAGACAATAACGTTACCGTCAGCGTCAGTCTTCTTGTTGAAGATCTATTGATTCTCGATGGCTTGCTGATCATCGGGCAAGTCAACCAAAGTCCACACTTTGTTCTCATACATGGATCCCATCTCAGATTTCATGGCCTTAAGCTATTTTGCGGAAACTACACCATCGCTTCTTCATAGTTCGTAGGTTCGTCATGGTCAAGTAACATGACTTCCAGAACAGGATTACCATACCACTCTGGTGCAGATCTTACTCTGGTTGACCTACGAGGTTCGGTAGTAACTTGATCTGAAGTTTCATGATCATCATCGTTAGCTTCCTCAATAATTGGTGTAGGTGTCACAGGAACCGGTTTCTGTGATGAACTACTTTCCAATAAGGGAGCAGGTACAGTTACCTCATCAAGTTCTACTTTCCTCCCACTCACTTCTTTCGAGAGAAACTCCTTCTCTAGAAAGGATACATTCTTAGCAACAAATGTCTTGCCTTCGGATCTGTGATAGAAGGTGTACCCAATAGTTTCTTTTGGGTATCCTATGAAGACACATTTCTACGATTTGGGTTCGAGCTTATCAGGTTGAAGCTTTTTCACATAAGCATCGCAGCCCCAAACTTTAAGAAACGACAACTTTGGTTTCTTGCCAGACCATAGTTCATAAGGCGTTGTCTCAACAGATTTCGATGGTGCCCTGTTCAATGTGAATGCAGCCATCTCGAAAGCATAACCCCAAAATGATAGCGGTAAAATCAGTAAGAGACATCCTAGATTCGCACCATATCTAGTAAAGTACGATTATGACGTTCGGACACACCATTACACTGTGGTGTTCTGGGTGGCGTGAGTTGCGAAACTATTCCGCATTGTTTCAAATGTAGACCAAACTCGTAACTCAAATATTCTCCTCCACGATCAAATCGTAGAAACTTTATTTTCTTGTTACGATGATTTTCCACTTCACTATGAAATTCTTTGAAGTTTTCAAATGTTTCAGACTTATGTTTCATTAAGTAGATATACCCATATCTGCTAAAATCATCTGTGAAGGTGAGAAAATAACAATACCCGCCACGAGCCTCAATATTCATTGGACCACATACATTAGTATGTATGATTTCCAACAAATCTGTTGCTCGCTCCATTGTTCCGGAGAACGGCGTTTTAATCATCTTGCCCATGAGGCAGGGTTCGCAAGTACCAAGTGATTCATAATCAAGTGATTCCAAAAGTCCATCAGAATGGAGTTTCTTCATGCGCTTTACACCAATATGACCTAAACATCAGTGCCACAAATAAGTTGCACTATCATTATCAACTCTGCATCTTTTGGCTTCAACATTATGAATATGTGTATTACTACTGTCGAGATTTAACACAAATAGACCACTCTTCAAGGGTGCATGACCATAAAATATATTATTCATATAAATAGAACAACCATTATTCTCAGATTTAAATGAATAACCGTCTCGCATCAAACAAGATCCAGATATAATTTTCATGCTTAACGCTGGCACCAAATAACAATTATTCAGGTCTAAAATTAATCCCGAAGGTAGATGTATATGTAGTGTGCCGACGGTGATCACATCGACTTTGGAACCATTTCCCACGAGCATCGTCACCTCGTCATTAACCAATCTTCGCTCAATCCGTAGTCCCTGTTTCGAGCTGCAAATATTAGCAACAGAACTAGTATCAAATACCCAGGTGCTACTGCGAGCTCTAGTAAGATACACATCAATAACATGTATATCACATATACCTTTGTTCACTTTGCCATCCTTCTTATCCGCCAAATACTTGGGGCAGTTCCGCTTCTAGTGACCAGTCTGTTTGTAGTAGAAGCACTCAGTCTTAGCCTTAGGTCCAGACTTGGGTTTCTTCTCCTGAGCAGCAACTTGTTTTCCGTTCTTTTTGAAGTTCCCCTTCTTCTTCCCTTTACCCTTTTTCTTGAAACTGGTGGTCTTGTTGACCATCAACACTTGATGCTCCTTCTTTATTTCTACTTCCGCAGCCTTTAGCATTGCGAAGAGCTTGGAATTGTCTAATCCATCCCTTGCATATTATAGTTCATCACGAAGCTCTTGTAGCTTAGTGGTAGTGATTGAAGAACTCTGTTAATGACACTATCAACAGGAAGATTAACTCCCAGTTGAGTCAAGTGATTATGGTACCCAGACATTCTGAGTATATGTTCATTGACAGAACTATTCTCCTCCATCTTGCAGCTGTAGAACTTATTGGAGACTTCATATCTCTCAATCCGGGCATTTGCTTGAAATATTAACTTCAACTCCTGGAACATCTCATATGCTCTATGACGTTCAAAACGTCGTTGAAGTCCCAGTTCTAAGTTGTAAAGCATGGCACACTGAATTATCGAGTAGTCATTAGCTTTGCTCTGCCAGACGTTCTAATGTCATTAGAAGCATCTGCAGCAGGCCTGGCACCCAGCAGTGCTTCCAGGACGTAATTCTTCTGTGCAGCAATGAGGATAATCCTCAAATTATGGACCGAGTCCGTGTAATTGCTACCATCATATTTCAACTTTGCTTTCTCAAGGAACGCATTAAAATTCAACGGAACAACAGCACGGGCCATCTATCTACAACAACATAGACAATCAAAATACTATCAAGTACTAAGTTCATGATAAATTTAAGTTCAATTAATCATATTACTTAAGAACTCCCACTTAGATAGATATCTCTCTAATCATCTAAGTGATCACGTGATCCAAATCAACTAAACCATAACCTATCATCACGTGAAATGGAATAGTTTTCATTGGTGAACATCACTATGTTGATCATATCTACTATATGATTCATGCTCGACCTTTCGGTCTCAGTGTTCCGAGGCCATATTTGCATATGCTAGGCTTGTCAAGTTTAACCCGAGTATTCTGCTTGTGCAAAAATGGCTTGCACCTGTTGTATAAGAACGTTGAGCTTATCACACCCGATCATCACGTGGTGTCTCGGCGCGGTGATCTTTTGCAATTGTGCATACTCAGGGAGAACACTTGTACCTTGAAATTTTTAGTGAGAGATCATCTTATAATGCTACCGTCAATCAAAGCACAATAAGATGCATAAAGGATAAACATCACATGCAATCAATATAAGTGATATGATATGGCCATCATCATCTTGTGCCTTTGATCTCCATCTCCAAAGCACCGTCATGATCACCATTTTCACCGGCGCGACACCTTGATCTCCATCGTAGCATCGTTGTTGTCTCGCCAACTATTGCTTCTACGACTATCACTACCTCTTAGTGATAAAGTAAAGCAATTACTTGGCAATTGCCTTTCATACAATAAAGCGACAACCATATGGCTCCTGCCAGTTGCCGATAACTCTGTTACAAAACATGATCATCTCATACAATAAAATATAGAATCATGCCTTGACCATATCACATCACCACATGCCCTGCAAAAACAAGTTAGTCGTCCTCTACTTTGTTGTTGCAAGTTTTACGTGGCTGCTACGAGTTGAGCAAGAACCATTCTTACCTACGCATCAAAACCACAATGATAGTTCGTCAAGTTAGTGTTGTTTTAACCTTCAACAAGGACCAAGCATAGTCACGCTCGGTTGAACTAAAGTTGGAGAAACTGACACCTGCCAGCCACCTATGTGCAAAGCACGTCGGTAGAACCAGTCTCGCATAAGTGTATGCGTAATGTCTGTCCGGGCCGCTTCATCCAACAATACTGCCGAACCAAAGTATGACTTGTATCTCCCACAACTCACTTGTGTTCTACTGGTGCATATAACATCTACGCATAAACCTGGCTCGGATGCCACTGTTGGGGAACGTAGTAATTTCAAAAAAATTCCTACGCACACGCAAGATCATGGTGATGCATAGCAACGAGAGGGGAGGGTGTTGTCCATGTACCCTCGTAGACCGTTAAGAGGAAGCGTTATGACAACGCGGTTGATGTAGTCATACGTCTTCACGATCAACCGATCCTCAGTACCGAACGTACGGCACCTCCGCGTTCAGCACAAGTTCAGCTCAGTGACGTCCCGCGAACTCACGATATAGTAGAGCTCGAGGGAGAGTTTAGTCAGCACGCCGGCGTGGTGACGATGTTGATGAAGCTACCGACGCAGGGCTTCGCCTAAGCACCCCTACTATATGACCGAGGTGGATTATGGTGGAAGGGGGGCACCGCACACGACTGGGAGAGATCAATGATCAACTTGTGTGTTCTAGGGTGCCCCCTGCCCCCGTATATAAAGGAGCAAGGGGGGAGGCCGGCAGGCCCTATAGGGCATGCCAGGAGGAGGAGTCCTCCTAGTAGGAGTAGGACTCCCCTCTTTCCTACTCCTACTAGGAGGGGGAAAGGAAGGGGGAGAAGGAGAAGGAAAGGGGGCGCTGCCCCCCTTCCTAGTCCAATCCGTACTAGAGGGGGAGGGGACGCATGGCCTGCCTTGGCCGGCCCCTCTCTCTCTCGACTAGGGCCCAACAAGGCCCATTAACCCCAAGGGGTTCCGGTAACCCCTCCGGCACTCCGATAAAATCTTGATTTCACCCGGAACTCTTCCGATGTCCAAATGTAGGCTTCCAATATATCAATCTTTATGTCTCGACCATTTCGATACTCCTCGTCATGTCCGTGATCATATCCGGGACTCCGAACTACCTTCGGTACATCAAAACATATAAACTCATAATACCGATCGTCACAGAACTTTAAGCGTGCTGACCCTACGGGTTTGAGAACTATGTAGACATGACACTGGCATGTCTCTGATCAATAACCAATAGTGGAACCTAGATGCTCATAGTGGCTCCTACATATTCTACGAAGATCTTCATTGGTCAAACCGCATAACACCATACGTTGTTCCTTTTGTCATCGGTATGTTACTTGCCCGAGATTCGATCGTCGATATCTCAATACCTAGTTCAATCTCGTTACCGGCAAGTCTCTTTACTCGTTACATAATGCATCATCCCGTAACTAAATCATTAGTCACATTTCTTGCAAGGCTTACAGTGATGTGCATTACCGAGAGGGCCCAGAGATACCTCTCCGACAATCGGAGTGACAAATCCTATTCTTGATCTATGCCAACTCAACATTCACCATCGGAGACACCTGTAGAGCACCTTTATAATCACCCAGTTACGTTGTGACGTTTGGTAGCACACAAAGTGTTCTTCTGGTAATCGGGAGTTGCATAATCTCATAGTCATAGGAACATGTATAAGCCATGAAGAAAGTAATAGCAGTAAACTAAATGATCAAGTGCTAAGCTAACGGAATGGGTCATGTCAATCACATCATTCTCCTAATGATGTGATCCCGTTGATCAAATGACAACTCATGTCTATGGCTAGGAAACTCAACCATCTTTGATCAACGAGCTAGTCAAATAGAGGCATAGTAGTGACACTATGTTTGTCCATGTATTCACACATGTATTATGTTCCCGGTTAATACAATTCTAGCATGAATAATAAACATTTATCATGATATGAGAAAATAAATAATAACTTTATTATTGCCTATAGGGCATATTTCCTTCAGTCTCCCACTTGCACTAGAGTCAATAATCTAGATTACACAGTAATGATTCTAACATCCATGGAGTCTTGGTGCTGATCATGTTTTGCTCGTGGAAGATGCTTAGTCAACGGGTCTGCAACATTCAAATCCGTATGTATCTTGCAAATCTCTATGTCTCCCACCTGGACTTAATCCCGGATGGAATTCAAGCGTCTCTTGATGTGCTTGGTTCTTTTGTGAAATCTGGATTCCTTTGCCAAGGCAATTGCACCAGTATTATCACAAAAGATTTTCGTTGGACCCGATGCACTAGGTATGACACCTAGATCGGATATGAACTCCTTCATCTAGACTCCTTCATTTGCTGCTTCCGAAGCAGCTATGTATTCCGCTTCACATATAGATCCTGCCACGACGCTTTGTTTAGAATTGCTCCAACTTACAGCTCCACCGTTCAATATAAACGAATGCTTTATGTGATGGTTATATTGTTGAATTTATTCATTATGCTACTGAATTATTATGAGGGAGGAACTTATGCTAGTAGGAATTACAATAATATCAAGTTCCCTCTCTATGTGTTGAAAAAATCTTGAAGTTATGCTTGTTTTGCCTTACTATGCTAGTTGATTCTTGTTCCCTTAAATTGTTTTCTCCAAAAAATCCCTATGCATAGGAAGTGGGTTAGAGTTAAATGTGTTTGTCATGTGCTTCATGATGCTCTCTTTATGTTTCAATTCTTATCTTTTATGCGAGCATCATTGAAATCATCATGCCTAGCTTAAAAGACATTAAAGAAACACGCTTGTTGGGAGACAATCCAACACTTTTACTTACTGTTTTTGTGTGTTCACAATATTATTCTACTGTATTGATCATGTTTTATTGCTTTTGTTTCAATAAAGTGCCAAGTAAAGCCTTTTGGATCTTCTTGGGTGTTAGTTACTTTGATCTTGCTGAAAAACAGAAACTTTTGCGCTAACAAAAATAATTCTAGTTTTTTAAAAAAGAGTAAATTTGAGTTGAATATTTTTGCGGAAGATAAATATATAAATTGCTCATGTGGTCCTAAATTTTTAGAGTTTTTGGAGTAGCATAAGTATGGTTTGAGTGCAGATTACTTCAGACTGTTCTGTTTTTGACAGATTCTGTTTTCAATGCATAGTTTGCTTGTTTTCTGGTTTCTATGGCTTATATTGATCAATATAAATTGTAGAAATGATATGCTACAGTAATAGTTGTGTGATAAAATTATGATTCTTGTCTTTGGCAGGACCAAAAGTGGAATGGTTTGCTCTTTATCATACTAACCTATCTCACAAAGTTTTGTTAAGTTTTGTCTGATTGAAGTTTTCAAGTTTTGGGTGAGATGTCGATATGAGGAGAATAAGGAGTGACAAGACCCTAAGATTGGGGATGCCCAAGGCACCCCCAAGGTAATATCCAAGCAAATAAGCTTGGGGATGCCCCGGAAGGCATCCCCTCTTTCGTCTCCAACACTATCGGTAACCTCACTTGGAGCTATGTTTTCATTCGTCACATGATATGTGTTTTGCTTGGAGCGTCAATTTATTTTGTTATGATTTGCTTGCTGTTATTTAGAATATGTTTTGCATCTTTTATTTGATCAAAAATGGCAATGATAGCCTTTGGCATGCTTATTTTGTAAATATACACGTTAGTGTTTGAAAACAGAAAGTTTAACGCTATTGCAATAATTCCTTAGAAAAGTCAGAATGTGATAAAATGTTGAAACTTTTTGCAAAATGAGCTCTGATGAATTTTCTACAGTTTGGTAAATTTTCATAATTTTGGAGTTAGGGAAGTATTGATACTCTTGCATTCTTTACAGACTGTACTGTTTTGGCAGATTGCTGTTATGTTTGCATTGTTTGCATATGATTGCTTGTTTAATGATTCTATTTAAGGATAGGAATATTAAATACGCAGAGGAATTTAGTATGCAATGTTGAATAATAATTTTAGTGATTTGCTACAGTAGAGAATGATAAGGTTTTTGCATTGGTTTATACTAGCTTATCTCACGAGTTCTTGTTGAGTTTGTGTGGATGAAGTTTTTAAGATTTAGGGAAACTGTGATATAAAAGGAATTAAGGAGACACAAAAGCTCAAGCTTGGGGATGCCCAAGGCATCCTAAGATAATATTTCAAGAAGTCTCAATCATCTAAGCTTGGGGATGCCCCAATAGGCATCCCACCTTTCTTCTTCAACAATTATCGCTTAGTATCGGTTGAGCCTAAGTTTTTGCTTCTTCACATGATGTGTGCTATTCTTGGAATTGCATTTTGTTTTGTTTTTTCCTTTTATTTTAGTAAAATATTTAGATCTGAAAGTTTTTAAATAAAATAGAGTCATCAAATAGATGCCGGGAGGCTAAGTAAGTGGCATTCACATCCCGTCAACAAAGCTCTTTTCTATGTCATTTACTCTTGTGCTTCACTTATATCCTATATGAGTAAATTGTTGAATAAATTTGATGTCATGAAGTTGAAATCATATCATGCCTAGTGGTAGTTCCACATTGGGTTTAGAAAGTGAAATCTTTTGACGCTTGACAATCACAATATTGGTCATACAAGCAATTGACAAATAATTAGTATAAGGAAGAGAACTTTCACATATAAATACACCATCATGGAAATCTTTTGTAATTGTGAGCCCCCATCAAAATATTATATGCCAAAATTGTTGACGTTGGACAAGGAAGACAACATAATGGTTTATGTTTGTTCATATTCACATAGAAGTTATATTGTCATAGATCCTTCAACATGTGGTGCTTGCCCCCCATCTTTGCTAGCCAAAAATTTCGCACCAAGTAGAGATACTACTTGTGCATCCAAAAACCCTTAAACCCAAATCTTATCTTCATGAGTCCACTATATCTACCTATATGCGGTATTCTTTTGTCGTTCTAAGCCAATTTGCATGTGCCATCTCTAATTTTCAAAATAAACTTCTCTTTTGTGTGTTTTTTCGCTTGCGGAGCGGTGAGGGGTGACTAATATTTTCCATGCTAGATGTGTTATTCTCAAGATGAGTGTTTATTCACTTGTCATTGCACGAGAGTAAGGCAAAGGTATTAGGGATGCCCAGTCCCGAAATGCAAAAAAATGAATTTACTTTATGTTGTCAAATAATAAATTCCTTGGAAAGTGTTGGTATGGAGGGCACCCGTGGATACGGTTAGCCATGGAAAGTGAAAGTATGGTGGAAAAAGGAATAAACTTTATTTTCTGTTTGGGAACCGCCTATGATATATCTAAGCATGGAAAGTATTGGGAACTCTAAGTCATTTTCATTGGTGGGATGGATACACCTCTCAAAATGTTTTTATCTCTAATTTTCGCTTTGAGCTCTAGCACCTCTACAAATCCCTACTTCACTCTTTGAAGGGCCTATCTTTTACTTTTATGTATTTACTTTTATGCAAGAGTCAAAGTTTTTCTCTCTATTCCTTTTTATTTTTCACTTTTGGCAAGCATCATGTGGTGAGGAAAGATCTAGGCACATATGTCCAGTTGAATATGAGTAGCATGAGTTATTATTGTTGAAATCACCCTTGAGGTGAATACATTGGGAGGCAAAACAATAAGCCCCTATCTTTCTATGTGTCCAGTCGAAACATTTTGCTCATGTGTACAAGGTGAGTGTTAGCAATCATAGAAGACTATATGATGGTTGAGTATGTGGTGCTCTTACTTACACTCTGTTGAATAAGTTGAATTGCAATTGCTTGGTGCCTAAGAACATAAGTTGCTGGGTTCAAGAGAATTCATTGTTTGAACCTTAACATGTGAATTGGTTGCCACTATAAAATTAGAAGTTTTATAAGAAAGAATTGTTGTTTCGATGGTAGGAAAAGTGATTGAAATTATCATCGATCAAACTTGCGCACTTTGCTAGCATTCACACTTCAGAAATTATTTCTTTTATCATTTACCTACTTGAGGACGAGTAGGAATTAAGCTTGGGGATGCTGATACATCTCCAATGTATCTATAATTTATGAAGTATTCATGCTGTTATTTTATCATTCTTGGGTGTTTTACAATCATTTTATAGCAACTTTATATCATTTTTTGGGACTAACCTATTGACCCAGTGCCCAGTGCCAGTTGCTGTTTTTTGCTTGTGTTTTACATCCCAGGAAATCAATATAAAATGGAGTACAAACACCGTGAAACTTTACGGATATTTTTTTGGACCAGAAGGAACCCAATGGGCCAGAGCTGCACCTGGGGGTTCCTCGAGTGGGGCACAACCCACCAGGGCGCGTCAGGCCCCCCTGGCGCGCCTAGGTGGGTTGTTCCCACGTCGGTGGCCTCCGGCACCACTTCTTTGCACTATAAATTCCCAAATATTCCAAAACCCTTCGGGGTTAACCTAGATCAGAAGTTTCGCCATTGCAGGGCTCTGTAGCGACCGGAAACAAATATAGACCCGGTTCGGCACCCTGCCGGAGGGGGGATCATCTCCGGTGGCCATCTTCATCATCCCGGTGGCCACCACGATGAGGAGGGAGTAGTCCACCCACGGGGCTGAGGGTTTGTACCAGTAGTTATGTGTTTAATCTCTCTCTCTCTCTCTCTGATCTATATCATGGGCTTGGTTAATATAGTCGGATCATATGATGTTTCCCCCTCTATACTCTTGTTGTGATGAATTGAATCTTTACCCTTTGAAGTTTTGTCATGTCGGATTGAATGTTCAGATATGAGAACACATGATATATGTCTTGCGGTGTGAATACTTGAGGTGACAATGAGGTATCATATTGATTCACTTGATATATGTTATGGAATTCAACTCGCGGATTCCCGTAGTGATATTGGGGTAATCTATGTTGTATAGGGGTTGATGCACATTTTTATTATCTTTTCTCCGACGGAAACTTTCGGGTCTCTTTGTAGTTCTTTGTGTGGATTTTGTATTATGAATATGACTTTGCTTTGGTGTTATTCTAGTACGAATTCTAGGATTGATCAAATGGAAACAATAGCTTTGTGTTATTTTAGTCCGAACTCTTCAATAGATCGAATGGAAAGAATAGCTTTGAGATGGTTTTGTACCATACAAACAATTTCTATCTTTTGTTCTCCGCTAATAGGAACTTGGGTGATGTAGGGTAGAGACCCTAATCTCCCGATCTTTCACGAAAGGAGCGGATCCCGGGGAAATCACGAAGAACACGGGGACGAACAGAGGGTAAACACAAGAGGAAATCACTACACCGACACGAATAAGTCACACATGGGCTAGATCCTCGAGTGCATGGGTAGAGATACACGAATCCACGGACAACTAAGGACGATACACGGTAACCGTTTCTTCTCCGTGAAGAGGTCTTGAATCCACAAGAGGATCTTCTCATAAAGGGGGCCTGAATCCGCTTGGGGGATCTTCTCCGGTGGAGGCTCAAATCTCCGAGGAGAAGGTAACCAAGTGGATGAGCAAAGCTCTCTCACAAATATGAGCTAAACATTTGCTAACCCTAGAAAGGAGGTGGGAGAGGTCTATTTATAGTCTAAGTGCAAATGGGGGCGAAAGTAGGGGTACATGGGCCTCGGGCCCGAATCTGGACGCAGCCAGGTACCAGACGTCCGATGGTGGCCGGTCGTCCGGTGTCTTAGGAGCGGCCGGTCGTCCGGACATCCGCTGGTTCGGCTCTGTGATGGGGGTGCCGGACGTCCGGAAATGTCGGGCTTCCGCTGATGTTGGTTCGGATGCAGGTGCGCCGGTCATCCGGTCTGGACCGGACGTCCGCTTGTTTGCTTCGTGTGCAGGGGCTCCGATCGTCCGGTCTGGACCAGACGTCCGCTCGCTGGGGCTCGGCTGATGCTTCAGGCACCGGACGTCTGGTCCCGGCCGGCCGTCCGGTGGCAGGGACTTTTCCTTCAACCCTCCTTCTTCTCCGTCTTCTTGTCCATCTTCCTCTTCTTCTGGTCCTTGCTCCTTAACTTCTCCATTGTACCTGAGTATGCACAAAGTATCCATATGAGGTAGTAGCCATGCTTCATGTGCATCGAAGTGGAATTGTGAGAAGAGAGATGTCACCTCGGTTTCAAGAGCTCTTGCACGTGATCGAGTCATGGGTCCACTAGGCACTTGATGAGATGATGGTAGGTCCAAGGGGATGACCTTGGGATCCTCCGCATCATCTCCCTTCCCTTGGGGAAGATCCGACCTCGGATCAAAATCCTCATCACCATGGTACGGGGATAGATCTTTGACGTTGAAGATGTCGCTCACGGAGTACTTGTCACGTGGGATGTCGATCTTGTATGTGGTGTTGTTGTAGCGGGCAAGCACCTTGAATGGTCCATCGGCTCGTGGTAGTAGCTTGGACTTGCGTTCGTTGGGGAAACGTTCCTTGCGAAGGTGTAGCCACACAAGATCTCCAATGTTGAATATCATGTGATTCTTGTTGATGTTGAGCTTGGTCGCGAGTCGTTGTACTTGGAGCTCAATGGTGTGCCTTGTATCTTCATGCATCTTCTTGAGGTGGTTGGCTCCGTCACTCGCGTCCATGTTTGTGCGCTCGTGGAGTGGTAGAGGTAGGATGTCCAATGGGGAGAATGGGTTGAAACCGTAGACAACCTCGAAGGGGGATTTTCCGGTAGTCGAATGTCTTGCGCGGTTGTAGGCGTACTCGGCGATGGGTAAGCACTCCTCCCACTCCTTGATGTTCTTCCTGATTAGCACGCGAAGAAGGGTGGAGAGCGTGCGGTTTGTCACCTCCGTTTTCCCATCGGTTTGTGGGTGATAGGCCGTGGAGAATAGAAGCTTGATTCCGAGCTTGGCGCATAAGGTCTTCCAAAAGTAACTCAAGAACTTGACGTCGCGGTCCGAGATGATAGTCTTTGGCACACCATGTAGACGCAATATTTCCCTACAAAAGAGATTAGCAACATGTGAAGCATCGTCTATCTTTCTACAAGGAATAAAGTGTGCCATTTTTGAGAAACGGTCCACAACAACAAATATAGAATCTTTCCCATTGCGAGTCCTAGGCAAACCAAGTACAAAGTCCATGCTAATGTCTTCCCATGGTTGGTATGGAATCGGTAGAGGCAAATAGAGGCCATGAGATTGAGCTTTGGACTTAGCTTTGCGGCATGTCTAACATCGGTTGGTGAAGCGATTGACGTCCCGAAACATCTTTGGCCAAAAGTAGCTCTTCGAGAGCATGGCGAACGTCTTGTCACATCTGAAATGTCCCATTAAGCCTCCTCCATGTGATTCCTGCAAAAGCAACAAACGAAGGGACGACTTGGGGATGCAAAGTTTGTTAGCTCTCATAAGATAGCCGTCTTTGATGTAATAGCATTCCCAAGATGTATTCGACAAACACTTGGCATAAGGAGTGGCAAAAGTTTCATCATGCCCATACAATTCTTTAATATGCTCGAAGCCAATGACATCTAACTCAAGTTGCGTGAATAGCATGCATATGCAGGAAAGAGCATCCGCAACGATGTTTTCTTTACCCTTGATGTACTTGATGACATAGGGAAAAGACTCAATGAATTCACTCCATTTAGCATGACGCTTGTTGATGAGGACATGACTACCTTGGATACGACCAAAAATATTGCATACATGCATATTTGTCAGGTGATTTCTAATGCAAACTATTCAATAGTCTATTTATGTTATCCAGAACAAAAATACTTCACACACTTTTGTGTTTTGTCTAATTGCAGGTGTATGGGACATTTGTACAATCCACATATGAAGATAAGGGAAAAGGAGATGTTTAGGTTGTGTTCAAAAAGTCCTCTCACGTCACTTTTGGGCCAAGAGAAGATAGAGTCCAAGTCTCTCACGTTCTGGATTCAGATTCGGACTGCACAGACATACCTGACTCAAAACGCCAACAAATTTTTCATACGGACTCCGAATTGGGTGATTCTTTTTTTGTTGGAAACTAGATTTCGTGCTCTTTCCATCCCAATTGGATTCACCTTCAAATTCGTCCGCAGCGTTGAGTTATGGACGAAACAATCTGACGTTGCAGAAGAATCCGAGTCAAACTACAAGCCCAAAGGTGTTGCATCACCTCCACTTGGGCCCATGAGCCTTGTACGACCTAGGGTTAGTTTTAGGCTGCCTTGGGACGTCCTCCCACCTCCTTGGCCGCCACCCCTTGCTCCTATATAAGTAGATCCATCTAGTAGCTTTTTCCTTGGGATTTGTTTAGTTAAAAGTTAGCCATTGCAACTTCGTGTACTTCGTTTGTGTCCAACGACCAGACCAAGACCGCTTCCGGATCCCCACCATTATCAATACTTCATATATATTTGCGATATTCAGATTGCTTTATCATATTCTTGCTCGTTCTTCGATTGCTTGCAGGAATAGACCTTCGTGGTCAGGCTGACCGTGCTTCCAGCATCGTCAGTAACCTCAGGAGATTGGTTTAGCGGTTGCTAAGGCGCAATGTCGTGCACGTTTGTAGTCGGATCGTCAAAGTCGTCTCCACCAAATCGATAGTTATCATCTCATCGAAAGATCGGGACCCTCGTCTCTATCAAGTGGTATCAGTTTTCAGGTTGCTCGGTGAGAATTTCCAGTTTTCCTAGATTAGATTTATTTTCTTACCTATTGTCCAAGAAAAATCCACAAAAAAGAGTTAGATCTATTCATCCTTTGTCCAAGCCAGTCTGAGCCTTTGCAATTTTCTTTTCATTGCTTGCATAGTTGAATTATCGGTTGCATCGTCGTGTCGAGTTGCTGGTCTTAGTGTCTAGGTCGTTTAGGGTTTCGAGTTCTGTTCACATTAGTCACGTCGCCGCTGCATCATTATCCCTTCCGCTGTCCACCACCCATCCATCAATTTCCTCCACGTGTTACCCACCGTTCATTGTCATAATCATAGTTAAGATCGTTCCCATCTTCGCTTGATCCAATCTACATCTTATCTAGTTTGTTTTGGAAAGAGGGAGAGAGAAAAAAAAGATAGAGAAAAAACGAGAGAAAAAAAAGAAAAAAAAAGTGTGAGAAAAAAAAGAGAGGAGAAAAAAAAACAAAATTCCGATCTATCTAGACTCAATCTCATAGTTGAATTCGGATTGGAATCTGTTTTGTGCACTGTTTAGTAAAACAGGCATAACTTCCTCATATGAAGTCTGTTTTGGCTCCGCGAGTACTCAAATGAAAGCTAGCGACGAGCCGCATCTAAATATTTGCAGAAGCTAGTTCAGTATTTGGCACCTCAACATCAGCTTCTAAATAGGTCTACTGCTATTGTGATCTTCACTTATATCTTGCTGTCCAGAGCTACTTCATATCCTTTATTGATGCTAGTTGTGCTACGACGTGACCTCATTAGTGTTCTAGGCTCGCGTCTCTAGTTTGGTCTAGCCTAGGACCAGCACAGTACCGTCGTTGAGCATTTACTCAACATTGCATCTCTGAATTGATTATTGCTAATCTTTTGCTACCATATATAGCCAACCCAGCTCCACATATTTCTACACCGTGTATATGTACGTTCCCCTGGCAATCGTTTTACATAATCTTCGGAGTTATTTGACACCGCTGGTTGCCTGTCACCACCTGCCGCATGGTAAGAACTTGTAAGATATTGATATTTGCTTTATTGTGAGCACTTTACAACCACATCCTAGTAGTTCATAGGAACATTATTCTCGAATTTTGGTTCTTGTTTCTACTAATCATGACAGGTTCCAGAGATAGAAGTTCTTGGATGACGGACACATCTTCACCATCACGAGAGTTGGGACAACACACACAAGCATATGGCCAGGTTATCTCTTTACCATCATTTGAGGGTAGATTTAATCCTGCTATTTATCTAGCTTGGGAGCTTGAAGTAGAACAAGTTTTTAGTCACCATGATTTTTCTGAACTTGAGAGAGTACGAGCTACCATTAGAGCATTTACTGGTTTTGCTTCTGTTTGGTGGAGTGTACATTGTAAGAAAAACATTGATAACCAACCCACAACTTGGAAAGTTTTGAAAGCTGTAATGAGACAACAATTTTTTCCTCCTTACTATCGTCGTGAATTGCGTCGCAAATTGGAGCAATTAAAACAAGGCAGTAACACTGTTCATGCTTACTACCAAGAGTTCAAATCTTATATGCATCATTGTGACATAGAAGAATCTGAGGATGATACAATGAATAGATTTTTTGGTGGTTTGAACCATGATATTCAGGCAAGATTTCAGTACATTCCTCGTTGCATTACTAGTATGTATGTTCGTGCTTCTACCTTTGAGAGACAAATATAGGAGGATGCATTGGGTGACTACAACAACTACTATTCCAGTTCATGCTCACCACCGCCGGTTGGTTACTCCACTATTGCACCTACTAGAGCAGCCCCACCTCGGATTGTGAGCGTGATATCATCTCAAGAGTATGGTACATTGTCAACGTCCGTACCTATATCAGCTACATCTCTGCGAGGTAAAAGTAAAGGTCTTGATGATATAACTTCACATGAGAATGAAGCATGCCTAGTTAACTTGAATGCATCATGTGTTGAGTTACCTGTTGATTTGAGCACGCCACCTATTTTAGAGACTCTTTTTATTGTCATGAATGCGTCATGTGATCAAACAACTGAAATATCAACAATTTTGAGTGCACCCATTGAATTAACTATTGATGCAAAAGAACCAATGTTTAATCATTTTGATATGACCTCTAATCTTGATGATGATTCTATGTCCAATGACTTATTGCATGTTTGCTTATTTAAGCATGTTGTAGCATGTAAATTTGATGCAAGTAAGGTTTATTCATCGAAGTTAGGATGGTTTAATGATGAACATTGCCAATCTTTTGAAGTGAATAAGAGCTTCACTTATATGTGCAAACTGAGTTGCAATATTTTCATGCCTTCTACTTCTTGTGATAATTTTTTGGCTTTAGATTTTATGAACAATGAAAGTTACTCATGTATACATGTGACATATGTGCAAAAATCAAGGGAAGTTAAAATGGATGACATATACATATACAACATGTACACCTTGTCTCTTTTGTTAGCCACATTTCAGATTAAGCAATGCCGAGGACGGCTTTGTTTTTCAAAAAGGGGAGGATGATAAGGACATGACTACCTTGGATACGACCAAAAATATTGCATACATGCATATTTGTCAGGTGATTTCTAATGCAAACTATTCAATAGTCTATTTATGTTATCCAGAACAAAAATACTTCACACACTTTTGTGTTTTGTCTAATTGCAGGTGTATGGGACATTTGTACAATCCACATATGAAGATAAGGGAAAAGGAGATGTTTAGGTTATGTTCAAAAAGTCCTCTCACGTCACTTTTGGGCCAAGAGAAGATAGAGTCCAAGTCTCTCACGTTCTGGATTCAGATTCGGACTGCACAGACATACCTGACTCAAAATGCCAACAACTTTTTCATACGGACTTCGAATTGGGTGATTCTTTTTTTGTTGGAAACTAGATTTCGTGCTCTTTCCATCCCAATTGGATTCACCTTCAAATTCGTCCGCAGCGTTGATGTTGCAGAAGAATCCTAGTCAAACTACAAGCCCAAAGGTGTTGCATCACCTTCACTTGGGCCCATGAGCCTTGTACGACCTAGGGTTAGTTTTAGTCTGCCTTGGGACGTCCTCCCACCTCCTTGGCCGCCACCCCTTGCTCCTATATAAGTAGATCCATCTAGTAGCTTTTTCCTTGGGATTTGTTTAGTTAAAAGTTAGCCATTGCAACTTCGTGTACTTCGTTTGTGTCCAACGACCAGACCAAGACCGCTTCCGGATCCCCACCATTATCAATACTTCATATATATTTGCGATATTCAGATTGCTTTATCATATTCTTGCTCGTTCTTCGATTGCTTGCAGGAATAGACCTTCATGGTCAGGCTGACCGTGCTTCCAGCATCGTCAGTAACCTCAGGAGATTGGTTTAACGGTTGCTAAGGCGCTACGTCGTGCACGTTTATAGTCGGATCGTCAAAGTCGTCTCCACCAAATCGATAGTTATCATCTCATCGAAAGATCGGGACCCTCGTCTCTATCACTTGTTCAACTTAGTTTGACCCTTAAGATACTTGAGAGTCTCATGATCGGTATGAATGATAAACTCATGGGGACGAAGGTAATGTTCCCATTCATGTAAAATGTGGACTAAAGCATATAGCTCTTTGTCATAGATGGGATAGTTGAGTTGCGCTCCGGAAAGTTTCTCACTAAAGTAAGCTATGGGGCGCTTCTCTTGCGTTAACACACCTCCTACACCATTACCACTAGCATCGCAATGAATTTCAAAAGGCTTGTAGAAGTTGGGTAAAGCAAGCACGGGAGCATGAGTAAGCAAATTCTTAAGCTCATTGAATGCGGTATCTTGGGATGGTCCCCAAACAAACAGCGCATTCTTCTTGCTCAAAGCATGCAAAGGCGAAGCAATGGTGCTAAAATCCTTCACAAAACGACGATAGAAACCCGCAAGACCAAGGAAACTACACACTTGATGCAAGTTGGTTGGTTGCAGCCAAGTCTTAATAGCATTGATCTTGGACTCATCTACATGAACACCCTTAGAAGAAACAACAAAACCCAATAAAACGAGCTTATCAACACTAAAAAGGCATTTCTCCATATTAGCATAGAGACGCTCTTTTCTAAGAGTTTGCAAAACTGTGCGGACATGGGTGACATGCTCTTTGATAAATTTGCTAAACACAAGAATGTCATCGAAGTAAACCATAAGAAATATACCAATGTAAGGGTGAAAGACATGATTCATAAGGCGCATAAAAGTGCCCGGAGCTTCCGAGAGACCCATAGGCATGACTAACCACTCATACAAACCAAACTTGGTTTTGAAGGCAGTTTTCCATTCATCACCCTCTTGTATGCGGATTTGATAGTAACCACTCTTAAGATCAATTTTGGAAAATATAGTGGCACCACTAAGCTCATCTAGCATATCATCTAGGCGTGGAATGGGATACCTATAACGAACGGTGATAGCATTGATAGGTCTACAATCGGAGCACATGCGAAAACTACCGTCACGTTTTGGCACAAGAATGACCGGTACGGCACAAGGGCTCAAACTTTCACGCACATGTCCATGGTCGATGAGATGCTTTACTTTCCTTTGAATTTCTTTTGTTTCTTCGGGGTTGACGTGGTAGGAAGCTTTATTCAGAAGTGGTGCTCCGGGGATGAGGTCGATGCGGTCCTCAATGCCTCGTAGTGGGGGTAGTCCCGGAGGTAGCTCATCGGGGAAAACATCTTGGAATTCCTGCAAAAGAGAAGAAAACACTACAGGAAGAGTGTGAGAAGTGTTAGTTTGTGGTGCATTGTCCTTGCACACGAGGACATAATGTAGGACACTAGATAGGTTCTCACACGCTTCTCTCATCTCATGTTTGGTGGCAAATAGAACTAGGTTCTTGTTTTCTCTCATCGTGGATATACTCAATTTGGGCTTGTGGCGCCCACTCTCTTTTTGGTGGCTGACTCTCTCACCATTCTCTCCATGATGGGTGGCTTGCTTATCGGCGATCACTTGGCTTGGAGACATGGGTCATAACACAAACTCCTTTCCTTGTGTCTTGAAGCTATAGTGGTTTGTATGCCCATTGTGGACGATTCCTCTATCGAATTACCATGGCCGTCCAAGGAGAAGATGACAAACGGTCATTGGGATGATGTCACATTCCAAGGTGTCTTCGTAGGCGCCGATTTTGAAGGAGACTTGTACTCAGTGCTCGACTTGGATAGTGCCGGAGTCACTAAGCCATTGCATTTTGTATGGATGTGGGTGCTTCGTCTTGGGCAATTGGAGCTTGGAGCAAAGTTCTTCACTTGCGAGATTGTGACAACTCCCTCCATCGATGATGACCTTGACGGATCGTCCATTGATGCCGGCCTCGGTGTGGAATATGTGGCATCGTTGGTCTTCTTCTTGGTGATGTTGGAGAGTCAAGACTTTGGAGACAACAAGTGCGGGACTTGAGTCTTCATCACAAAAGACTTGTTCGTCTTCATTGTTCACTTGGCGGTGCATGGCGACTTGCTCAAGGGCTTCCATTTCTCCTTTGCTCATGGAATCATACGTGCCATCGTCGTTGAAGATCATGGTGCGCTTGTTGGTGCACTCATAGGACTTGTGGCCTCGGCCGCCGCAAGTGAAACACTTGAAGGAACTCGTCTTGACGGTCTCATCGGTAGGGGTTGATGATGATGAAGCTCTCGGCTTGAAGTTGCTCGTATTAGGATTGCTTGTAGTTGGCGAAGCTTTCTTGGAAGTCGACTTGTCGATGTTGGAAGTAGAGGGTCTTGTAGTCGGTGTTGGAGTTGTTGAAGCTTGGTTATTGGAGAAGCCGTAGGACTTGGATGAGAACTTGGCATACTTGAAATCTTCTTGCACTTGGCGTTCCGCTTTGGTAGCTTGGTGCACGAGCTTGATGAGATTTGAGTATGGTTGGAAGTCGGCGATCTTCTTGATAGGATGATTGAGTCCATTCAAGAAACGTGCCATTGTTTGCTCATCATCTTCCGTCACATTGGCTCTTATCATTGCAATCTCCATCTCCTTGTAGTATTCTTCAACGCTCTTGGTTCCTTGCTTGAGTTGTTGGAGTTTCTTGAAGAGGTCGCGGTTGTAGTAGGTAGGCATGAAGCGTGCTCTCATGACATCCTTCATTTGTGCCCAAGTAGTGATGGGTGGTTTACCTCTTGCCTCGCGGCGCTCTATGATTTGTTCCCACCAAATGAGGACATAGTCTTTGAACTCAAGGGATGCCATCGCGATCTTCTTCTCTTCTTCATAATTGTGCAAATGGAAGATCTTGTCAACTTTCAATGCCCATGAAAGGTATTCTTCGGGATCGTTGCTTCCGTTGAACTTGGGCATGGTGAACTTGAGCTTGCCGTAGCGTTGCTCTTCATTGTGTTGGGGTCGGGGATGATGACGCCCATGTTGTAGATGATTGTTCAACTCGTGGTGCTCTTGATGCGGAGGGTTGTCAACCTCGTGTTGCTCTTATCGCGGAGGATTCCCATTGTCGTCATGCTCTTGATGAACTTGATGGTCTTGGCGAGCTTGTGGAGGAGCGCATCGAGCTTGAGGAGGAACTAGACGATGCATGCGAGCTTGAAATCGTCGTTCTTGAATTTCTTCGCGAAGTGCTTCCTCTTGTTCATGGGCTTGTCGGCCTCGGTCGGCAACGGCTCGACTCGCATCGCGTAGAGCTTGTTGCGCCTCAAGTGCTTGAGCATCACGGAGTTGTTGTTCTTGACGTTGTGTCTCGGCATCTTGTGCACTTTGGTGTAGGCGCGCGCGTTCTTCCTCTTCATGTTGGCGTTGTCGTTGTCATTCTCGTGCTAGCGCAAAGGCTTCTTCGGTTTGACATCGTCGATGTTCTTGCGAGTCGGTGTCCCGAAGTGGATTGAGATTTGCTTGACGCTCGTTGCGTGCGGCACGTCGAAGAGTGTTTGAAGACGGTGTACTTGAGCCGGAGAAGGTAAAGCCGGAATGGCGACTTGAACGGCTCCTTCTTGAAGTGGAATAAGAGCGGTTGAGCAACAAAGCGCGAATCTCGTCCATCCTTGCGTCATTATCTTGCTTGTGATCATCTAGCTTGTGGTCGAAGTAGTCCCTTGTACGTTGCTCGGAAAGTCGCAAGTCGGCGGCAAGGTTGTCGATGCGTTCACTCATAGCTTGTTGCTCTTGATGCAAAGCACGTTGTGCACCAAAGAGGTGACTCTTGGTGACGAAGGAGTTCATGTCGTCGTCTTGCTCCATGAAGAGTGGGTTGGTAGAAGTACTTGGCCTATCCATCATTCCAAGACAAATGTGAGTGGTAGAAAGAGAAGAACGAATACCAAATGTACCTTGACCGAAGTTGAAAGTGAATCGATGATCACTCCAATGTAGGACAAGGAAATAGCCCAATTGGTACGAATTCTCATCGGTTTCTCACACCTACACAAGTAAAAACTTATGGTGGAGCTTGGTTAGGATGGTGGCGCAATTTTTAATGTGAATGTAAGCAGGATTCAATAATGTTGGAGAAGAGTCGCAAGATGCAATGTAACAAGTAGACCAAGCATATAAGGTACACGGAAACACACACGCAAAAAAGATAAGTGGGGTTGTGCAACCAAGGGTGAGCCAAAATGTGGAATCCACAAAAATTCTCTTGTTGCACAACACTAGAGAGACGCTAGCACGATTGCAAGATAGGCGGACACAATAACTTGTGCACAACCTACTTAGCAAAAATGCAACGATTTCTATCCCAAATATGTTTTATGCAAGGTGTTGCTATGATATGATCCAAGATGATCGAGTATGACAATCTTAATGTTGTATGATGATATGGTTCTTGCTTAAAATCTCTTTGCTTATCTTTCCTCTTTGCTTAAAAGCTTGGTTGGCTCTTTGATGTTTGAGCTCTTTTCTCATGCAATGCTTGACGAACCAAGATAGCAAGTGAGTATGCGATGACAACTTTGTGACACAAGAGATGATACCAATATAGGCAACAATGATGTATGTATGTATGCTATGGGAAGTATGATCACTAATGTGCACAAGTCTCGTTGCCGGCAATACTCAATGTCTAGTCTCGATGGGTAAGCAACGCAAAGGAGTATGGCTATGATGGCTATCAATGTAATGGCAAGAGTGATATGTCCAATACCAAGATGAGGTTACCGGTCTTGCTTCCGGTATGGTGTCACAATGGTGGCACGGATACCAAGTCGTAGTCAAGGTGGTCGTTGTCGATGATGCGTCCGTGGCGAAAATGAGCGGCGGTGATGTCGATGTCGAACCGTACCTAGATAGCCGAAACACAAAAGGATATGGTACCACAACTCAAATTCTCAAACCAAGTGCGACAAAAAGTGTCGGAGTAGGTAGCAGGTAAATGGTGGTGTGGGTTGGGATATTGGAAAGGTTTGCGGAAAGTCGGTGGTGGTGTAGCAGATGGTGTGGTGGAAGTAGCGGTCGTCCGGAAGTGGACGGATGTCCTGTCGCTGGACGTCCGGTCGGGTCAGAAATCCGTTAATTTCAGCTCGGGTTAGAGGTTCCGGTCGTCCGGAAAGGTCGGACGTCCGGTGGTTCCTGCGGCTCCGGACGTCCGGTAAGTTGCGGTCGTCCGGTGGGTCGGGGTCAAAAATGATAGTATCTCATGGATTTTGGATGGATTTCGAGGTGGAGATCGTGGGGGGAGGCTAGATCCACTTGCAACACAACAAATTCACAGATCAAAACCAACAAAACATCATCAAAACTCACAAATCACAAGAAAAATTTTGGGGCTATTTTTGTGGGGATTTTCGGAATAGGACGAAAAACAACAAAATCAAGCTAGAAAACGAAGAGGGGGGCTCCGAAATCGTGATCAACCTTGCTCTAGATACCAAGATGATGTAGGGTAGAGACCCTAATCGCCCGATCTTTCATGAAAGGAGCGGATCCCGGGGAAATCACGAAGAACACGGGGACGAACAGAGGGAAAACACAAGAGGAAATCACTACACTGACGCGAATAAGTCACACATGGGCTAGATCCTCGAGTGCATAGGTAGAGATACACGAATCCACGGACAATTAAGGATGATACACGGTAACCGGTTCTTCTCCGTGAGGAGGTCTTGAATCCACAAGGGGATCTTCCCGTAAAGGGGGCTTCAATCCGCTTGGGGGATCTTCTTTGGTGGAGGCTCGAATCTCCAAGGAGAAGGTAACCAAGTGGATGAGCAAAGCTCTCTCACAAATATGAGCTAAACATTTGCTAACCCTAGAAAGGAGGTGGGAGAGGTCTATTTATAGTATAAGTGCAAATGGGGGCGAAAGTAGGGGTACATGGGCCTTGGGCCCGAATCTGGATGCAGCCAGGTACCGGACGCCCGCTGGTGGCTGGTCGCCCAGTGTCTCAGGAGCGGCCGGTCATCCGGTGTCCTCCGGACGTCCGCTGGTTCAGCTCTGTGATGGGGGTGCCGGATGTCCGGAAACATCGGGCTTCCGCTGATGTTGGTTCGGATGCAGGTGCGCTGGTCGTCCGGTCCGAACCGGACGTTCGCTCGTTTGCTTCGGGTGTAGGGGCTCTGGTCATCCGGTCTGGACCGGACGTCCGCTCGCTGGGGCTCGGCTGATGCTTCAGGCGCCGGACATCCGGTCCCGGCCGGCCGTCCGGTGGCTGGGACTTTCCTTCAGCCCTCCTTCTTCTCCGTCTTCTCGTCCATCTTCCTCTTCTTCTTGTCCTTGCTCCTTAACTTCTCCATTGTACCTGAGTATGCACAAAGTATCCATATGAGGTAGTAGCCATGCTTCATATGCATCGAAGTGGAATTGTGAGAGGAGATATGTCACCTCGGTTTCAAGAGCTCTTGCACGTGATCGAGTCATGGGTCCACTAGGCACTTGATGAGACGATGGTAGGTCCATGGGGATGACCTTGGGATGCTCCTCATCATTGGGAGTGATTCTTTATTGCACTTTGAGGGATAATCATATGGTCCAACTATGTTAGCATTGTTGAGAGATCACACGAGCGAAAGTACGGACCCTAGGCCTTGTTTTTAAGCATTGAAATACCCTTTTTGCGCCCGTTTACTATTTGCTACCTTGCTGTTTTTATTTATTCAAATTATAAAAATATATTTCTACCATCCATATTACACTTTTATCACCATCTCTTCGCCGAACTAGTGCACCTATACAATTTGCCATTGTATTGGGTGTGTTGGGGACACAAGATATCTCTTGTATTTGGTTGCAGGGTCGTTTGAGAGAGACCATCTTCATCCTACACTTCTCATGGATTGATAAACCTTACGTCATCCACTTGGGGGGAAATTGCTACCGTCCTACAAAACTCTATGCTTGGAGGCCCAACACGTGTCTACAAGAATAAAGTTGCATAGTAGACATCAGTATGTTTGCCATTCTAGATGTAAATGTTATTCTCCACGTACATGGTCAAACTTTGTGATATTTGACTTTTCAAAAAATCTATATGCTATGGACCGAAGAGAGTGCCTAAGTAGAGAGAGATCAAGATGGACGCATGGGGAGGGAGAGAGGGTGTGTTTGTGATAGAGAGATCCCCTCGAGAACGTGACAGGACTATATGGGTGGGATATCGAGGGACGAGGTGTGTGCACGATAGAAAGATGCCCTGAGAGAAATCGAGATAGACCATGCACATGTTTGTGATGGAGACTAAGAATTAGCTAGTCATATACATATAGGGGGGACTGCATGTGCCTACAATTGAGTGAGAGACCATCATACTTGGCTAGGCATGAGATTGTGTGTGTGTGCGTGTGAGATGAAGAGAGAACGAGGGAGAGAGATAGAGTTTTAGATGGGTATATCGAGTGCGAGTGAGATATGTATGTGTATGTGTGACCCAGGGAGATGGAGAGTTTGAGAGAGAGAGAGAGAGGGGAAAGCTCCGAGACAACAGAGTGGTGCGTGAGAGAGTTACGGGCAACGAGCCAAGGAATTTGTCTGCGTACGATGAGTGCACCCAAGATATTTAGCTTGGACTAGAGAATCATACATAGTGTGCGAGAGAGACCTATAGATGGAGTATATATGCATGTGAACTAGAAATATGCCCCCCCCCCCACACAAAGAGAGAGAGGGAGAGGGACCAACAAGGTTTGTGTGTTGGATGCGTGTGACATAATTGAAGATTGTCGGCGAGAGAGAGAGAGAGAGCAGGAGTCCGGGACAGGGGGAGGTCGCATTTTATGCATCAAAGACTGATATAAAACATGTTTCGATATAAACTTGCATTCAAATATTTAAATTGGGGAACATGTTGTCTGCAATCCTCACATGAACGGAGATATGTGGATATCAAACAATTCATTAATTTGACTTTCAACACGTGCATGGAGTACTATAACATTGTACAACATGCTACTTGATTGAGGTGTTCAATTTTGGATTTAGTTCACTATTTTGACTTGGTGAACGAGCTATTTCATTGAATCGAGATATTTCATTCTGGGTTTGATTCCCGTTTTTGAGTGGGTCAACTATTTGTCATATAGTAAATCGTTAGCAACGAGCATGTAAAAACACATTACTCCCGAGCATCATCTCTCCAATCTAAAAAAGAAGTGGCAAGCTAATATTTCAAAATTTGATTCGAATCGACTTGGTAGGTAGACGTGGATGCTCGTTCTCCCAAAATTTGAACGAACAGTTAAACACCCTCTGCTCGGTGGAATTCGCCCGAGAAAATAAATGGGAGACACGAAATTACCGGCCTATGTGGGACACACATCAATTGGCCCGTTGTACATTGAGGGTAGGTTTGTAACTTCATCCAAGCGCGCCTTCTCCTCGCCGAAATGACATGTGTCGAATAATTCATAAACCATGGTCGGCAAAACACCCTCTCCTCGCCCGAAATCGCTCGCGCCGACTATTTCAAAACACACCCTCCTTGCCTGAAATATCTCGCGCCCACTATTTTAAAACACGCCCTCCTCGCTCGAAATTGCTCGTGCCCACTATATTTCAAAACACGCCCTCCTCGTCTGAAATCGCTCGCGCCCACTATTTGGGAGAAGCAAAGTTACTCTACTATCCCCGACCCTCACTACATAGACCCAAGCTGAGAAGCTTAAAGGCAGGGTAGAACTATAACTCCCCCACATTTCAGAAAAGGGCGTCCGTAAGACATGGCCCCCCTCCCAATTCCCCATTCATACCTCGTGGGCGCCAAATAACCTTCTCCCCAGAAGCTCCCTTCTCCTCAGCCCCAAAACCTCAGCACCTCCTCCATAGCGCCCCCACCACACCAAATTCATAGCCGCCCTCCTCCCTAATGCCGGAGACGCTGTCCATTTGCTGTCGTGCACTGGGCCGTTTGCCTCTCACTCCTTGCTGCCGGAGCTGCCTCGACGACGGCCCCCTGAACCGTACCGGAGCCAATTCACCCCCACCGTTGTTCACGATGCCGGAGCAGCTCCAACTTCGGATCTGTCCAGAGCCCCAACGCTGCTTCCCCGTAGCCGTTAATTGTCACGACATCTCTGCTTCCCTACCACCGGTAGCCACCGCAACCGCGGTAGCCTCACCGACTCGGCATCTGGAGCTGCCTACTTCACCGGGCCGCCAGATAGGTCGCACCCTCATGTCAAATCACTTTATTTAGGCGTCAGTTGTCTGGATTTTTATTCTGGGCTAATCGATTCCCAATGGGAAGCAGCACCCCTCGAGGCAACGGAGCTCCTAGGCTGCAGGTTGGCTTGTGTCTAACATAAGGGTGCGGGGGCGCAAGTTCATCGCGGAAGTAGCGCTTAGATGGCTATCTTAGAGTTGTGTGGGTTCAAGGTACTGCCGCCGCCGGATCTGGATGACGACGAGTATTTGTGGATTATCTCGGGGGCGGCGCAACCACATCAGTGTGGTGGGCGGGGAGCGGGGTTTTGGTCGGGGCCACGAACGGCGGAGGCAGTCTTCTCTGCTGGTGGTCGCTGGCTCTTCGGGGAAGATTCCGAACAGTGTCAGCCGGGAGGCACAAGACGACCATCATGCCATCCGGCGTAGATCAGACAGTACCAAACTAAAATAAAGTCGCGTGACCACAATTTAGTCTTCAGTCAACAGATGTGTGACCACTCTCGTACCTTGCTGTTGATCTCTTAGGGTATTTCTTCAGATCAGAGATATGTGTCGTTCTTAATATTATGCCTTTTTGGCATCTTCAACCACACCATCTTCTGACTCACTGCAGCTGCTCCAACAAGGGAAGCATGCACCAGAAGGAGAGTCCCCACTCAACGGTTCCCTGCATCGCATGCGTGTGCCCGACATGGATAGCCACAACAACTGCAGGGCCATCGACAAGTCAGCACATGATGCTCACTCCTATGGATGGCGGCCAGATAGGTTGTACCCTCATCTTACTTGTGTGCAACATTTATGGCTTTGTTATTCATCTAAGCATGGAAAATAGATTATCACATTTCATTGTATATTCATGCTGATCTCTTACGAGTCTTGTTCAGGAGTTAACGTTGTTCCATAGTTCAGCTAAGAGACTTGTTCTTTAGGTAACGATGTTCCATAGTTATCATCCATCAGCCAATGCTATCCCACAGGCTGGTGATTATAGTAGTATACCACTTCTAGCATTACCTATGTTGTTCTTTAATACTTTTGTGTGCCATCTAGTTAATCTCAAGTACAAATGATACATATTATGTAGCTTTCATCTGTGTTCTCCCTTTAGTTTTTGAGACCTGTTGTTGCTAGTTAACCCCAGTCCTACTATTTATGTCGTCTCCTACAGACACTCATTACATAAATCTAACTAATAGTTACCTTCCATGCATGTTAGATATAATTGCACACACTGATTTATCCACAAGAACCTCATGGAGCAATGTAACGGCCAACAAACTTGACGTCAATGGTACCCAATATGATGGAACATGTAAAGGCAATTCTTGAAACTTGCAGAAAGATGATGAATCCTATTCACCCCACAAGGTCCTTGCTCTAACTTGGCCGTGATATGGGTACAACATGCATATATTGTCCTGCAGTGCATGTACTCTGTTGCAATGCCTTGTGCTTAGCCTGCTGATCATGCATGTAAATATGGCATGCCTTCTTGTTTTCATTACCTATTCCATTCATGATAACATGTTTTCAAATTCAAGTACTGTCATTCGACTCTATCGCAATGTCATCTTCTTAGTTTGGACATCATGCTTCTGAATATCTTATGCATTGTTATTCATCAGTATGTACTTCATCTGTCTACCATACCATGTTCTTTTTTACATTGAAGTGCTATTCTACTGGTCTCTTGCAATGCCATCTTAGTTTCCCAATCATACACGCATATGTTGCCTTAGTGTTTTTCTATATGTATTCCGCTAGCATATAGTTTTACATTTTAGTAGTGTTTTCTAAACCGTTGTCCTGTCGTGTCCCTAGCTCTTACATCATACTCCCTCCATCCGGATTACATGTCGCAGAAATGGATAAAACTGGATGTATCTAGAACCGAAATATGCCTAGACCCATCCATTTATTTCTAGATGGAGGGAATACATGTCAATATGTCATGCCTTTCTATTCTTCAATAGCTATTCCATCTCTGCAACATGTTTTATAATTGAAGCACCATTCTTCTATATAAGGCATGCAAGGGGAAGACAGCTATGTTAGAATCTGAAGGGTTACAAACCAGATCTTTGCAAAAGATCCAAACGCCAGGAGATAATAAACCAACTCCAATTTTCATAGATACTGCTCCAACACAGAGAAACCCAACTCCCACTGATAATAAGCAGATTCCAGTGGCCAAAGAATTAGTCCGCTCCAATTCAGCAAAAATATGTCAACTCCATTTGAAGAAGCGTGTGTGTATCCTCACACATGAAATTTTATAGCATTCTGATCATATTTTCTACATGTTTCTTACCGATCTCTCTTTTAGAAAATAAGGTCTACTATAGAAGATTTCCTCCATTGGGATCATATTCGAGGAAAGTAGCTTGCAGGAATTCTATGTGCTCCAATACTGATGTAAGTACCTGTTGTATATCACTATATTTTTACATCAGCATGTTTTTTGTTAATCGGCATGAATCCAACCTTTATCTGATCTAAAATTAGTTGTAGCAAAATGATAAAGGCGACATCCTTTTGAGGACTTCGATTGGCAGCAAGTGGCTGAGATGATTTTGACAATCAGCCTTATAGTTGATTGAAGACCTTGATCTGATGAATCTCGTGATCTAGGGAGCGTAAGGCTTCAATTCAAACGGTGACAGAGCTACATTGGCCAAAGTCCTCATGAAGAAGTCGTGGTAGTTGATAGGAATACCATGTATGATGTTGAAAAGAAGATTCTTCATGATGCCAACAACTTCTTCATCATCAGAGTTGTAGCCATTGATTGGACTAGGGGTTTTGGTCAATATTTTGTAGATGGTCCTTGGCACATAGAGCAATTCCTTGACGAGGAATTTGGTTCTTGGAGCTTGGCCTGGCTTCAAAGGCTTTATTAGAACTTGCATTAGATGGTTTGAAAGTTCAGGTTCATCATAGATTCGCCTTGCAACTTCGGTGGGAGGACTGACTGGGATGGCATGAAGTAATTCAGAGGCCGGAGCTTTGTAGTGAGTATTTTCAGTCATCCAGTCCAGCACCCATGAATTGGCATCTTCAACATTTCCAGTAATGTGCAGTGAGGCGCAGAATTGAAGAATGAGTTCTTCATTCCAATCAGAGATGTCAGTGTAGAAATTGAGCAGCCCAGCGTCATGAAGAACACTGAGGACTGGGGTGAAGCATGGTAGAGACTGCATATACACATGAGGAATTTGCTCATAGTCAAAGATCTTGTGCTTATCAAACAGAAGTGAGGAATAGAAGTTCATCTGGCTGGCAGTCCAAAAACGCTTGCGACGAAGACGAGCAGAGTCATATGGATTGTAGTCAGTGAAGAAAATGTGCTCAGCAAAGAAGTCATTGTCGGTGTCAAAACCAGCGAATCTCGGGTAGGGGGTCCCGAACTGTGTGTCTAAGGCTGATGGTAATAGGAGGCGGGGGACACAATGTTTACCCAGGTTCGGGCCCTCTCGATGGAGGTGATACCCTACTTCCTGCTTGATTGATCTTGATGATATGAGTATTGCAAGAGTTGATCTACCACGAGATCGTAGAGGCTAAACCCTAGAAGCTAGCTGATGAGGACATCAATACCATTGTTACACCCACAGCCCCTACTGTTACATATACTGGACCAATTACTAGAGCTCGCGCACGCCAATTAAATTACCAGGTACTTTCGTTTCTTGGTAATGATTCTAATGTTCATGAGATTATGATGCTGCCTAAATTGGATACATTTGTTTTGCTTACAAATGAAGGGCCTAGCTTGGAGAAGGATAAACATTGGAGCAAGAACACACATGGAGTTGATGGCATGCGCATGGGGATCAAGAACGGAGTTACAAGTGATGATTTCAGGACTTTAAAGCCGCCATAAGGAGTGCATGAAGCCTTGGACGAAATATACAAGATGCCACTTCATAATATTCGTCCATAGGCTATTCTAGGTGCTGCGTCACCTTATTAATGGGCCAGGCCCATGTAATTTCGAAATACTTAAGTATATGCTATTTTTAGAGTCCGTATGTGTGGGGAAACAAGAGTTAGGGTTGGTTTTGGACCCCACCCTCAAGGGCCACGAAATTCCCCCCTCTTCCTCCATATATACAGCCCTTAGGGCGTCATTTAGACTTTGGGTTTTGTTTAGATCAAAAGTTTGCCATAGCTGCAACTTCGCGTACTTTGTTTGTGTCCAACGACCAGACCAAGACGTCATAGAACCCCACCTTGATCAATAAAGCTTTCATCTTATATTCGCAATATCCAGATTGCAATCTCAGTTTCTTGCTTGTTCTTCGTTTGCTCGCAGGAAACAGACCCTCGTGGTCAGGTTGATCGTGCTCCGGCGTGGTCAATAACCCTCGGAAGTTGGTTTAGCGATTGCTAAGGCGCGACGTCTCGCACGTTCGTAGTCAGATCGTCAAAGTCGACTCCCACAGAAAACGATAGCCACCATCTCATCGAAACATCGAAACATCTATCAAGTGGTATCAGATTTCCAGGTTGCTCGGTGAGATTTTATAGTTTTTCGTAGATTAGATCGAGTCTGTTCTTCATACCTACAGTCCACGAAAAAGCCACAAATTTTTTTTAGGGTTGGTTCATCATATCCGAACCAATCTGAGCCTTTGCATAATCTTTTTAGGGTTTTTGCTTTGTTGAATTTGCGGTTGCATCGTCGTGTCAAGTTGCTGGTCTTAGAGTCTAGTCTTTTAGAGTTTCGAGTTCTGGTCATAAGTTGTCACGCCGCCGCCACACCATCATCATCGCCCATCTACCACTTTTGCTTATCCGCCACCGCTCTAAATCCATATCCATATACCACCACCAATCCGTATCCATATACCACCACCAATCTGTATCCATATACAACCACTGCTACCATATACAACCACCGCTGCCATATAACACAACCATATATCCACCACCAATCCGAGTTCTTCTCATATTAGGTTTGTTCTTGAGATCAATCTAAATTCCAATTCGTGTTTCCTTGCCTGCGTAGGTCTCGGAAAAAACAAAAAAGAGTCTGGAGACCCCCGGGCAGTTTTTAGGCCAAAATTTTCATGGGCAAATTTTTTTCCCTATCCTATTGTTAGGATTTTCTGAGTCTTTTGAGCCACGTGCCATCATAGTGATTTTTTGTCGCACTTTTTCGTCGTCGCTGCCCTGATTTCCGAAAAAAAAAGTGAAATTTTTTTTCGTGCCCATCCTATCAGTTTGACGAGGGAAGAGTTTTGAGACACTCGCCACTATAGTGATTTTTCGCAAAAAAAAGAGGAGCGCAAAAAAATAGGAGCGCAAAAAAAAGAGCGAAAAAACAAAGTAGTTCCAGAGTGTGCTTTTCCCTTATTTACGTGCAGCGCCGTGATTATGTTAGTGTTCTAGGCTCGCGTCTCTAGCACGGTCTAGCCTAGGACCAGCACAGTACCGTCGTTGAGCGTTTATTCAACTTTGCATCTCTGAATTGATTATTGCTGACCCTTTTGCTACCATACTATAAGCCTTCCCAGCTCCACATACATCTACGTCTTGTGTTTGACTCTCCCTGGCAATCGCTCTATCCAAGCTTTTGAGAGTTTTGACTATAACGGTTGCCGATCACCGCCTGCTGCTGGGTAAGAACTGGTAAGAATTTGAGATTTGCTTGACGGATTTGTGACAACCGCCACCACCACCATTTGTTAGTAGTCTGTAGGATCATATTCTTGTGTGTTTCTATTGCTGCTAACCATGCCAGGATCACAATCCGACGAGACTGACTGGGAGAACTTGACTAACAAGGAGCTTCATGATACGTTTCAGCAAATGATGAGTGTACAGGTGCAAGATGTGATAAACAGATTTGAAGAGGCCATGGAGAAGATAGATGGCATGGAGAAGACCTTTGAAACAAAGCTCGATAACAAGTTTGCTGAATTGCTTTCGCGTTTTCCACCACCACCACCGGCTGCTCCTGCCGCACCTCTGCAACAACAGCAACAACACCGACTACCTCCACGTCGGGAAACAGCCCTCCACCGAGCGAGCCGTGTCCCTCTTCAGTCGGGCCAAACTGCTGGTGCTGCTGTTGATACTTCTGTGGCTCCTACTGCTGATGTGGAGGAGGATGATTATGTGGGAGATTATGGGGATGAGGTTGATCAAAATCAGAACTACGTGCCACCACCAGCACAACAACCACCAGGTCGTCCACATGCAAATAATGGCAATGGTAGGGCTCACCCTCAGGTACGAGATCATGACCATCTCCCTAAACTAAAATTGAATATTCCACCATTTGAGGGTAGATATGTTCCTGATATATATCTTACTTGGGAATTAGAAACTGAACAATGATTTACATGTTTACAATATCCCGAGGAGAGACGTGTTCCTGCTGTTGTTTGTGCATTCACTAGTTTTGCATGTGTTTGGTGGTCTGAGCATTGTAGATTATTTCCTATTCCGGCTACTTGGGCTGCTTTGAAAACTGCTATGCGTACTCGTTGGGTTCCACCATATTATCAACGTGAATTACTTCAAAAATTGCAGCGCTTAAGACAGGGAAAAAATTCTGTAGAAGAATATTATCAGGAATTACAAACTGGCATGATTAGATGTGGTATTGTTGAGGAGAATGAAGCTATGCTTGCACGTTTTATGGGTGGATTAAATAGAGATATTCAGACGATTCTAGAGTATAAGGAGTATACTAATATCACTCGTTTATTCCATCTTGCTTTTAAAGCTGAATGTGAAGTGCAGGATCGACAGGCATTGGCGCGGACTAACTTTTCTGCAGGTCGACCTTCATCATGGACACCACATGCATCATCTACTTCCACACGTTCTGCTACACCGGCGCCTCCGTCGGCTGCCACCTCCAACCGTGATACAATAAAGCAGGCACCATCACCACTATCTGCCAAGAGCACACCTTCTGGGCCTGCAAAGAGCTCTTCTTCATCCATGGCATCAACAGGGCAAACACATGATATTATTTGTCAATGTTGCAAGGGTGGAGGTCATTATGCGAGAGAATGCCCATCTAAGCGTGTGATGATTGTTACTAAGGATGGTGGGTATGAGTCTGCTAGTGACTATGATGAGGAGACTTTGGCTCTTATTACACGTGACCAACACGGTGGAGACGATTCTTATCATGAGACGCAATACATGGCTCCTGAAGATGCTGACAGGTATGAATGTTTAGTTGCTCAACGTGTTTTGAGTGTGCAGGTTACACAAGCTGAGCAAAATCAGAGGCATAATTTGTTCCATACAAAGGGAGTTGTGAAGGAACGTTCTGTTCGCATGATCATAGATGGAGGGAGCTGCAATAACTTGGCTAGCATGGAGATGGTGGAGAAGCTATCTCTCACCACAAGACCACATCCACATCCTTACTACATCCAATGGTTCAACAACAGCGGCAAGGTTAAGGTAACACGTACTGTTCGTGTGTATTTTAGTATCTCTACATATGCTGATTATGTTGATTGTGATGTGGTACCTATGCAAGCATGTTCCTTATTACTTGGTAGACCATGGCAATTTGATAAAAATTTTGTACACCATGATAGAACCAATCAGTATACTCTTGTTCATAACGATAAAAATATTACTTTGCTTCCTATGACTCCTGATTCCATTTTGAAAGATGATATTAATAGAGCTAATAAAGCAAAACAGGAGACAAATAAGAGTGAAAATCAGATTGTGGCAAAATAATTTGAGCACCAAATGAAGTCTAATAATAAACCATCTACTGTTGTTTCTGAAATTAAATTGAAAAGTGCATGTTTACTTGCCACCAAATCTGATATTGATGAGCTAGATTTCAGCAAATCTGTTTTCTATGCCTTTGTGTGCAAAGAGGCATTATTTTCATTCGAGGACGTGCCTTCCTCTTTGCCCCCTGCTGTCACTAACATTTTGCAGGAGTTCGCTGACGTCTTTCCACAAGACGTGCCATCGAGATTACCACCTATTCGAGGGATTGAGCATCAAATTGACTTAATTCCCGGTGCTTCGCTACCCAACTGTGCACCATACCGTACCAATCCAGAGGAGACGAAGGAGATTATGCGTCAAGTACAAGAACTGCTCGACAAAGGTTATATACGCGAATCCCTTAGTCCTTGTGCTGTTCCTATCATTTTAGTGCCGAAAAAGGATGGTACGTCGCGTATGTGCGTTGATTGTAGAGGCATAAATAATATTACTATTCGTTATCGTCATCCTATTCCTAGGCTAGATGATATGCTTGATGAATTGAGTGGCTCTACAATATTCTCCAAAGTTGATTTGCATAGTGGATACCATCAAATTCGTATGAAATTGAGAGATGAATGGAAAACAGCATTTAAAACTAAGTTTGGATTATATGAGTGGTTAGTCATGCCTTTTGGGTTAACTAATGCACCTAGTACTTTCATGAGGTTAATGAACGAAGTTTTACGTGCTTTCATTGGACGATTTGTGGTAGTTTACTTTGATGACATATTGATTTATAGCAAATCTTTGGAGGAACATTTGGAACATCTACATGCTGTTTTTATTGCTCTACGTGATGCACGTTTGTTTGGAAACCTTGGAAAGTGCACCTTTTGCACCGACCGAGTATCTTTTCTTGGCTATGTTGTTACTCCACAGGGAATTGAAGTTGATAAAGCCAAGATTGAAGCTATTGAGAGTTGGCTGCAGCCCAAAACGGTCACACAAGTGAGGAGTTTCCTTGGCCTCGCTGGTTTCTATAGGCGTTTTGTGAGAGATTTCAGCACCATTGCTGCACCTCTCAACGAGCTTACAAAGAAGGATGTGCCTTTTGTTTGGGGTATCGCACAGGAAGAAGCCTTCACGGTATTGAAAGATAAGTTGACACATGCTCCTTTACTCCAACTTCCTAATTTCAATAAGACTTTTGAGCTTGAATGTGATGCTAGTGGAATTGGATTAGGAGGTGTGTTATTACAAGATGGAAAACCTGTTGCATACTTTTCTGAAAAATTGAGTGGGCCTAGTCTGAACTATTCTACTTATGATAAAGAATTATATGCTCTTGTTCGGACCTTAGAAACAGGGCAACATTATTTATGGCCCAAGGAATTTGTTATACATTCTGATCATGAATCTTTGAAACACATTAAAAGTCAAGCAAAACTGAACCGTAGACATGCTAAATGGGTTGAATTCATTGAGACTTTCCCTTATGTCATTAAACACAAGAAGGGTAAAGAAAATGTTGCTGATGCCTTGTCTCGTCGTTATACTATGCTTTCACAACTTGACTTTAAAATATTTGGTTTTGAGACCATCAAAGATCAATATGTTCATGATGCTGAATTTAAAGATGTATTGCAGAATTGTAAGGAAGGGAGAACTTGGAACAAGTTCGTTCTTAATGATGGATTTGTGTTTCATGCTAACAAGCTATGCATTCCAGCTAGCTCCGTTCGTCTTTTGTTGTTGCAGGAGGCGCATGGAGGAGGATTAATGGGACACTTTGGCGTCAAGAAGATGGAGGATATACTTTCTACACATTTCTTTTGGCCAAAGATGAGACGGGATGTTGAGCGTTTTGTTGCTCGCTGCACTACATGTCAAAGAGCTAAGTCACGACTCAATCCTCATGGTTGATATATGCCTTTGCCTGTACCTAGTGTTCCTTGGGAGGATATATCTATGGACTTTGTTTTAGGTTTACCTCGAACAAAGAAGGGGAGGGATAGCATATTTTTTGTCGTGGATAGGTTCTCGAAAATGGCACACTTTATACCATGTCATGAAAGCGATGATGCTGTTAATGTTGCTGATTTGTTCTTTCGTGAAATTATTCGCTTACATGGTGTGCCAAATATTATTGTTTCAGATCGTGATACTAAATTTCTTAGCCACTTTTGGAGATGTTTATGGGCTAAGTTGGGGACTAAGCTGCTTTTTAGTACTACTTGTCACCCCCAAACTGATGGACAAACTGAAGTAGTCAATAGAACATTGTCTACTATGCTTAGGGCTGTTTTGAAGAATAACAAGAAAATGTGGGAAGAATGCTTGCCTCATATTGAATTTGCTTATAATCGTTCATTGCATTCTACTACTAAGATGTGCCCTTTTGAAATTGTGTATGGTTTCCTACCTCGTGCACCTATTGATTTGTTGCCTCTTCCATCTTCAGAGAAGGTTAATTTTGATGCTAAAGAACGTTCTGAATTGATTTTAAAAATGCATGAGTTAACTAAGGAAAACATTGAGCGTATGAATGCTAAATATAAACTTGCTGGAGATAAGGGTAGAAAACATGTTGTGTTTGCGCCTGGAGATCTTGTTTGGTTACATTTGCGTAAAGATAGATTTCCTAATCTGTGCAAATCAAAGCTAATGCCACGTGCTGATGGTCCTTTTAAGGTGTTAGAGAAAATAAATGATAATGCATATAAACTTGAGCTACCTGTAGATTTTGGGGTTAGTCCCACTTTTAACATTGCAGATTTGAAGCCTTATTTGGGTGAGGAAGATGCGCTTCCGTCGAGGACGACTTCATTTCAAGAAGGGGAGGATGATGAGGACATCAATACCATTGTTACACCCACAGCCCCTACTGTTACATATACTGGACCAATTACTAGAGCTCGCGCACGCCAATTAAATTACCAGGTACTTTCGTTTCTTGGTAATGATTCTAATGTTCATGAGATTATGATGCTGCCTAAATTGGATACATTTGTTTTGCTTACAAATGAAGGGCCTAGCTTGGAGAAGGATAAACATTGGAGCAAGAACACACATGGAGTTGATGGCATGCGCAAGGTGATCAAGAACGGAGTTACAGGTGATGATTTTAGGACTTTAAAGCCGCCATAAGGAGTGCATGAAGCCTTGGACGAAATATACAAGATGCCACTTCATAATATTCGTCCATAGGCTATTCTAGGTGCTGCGTCACCTTATTAATGGGCCAGGCCCATGTAATTTCGAAATACTTAAGTATAGGCTATTTTTAGAGTCCGTATGTGTGGGGAAACAAGAGTTAGGGTTGGTTTCGGACCCCACCCTCAAGGGCCACAAAATTCCCCCCTCTTCCTCCATATATACAGCCCTTAGGGCGTCGTTTAGACTTTGGGTTTTGTTTAGATCAAAAGTTCGCCATAGCTGCAACTTCGCGTACTTCATTTGTGTCCAACGACCAGACCAAGACGTCACAGAACCCCACCTTGATCAATAAAGCTTTCATCTTATATTCGCAATATCCAGATTGCAATCTCGGTTTCTTGCTTGTTCTTTGTTTGCTCGCAGGAAACAGACCCTCGTGGTCAGGTTGATCGTGCTCCGGCGTGGTCAATAACCCTCGGAAGTTGGTTTAGCGATTGCTAAGGCGCGACGTCTCGCACGTTCGTAGTCGGATCGTCAAAGTCGACTCCCACAGAAAACGATAGCCACCATCTCATCGAAACATCGGGACCCTCGCCTCTATCACTAGCCTATGATTGTGATTGCTGTTGTCCTACGGATTAAACCCTCTGGTTTATATAGACACCGAAGGGGGCTAGGGTTACACAAAGTCGGTTACATAGAAGGAGATCTACATATCCGAATTGCCAAGCTTGCCTTCCACACAAAGGAGAGTCCCACCCAGACACGGGACGAAGTCTTCGATCTTGTATCTTCATAGTCCAACAGTCCGGCCAAAGTATACAGTCCGGCTGTCCGAGTACCCCTTAATCCAGGACTCCCTCAGTAGCCCCTGAACCAGGCTTCAATGACGATGAGTCCGGTGCACAGATTGTCTTCGGCATTGCAAGGCGGGTCCATTCTCTAAATACTCCATAGAAGATTTTGAACACAAAGATTGTGTCCGACTCTATAAAACAAATTCCACATACCACTGTAGAGAGTATAATATTCCACAAATCTAATCTGCTGACAACTTTTCATAACGTGACATCCTGCCTTGGTCTGGTCATTACGAACCATTTTCCCAGCCTGCTACTGCACGTGTTGCGAGGCGGTTTTATTGGCACGTCTTGTCGAAGTAGAGATCGTGTTCCCCTTATCACAGGATTCTCATCAATACGGGTGTGGGTAACCCAATCGTGCTTGTTAGTATGACTCCTCGATTTTAGGCAAGTTCCAAACGGCCATGCAGAGGACGCTTGATATTCACCCTCTTTATAAAGGGGCCAAGGCCTGTCCTTTTCTTCTCGCGCTCGGTCCTTCCCCTCCCCCACCTCGAGTTCCAACACCCAAGGCTTAGGCTAAGCTCTTCAGACCTTCAACCATGTCCGGATCCAACCTTCAAGGTTGGTGGATCGCCTCCTTTGTCACAGAGGAGGACATCAAGAAGCTAAGGGAAGCCAAGTATCTGACCAATGAAATCTCGCACAGGCTGCCTGCTCAAGGGCAGGTCATCCCCACTCCCGAACCCAACGAGAGTGTCGTATTTGTTTCCCACTTCCTCCAAGGGCTAGGCTTTAGTCTTGATCCCTTTGTAAGAGGGCTTATGTTCTATTATGGGCTCGATTTCCACAATCTAGTTCCAGATTCCATCCTTCACGTCTTGTCGTTTATCGTCGTGTGTGAGGCCTTCCTCCGCATCACCCCACACTTCGGCTTATGGCTTAAGACCTTCAATGTGAAACCAAAGATGATCGATGGGCGACACACAGAATGCGGAGGTGCCATAATAAGCAAAGGCGCCGATGCTCTATGGCCAAAGGGTTCCTTCCCGGAGGTGTCCAACTTATGGTAGCGAGAGAGGTTTTACATCACAGCTCCCCGAAGTACGAAGTGGGCAGCTGCCCCCGCCTTCCGCTCGGGCGCCCCGCCGCAACTGGCATCATGGGTCAACAAGGGGCTGGACTGGGGGCCAGTTAATGACATGCTGACATTGCAAAGTCGCATCCGAGATCTCCTCAAGAGGGATGTCAATCTTGTCAAGGTAATGCAAGTTATGCTAGTTCGTCGGGTCTTGCCATGCCAACGTCGATCTCTCCGTATGTGGGAGTTCAACCCGGAAGGACCGCGAACTATTCAGCAATTCTTCGGCGTGACGCTCGAAGAGATGTATGGATTGTTTCTTCGGATCATGAATAAAGTGTCCGGACACCACCGAGGATGCGGGTCTCAACTGCAACTTTCCAGATACCCACGTAAGTAATTCTGCGGCCGAACATGCTGTCTTTTTATTTGTCACAACATCATTTTGAAAAAAAATGCTCTCGACCAGGACTGGATAAGAAAGGCAGAGATGATCAGGTGTCCGGACCCCCTTCCCAAAGGCTCACCGGATCCTGTACTAGCCAGGATGCTTGAGCACGCACCTTATCAAGTGCCATCAGGGGAAGATAAAGGGAGGAATAAAGAAGCCGAAAGCGGGCTTCACGCATTACTCATCCAAACCGGGGGAATTAGTGTCTCCGCGAAGGAGGATAATCGGGGAGAAGAATCTAGAATCCCCTCTCCCAAAGGAAGGAAAAGGACCACCTCTGGAGACTTGGAAACGAAGGTTTCCAAATGAGGGAAGAAACCTTCGCTAGGGGGCCCTGCCCCGGAGGGCGTCCTTACCGCACAGTACCCACAAGGGGGCCAGCCCTCCACCGAGCTGTAAGTGAACAAGAGTGCTTTGGTAAATATATCTTGTTTTATCTCCGCGGACAATAACCGAGACATATATCTTGCAGTCCAGCTCGTAGCCCTTCTCGACAGAGTTCATCTTCAGGGGATCTTCTTCCGGAGATGATGGAGAGCGAAACGCCTCCCCCTGTCTTCCTGCCTCCTGGGGCGGACGACCCTGAGGTGTCATCACGGAGGATTTCTCCTAATCCGCCGAGGCCAGAAGGAAACCCTTCGGCCACCCGAAGTCCGGAATATTTGGCTCCTAAGGAGAGTAACAGAAAGAGTCTGGGATTGTCCGATGCACAATCGGACGCACTGATGGGTCTTTTGGAGCAAGCGGCTATCTCAGAGGCGCATCGTACTTTAATGGGTACAGTGGTTGAGAGGATTTCATCCGCCAAAAGTGGGTTGCATGAGGCTTTTACGAGCCTGCTAAGATGTTTTGAGGTACGCAAAGTAATATAATTTTTTTATGGTACCACACACGCTAGGTGTGCTCTATACAGATAGTAGCCCGTGAGACTCTGGTTGCTCTCCAGAGGCGGCAAACAGAGGATCATAGTCCCAGGTAATGATTGCGCTGCTTTCATGTGCATGCGGCTGAGGGTCTGGTGGCTGGCCGGACTGCTGAGTTTGCCGGATTGAGGAGGCAACTTGACGCGGCGGATGCCAACATTGCGCTTGTGAACAAGCGGCTTGACGAGGCACAGGGTATGTATTTTCGGGTGGTCAACAAATATTAAGAGGATCATGATGCTAGTATCTATAATATGCTGTGACTGCAGATGGAGATGCCGTCATGGAGACCCTTCGGGTGGAACTTGCCCGAGCTAAGGAACAAGCCAGGAGAAGTGATGTGGCCGCCCTAAAGGCGGTCAAAGACTTAAGAGCCGAACAGGCTGCTCATCGCCAGAGCGAAGATAAGATAGCCAAGATGGCTGTTGAGCTAAAAGATGCCGCCGACCGGTATGAGCTTCTTGAAAAGGAAACCCAAGAGAAAGCGGCTGACCTGAAGAAAGCCATGGAAGCGGCCAAGGAAACCCGCTCTGAAATCAGAGCGGCGAAGGAGGAGCTCCGTCAGGCCGGGGGTATCACGGCTGGGAAGCCCTTTTTGTTGCGGACGAAGTTCGAAGATTGGAAGTATGCCCCTCTGGATCAATTATGGAGTGCTACAGACACGTACTTGGACTTGGCAATGAGTGCTACTGATGCGACTGAGTTTTTCAAAGATGAGAAAGATCATGAAGTAGAAAGATTGTTCTGATCGCAGTTCAGTGCTCCAACGCGTCCATTGCTGTTAAATGAACAAATGGCCGAGTAGGCCGAGCTCCATAGGTTGTCCATACTTTCCATGAGGTCTGTCGTGGATCATCTTTGGACGAAGGGACCAAGGCCGAATAGTTATTTTGGTTTAGTCCAACGATTCCTTGGTGCTGTGCCGCATATCGACGCTATAAAGAGGTCGGACTGCATAGAGGGTGCACGGATAGCTCTTGCCCGTGTTAAGACTTACTGGGTAGAGATGAAGGCCACCGCTATCACAACCTGGGATCCTGCCGTACACCCAGTCCTGGCTGAGCACTATTTTGAAGAAGTCCTAGAAGTCGCTCGTTTAATAGAGGCTCAGTGCTCGAAGAGTATCATGTTCGAGTGACATGTATCCCAATTGTAAAAACAATGCTATTTGGATTATAAAGGTTGTGTTTATACTTTTTCCTGAAAGTATTATGATGCCTCCTGTGCGGCTGTTTATGTATGTATATAACCTGAAAGTTTGCAGTCGTCAGCTTCAGCTCCCATGCACATAATGCGGGGGTGTTCGGAAAAGCGCGTATTCACACTTGACCCAACGTCTTGGTCCATTAAGGAGGTGATAGCGCGACGAACAAGGCAATCAAACTATATAGCTTTAACACTTTCAATTAGCCATAGGAGTTTGACGGTGGGGCTGCTATATAGCCCTTGGTACTTCCATGCTCATCCGAATATGGTGCGCGTACATACATGACCAGGAAACCAGTCCTTCGTTAATGCGGAGGAATCGCGAAGATTCCGCTGAGTCATCGAGTGGTTGACCAGTCTCGCGCTTTAGCATGACAGTCAGTTTACGAGTTTCTCTATTGAGGTGCTCATCCAGATGAACCAGGGCACAATCGAAGTAGTTCTCCCGGTGCCACCTTAGCCGATAGAGCGGAACGTAAGGTAGCAAAACACGGGAGCTGGGCAAACCCAACTATTGACCAAAGACATGATTCGGAGCTGATGCATATAAGGCCAAACTCGTGACGCCGAACACTCCCTAAGGTATTCGGACTTTACAACATATACTGGGTTGAGTAACGCCCTCGATTATGACCGTTGAATTTCTAGGTACTTGCATTAGTCTAACGTGATGAAATGTCAATAACGCCAGCATCCCTTTCGGTTGTGTTGAGTATCCGGAGGGAGTGAAACAACAAGAGACAGTAAAAAAGGTTTACAGAGGGTCTTAATCTAAAAAGAAGCCTTTGAGCGGGGCCCTGCTGCACGTCTGCGCCTGTGTCTCCGTTGTGCCGTATTCTAGAAGGGTGTAGCACGATGATCATCTGTAAAAGAGAAAAACACAAGTGAAAGTCTTCGTGCGAAAAATTGGTTATTCTTAATGAACCATTAAAATGCAATCTAAATAGGGTCAGGCCGAACTGTAGCCCTTTTTACATGCGGGAAGCCCGTAGCACCACCTATGGGGGTGTATCCATCGACACAATCTCAGGTTTATCTGAGCTGTTACAGCTAGTGGTGCGCCGGACTCGTCTAACCGTGTCCGCGGTCTTGACGACCGATCATTTCGTCTGGATGGAGAGGTCGTTCAGTGATTGGCTGCTAGAGCCGCCACGTATTCCTCCTTACATGAGGAATGCTCTGTGTTTCTGCTAACTATGATGATGCCACGTGGACCGGGCATCTCAAGCTTAAGATAAGTGTAATGCGATACTGCATTAAAACGAGCGAAGGCCGTTCTCCCGAGTAGTGCGTCATGGCCGCTTCGGAATGGAGCGATGTCAAAGGTTAATTCTTCGCTTCGGAAGTTGTCGGGAGAACCGAATACAACCTCTAGTACTAGAGAGCCCGTGCAGCGGGCCTCTAGGCCTGGTATTACTCATTTAAAGTTAGTATTGCTTTGGCTGATTCTTGTCGGGTCTATCCCCATTTTGCGGATGGTGTCCTAATATATCAGATTAAGACTACTGCCGCCGTCCATAAGGACTTGGGTGAGATGGTGATAGAGGCGAGGGTCCCGATCTTTCGATGAGATGATAACTATCGATTTGGTGGAGACGACTTTAACGATCCAACTACAAACGTGCACGACGTTGCGCCTTAGCAATCACTAAACCAATCTCGTGAGGTTACTGACGATGCTGGAAGCACGGTCAGCCTGACCACGAAGGTCTATTCCTGCAAGCACTCGAAGAACGAGCAAGAATATGATAAAGCAATCTGAATATTGCAAATATATATGAAGTATTGATAATGGTGGGGATCCGTAAGCGGTCTTGGTCTGGTCGTCGGACACAAACGAAGTACACGAAGTTGCAATGGCTAACTTTTAACTAAACAAATCCCAAGCAAAAAGCTACTAGATGGATCTACTTATATAGGAGCAAGGGGTGGCGGCCAAGGAGGTGGGAGGACGTCCCAAGGCAGCCTAAAACTAACCCTAGGTCGTACAAGGCTCATGGGCCCAAGTGGAGATGATGCAACACCTTCGGGCTTGTAGTTTGACTCGGATTCTGCTGCAACATCAGATTGTTTCATCCGTAACTCAACGCTCCGGACGAATTTGAAGATGAATCCAACTAGGATGGAAAGAGAACGAAATCTAGTTTCCAACAAAAAAAGAATCACCCAATTCGGAGTCCGTATGAAAAAGTTGTTGTCGTTTTGAGTCAGGTATGTTTGTGCATTCCGAATCTAAATCCAGAACATGAGAGACTTGGACTCTATCTTCTCTTGGCCCAAAAGTGACGTGAGAGGACTTTTTGAACACAACCTAAACATCTCCTTTTCGCTTATCTTCATATGTGGATTGTACAAATGTCCCATACACCTGCAATTAGACAAAACACAAAAGTGTGTGAAGTACTTTTGTTCTGGATAACATAAATAGATTATTGAATAGTTTGCATTAGAAATCACCTGACAAATATGCATGTATGCAATATTTTTGGTCGTATCCAAGGTAGTCATGTCCTCATCATCCTCCCCTTTTTGAAAACAAAGCCGTCCTCGGCATTGCTTAATCTGAAATGTGGCTAACAAAAGAGACAAGGTGTACATGTTGTATATGTATATGTCATCCATTTTAACTTCCCTTGATTTTTGCACATATGTCACATGTATACATGAGTAACTTTCATTGTTCATAAAATCTAAAGCCAAAAAATTATCACAAGAAGTAGAAGGCATGAAAATATTGCAACTCAGTTTGCACATATAAGTCAAGCTCTTATTCACTTCAAAAGATTGGCAATGTTCATCATTAAACCATCCTAACTTCGATGAATAAACCTTACTTGCATCAAATTTACATGCTACAACATGCTTAAATAAGCAAACATGCAATAAGTCATTGGACATAGAATCATCATCAAGATTAGAGGTCATATCAAAATGATTAAACATTGGTTCTTTTGCATCAACAGTTAATTCAATGGGTGCACTCAAAATTGTTGATATTTCAGTTGTTTGATCACATGAGGCATTCATGACAGTAAAAAGAGTCTCTAAAATAGGTGGTGTGCTCAAATCAACAGGTAACTCAACACATGATGCATTCAAGTTAACTAGGCATGCTTCATTCTCATGTGAAGTTATATCATCAAGACCTTTACTATTACCTTGCAGAGATGTAGCTGATGTAGGTTCGGACGTTGACAATGTACCATACTCTTGAGATGATATCGCGCTCACAATCCGAGGTGGGGCTGCTCTAGTAGGTGCAATAGTGGAGTAACCAACCGGCGGTGGTGAGCATGAACTGGAATAGTAGTTGTTGTAGTCACCCAATGCATCCTCCTGTATTTGTCTCTCAAAGGTACAAGCACGGACATACATACCAGTAATGCAACGAGGAATATACTGAAATCTTGCCTGAATATCATGGTTCAAACCACCAAAAAATCTATTCATTGTATCATCCTCAGATTCTTGTATGTCACAATGATGCATATAAGATTTGAACTCTTGGTAGTAAGCATGAACAGTGTTACTGCCTTGTTTTAATTGCTCCAATTTGCGATGCAATTCACGACGATAGTAAGGAGGAAAAAATTGTTATCTCATTACAGCTTTCAAAACTTTCCAAGTTGTGGGTTGGTTATCAATGTTTTTCTTACAATGTACACTCCACCAAACAGAAGCAAAACCAGTAAATGCTCTAATGGTAGCTCGTACTCTCTCAAGTTCAGAAAAATCATGGTGACTAAAAACTTGTTCTACTTCAAGCTCCCAAGCTAGATAAATAGCAGGATTAAATCTACCCTCAAATGATGGTAAAGAGATAACCTGACCATATGCTTGTGTGTGTTGTCCCAACTCCCGTGATGGTGAAGATGTGCCCGTCATCCAAGAACTTCTATCTCTGGAACCTGTCATGATTAGTAGAAACAAGAACCAAAATTCGAGAATAATGTTCCTATGAACTACTAGGATGTGGTTGTAAAGTGCTCACAGTAAAGCAAATATCAATATCTTACAAGTTCTTACCGTGCGGCAGGTGGTGACAGGCAACCAGCAGTGTCAAATAACTCCGAAGATTGTGTAAAACGATTGCCAGGGGAACGTACGTATACACGGTGTAGAAATATGTGGAGCTGGGTTGGCTATATATGGTAGCAAAAGATTAGCAATAATCAATTCAGAGATGCAATGTTGAATAAACGCTCAACGACGGTACTGTGCTGGTCCTAGGCTAGACCAAACTAGAGACGCGAGCCTAGAACACTAATGAGGTCACGTCGTAGCACAACTAGCATCAATAAAGGATATGAAGTAGCTCTGGACAGCAAGATATAAGGGAAGATCACAATAGCAGTAGACCTATTTAGAAGCTGATGTTGAGGTGCCAAATACTGAACTAGCTTCTGCAACTATTTAGATGCGGCTCATCGCTAGCTTTCATTTGAGTACTCGCGGAGCTAAAACGGACTTCGTATGAGGAAGTTATGCCTGTTTTACTGAACAGTGCACAAAACAGATTCCAATCCGAATTCAACTACGAGATTGAGTCTAAAAAGATCCGAATTTTGTTTTTTTTTCTTCTCTCTTTTTTTCCTCACACTTTTTTTCTTTCTCTCCTTTTTTTTCTCTGACTTTTTTTTCTCTTTTTTTTCTCTCGTTTTTTTCTCTCTTTTTTTCTCCCTCTTTCCAAAACAAACTAGATAAGATGCAGATTGGATCAAGTGAAGATGTGAACGATCTCAACTATTATTATGACAATGAATGGTGGGTAGCACGTGGTGGAAATTGATGGATGGGTGGTGGACAGCGGAAGAGATAATGATGCAGTGGTGGCGTGACTAATGTGAACAGAACTCGAAACTCTAAACGAACTAGACACTAAGACCAGCAACTCGACACGACGATGCAACCAATAATTCAACTATGCAAGCAATGAAAAGAAAATTGCAAAGGCTCAGACTGGCTTGGACCAAGGATGAATAGATCTAACTCTTTTTTGTGGCTTTTTCTTGGACAATAGGTAAGAAAATAAATCTAATCTAGGAAAACTGGAAATTCTCACCGAGCAACCTGAAAACTGATACCACTTGATAGAGGCGAGGGTCCCGATCTTTCGATGAGATGATAACTATCGATTTGGTGGAGACGACTTTGATGATCTGACTACAAACGTGCACGACGTTGCGCCTTAGCAATCACTAAACCAATCTCCTGAGGTTACTCACGATGCTGGAAGCACGGTCAGCCTGACCATGAAGGTCTATTCCTGCAAGCACTCGAAGAACGAGCAAGAATATGATAAAGTAATCTGAATATTGCAAATATATATGAAGTATTGATAATGGTGGGGATCCGGAAGCGGTCTTGGTCTGGTCGTTGGACACAAATGAAGTACACGAAGTTGCAATGTCTAACTTTTAACTAAACAAATCCCAAGCAAAAAGCTACTAGATGGATCTACTTATATAGGAGCAAGGGGTGTCGGCCAAGGAGGTGGGAGGACGTCCCAAGGCAGCCTAAAACTAACCCTAGGTCGTACAAGGCTCATGGGCCCAAGTGGAGATGATGCAACACCTTTGGGATTGTGCTGCAACATCAGATTGTTTCATCCGTAACTCAACGCTCCGGACGAATTTGAAGGTGAATCCAATTAGGATGGAAAGATCACGAAATCTAGTTTCCAACAAAAAAAGAATCACCCAATTCGGAGTCCGTATGAAAAAGTTGTTGGCGTTTTGAGTCAGGTATGTCTGTGCAGTCCGAATCTGAATCCAGAACGTGAGAGACTTGGACTCTATCTTCTCTTGGCCCAAAAGTGACGTGAGAGGACTTTTTGAACACAACCTAAACATCTCCTTTTCCCTTATCTTCATATGTGGATTGTACAAATGTCCCATACACCTGCAATTAGACAAAACACAAAAGTGTGTGAAGTATTTTTGTTCTGGATAACATAAATAGACTATTGAATAGTTTGCATTAGAAATCACCTGACAAATATGCATGTATGCAATATTTTTGGTCGTATCCAAGGTAGTCATGTCCTCATCATATGGTGTCCGTCAATTATTGGGTCTAGCACCAAGGCAGCCGATACTCCGTGCTGGATACTAGTCGGGTGATCCCAGCGATCACAAGTGATTGGGCAGGTCGACCAAGGGTTGAACTTGGGGGTGACGGGCTCCACGGCGTATACGTCTCGGGGTGCACGCTGGCGCCTCCTCTTCGGTATGTGAGTTGCGTAAATCATGTTCAATGTTTTGACCTCTGGTGGGAATTTTTTCTGTCCCCCAGTGTTCGGCTGGCGAGGCTCATCCTCGTCTTCGCTTGGTGTCTCCCTCCCCTTGTGCTCGGCGTTTAGCTTGCCGTCCTGCTTGAAGACCCAACATTCTCTGTTGGTGTGATTTGCAGGTTTGTCGGAGGTGCCATGAATCTAACATAATCTGTCTAGAATCTTGTTTAGGCTGGACGGTCCATCTCTGCTGCCTTTAAATGGCTTTTTCCATTAACCGGGTCGAGAGGCCCTGAATCCGGCGTTTACCGCCGTGCTGTCTGGTCTGTCTTCGTTGTTTTGACGCTTGCTTTTATTGCGTCATAGTTTCCCGTTGGCATCCCTGAGTTTGGATGTTCCTGGGTTGCTGGTGCCGCTACGGGCCAGCCAACTGTCTTTGCCCGCGCAAAAGCGGGTCATAAGGCTTGTTAGGGCTGTCATTGTCCTCGGTTTTTCCTGTCTGCGGTGTCTGGCGAGCCATTCGTCCCGAACACTGTGCTTGAAAGCCGCTAGGGCTTGGTCATCCAGGCAGTCGACAATTTGATTCTTCTTCATGAGAAATCTGTTCCAAAGCTTTCGGGCTGACTCTCCGGGCTGTTGAATTATGTGACTTAAATCGTCTGCGTCCGGAGGTCGGACATAGGTCCCTTGAAAATTGGCCCTAAAAGCATCCTCAAGCTCTTCCCAGCTTCCAATTGAGTTTTCGGGGAGGCTTTTCAGCCAGTGCCAAGCTGGTCCTTTCAACTTGAGGGGCAGGTATTTGATGGCATGGAGATCATCTCCGCGAGCCATGTGGATGTGAAGGATAAAGTCCTCAATCCAGACCCCAGGGTCTGTCGTTCCGTCGTATGCCTCTATGTTCATGGGTTTGAATCCCTCTGGAAATTCATGGTCCAGCACCTCATCGGTGAAGCATAGGGGGTGCGCGGCACCCCTGTATTTGGATGTGTCATGGCATTCTCCGGACGGTTGTAGCGTTTGGTTTTGATTCCGAGCTGTTATTCGGTCAGTATACTCATTTGGGCGGCCATGATTCTGTGCCAGGGCGCGCTTCCTAGATCCATAGATGGACCTGGCCATATCGGCTTTTTTGTGCAGGTCTTCACGTAAATCGTGTGCTGACTTGTGTGCGATGTCGTTAGCCGCCCTGTCACGGCCATGGGGTGGTCGATCTGGCTGGTCAGCCGTTTTATTTTTCAGCAGAATAGGCTCTAAAGCCTCGTCATCGAATTCAGGCAGCAGCTTGCGCTTCGGATATCTCTTTGTGTGGCGACTGCCGCCGTACTTTTCTTCAGTGTCAAGCACTTTGTTGCATCTGCTGTTGAGCGTATTCCGCGTGGCCTTAAGCCTTTGCTTCTGCTTCTTCAGGCTCCTCCCAGTGGCGATAAGCCTTCTATGGAGGTTCTCTTGTTCCAAGTGCCTTTCCGGGATGATGTGTGCATCGTCGTCCGAACTGTTCTCCTCTCTGGAGATAGGTTGATGAGCTTTACCCTCGGCGTCGCCATGATCGGATAGCGGCCCTGTACTATGTTCACCGTCTGCTGGCTCATCCTACTCCATTGCTGGGTCCATGTGGTCATCGTTTCCTTTGGAGTCGACCGGGGTATTATTCTTTCTTGCGCTGTTATCGCTGTTTTTGCTGAGGCAGGATTTGGAGCGGTGCCTACATCGTCGCTTTGGTTGCTTCTCGAGGGAACTATCCTTCCCTGCACCCTCCCGTTCCTCATCGTTGTTTTCTTTGGGTGTATCCACCATGTATATATTGTGTGATGAAGTGGTTGTCTAGCGTCCTGTGGGTGGTGGTTCTTGTTCTCTCCATCATCGTCGTCCATACCATCGATGTCTTCGGAGTCGAAATCAAGCATGTCGGTTAAGTTGTCGACAGTGGCTATTAAGTGGGTGGTGGGTGGGGAACGAATTCCTTCGTCGTCCGCTTCCCACTCGAGCCGGACATAGTTCGGCCGAGGGTCTCCTGACAAAGAGAGACCTCAATGAATCTTGCGCATCGCGCAAGGGCGAGTGCTGAAAAATATCCATGGAGGTAAACTCCATGATCGGTGCCCAATCCGATTGGATAGGCACGGACGTAGGCGGTTCGGAGCCTGTGGCCGAGGAAGAATCCAAGGGTCCGGTAACACAGGTCTCATAGGAGGTGAAGTCAGTATTCGGCTCTATCGCCACTGAGTGTGTGACCTCCATCGCGGGGTCCATCCACCCGTCCTTGAATGGCACGATCTGCTCCGGAGGGCCGGAGTAACCGGTTACGTGCAATCTCCCAAAAACCGTCCGATGGCAGAGCTAAGTCATGCTCGTCGTGACTGTGCAGCGTGCCTGACATGAGCTCGAATCCGTCGAAGATCAAGTCTCCATAGATATTGGTAGTGTAGTTCAAGCTTCCAAATCTGACCTGATGGCCAGGGGCCTAGCTATCGATCTGCTCTAGATGGCCAAGCGAGTTGGCCCGTAGTACGAAGCCGCCGAATACGAAGATCTGTCCGGGGAGAAAAACCTCACCCTGGATTGCATCATTACCGATGATCGAAGGAGCCATCAAGCCTTTATCGTGATGGCACAGTGGAACTCTCAATGAAAGCACCAATGTCGGTGTCAAAACCGGTGGATCTCGGGTAGGGGGTCCTGAACTATGCATCTAAGGCTGATGGTAACAGGAGGCGGGGGACACAATGTTTACCCAAGTTCGGGCCCTCTCGATGGAGGTAATACGCTACTTCCTGCTTGATTGATCTTGATGATTTGAGTATTACAAGAGTTGATCTACCACGAGATCGTAGAGGCTAAGCCCTAGAAGCTAGCCTATGATTGTGATTGTTGTTTTCCTACGGACTAAACCCTCCGGTTTATATAGACACCGGAGGGGGCTAGAGTTACACAGAGTCGGTCATAGAGAAGGAGATCTACATATCCAAATTGCCAAGCTTGCCTTCCACGCAAGTCCCACCCAGACACGGGATGAAGTCTTCGATCTTGTATCTTCATAGTCCAACAGTCCGGCCAAAGTATATAGTCCGGCTGTCCGAGTATGATGAGGACATCAATACCATTGTTACACCCACAGCCCCTACTGTTACATATACTGGACCAATTACTAGAGCTCGCGCACGCCAATTAAATTACCAAGTACTTTCGTTTCTTGGTAATGATTCTAATGTTCATGAGATTATAATGCTGCCTAAATTGGATACATTTGTTTTGCTTACAAATGAAGGGCCTAGCTTGGAGAAGGATGAACATTGGAGCAAGAACACACATGGACTTGATGGCATGCGCAAGGGGATCAAGAACGGAGTTACAAGTGATGATTTCCTGACTTTAAAGCCGCCATAAGGAGTGCATGAAGCCTTGGACGAAATATACAAGATGCCACTTCATAATATTCGTCCATAGGCTATTCTAGGTGCTGCGTCACCTTATTAATGGGACAGGCCCATGTAATTTTGAAATACTTAAGTATAGGCTATTTTTAGAGTTCGTATGTCTGGGCAAACAAGAGTTAGGGTTGGTTTCGGACCCCACCCTCAAGGGCCACGAAATTCCCCCCTCTTCCTCCATATATACAGCCCTTAGGGCGTCATTTAGACTTTGGGTTTTGTTTAGATCAAAAGTTCGCCATAGCTGCAACTTCGCGTACTTCGTTTGTGTCCAACGACCAGACCAAGACGTCACAGAACCCCACCTTGATCAATAAAGCTTTCATCTTATATTCGCAATATCCAGATTTGCAATCTTAGTTTCTTGCTTGTTCTTCGTTTGCTCGCAGGAAACAGACCCTCGTGGTCAGGTTGATCGTGCTCCGGCGTGGTCAATAACCCTCGGAAGTTGGTTTAGCGATTGCTAAGGCGCGATGTCTCGCACGTTCGTAGTCGGGTCGTCAAAGTCGACTCCCATAGAAAACGATAGCCACCATCTCATCGAAACATCGGGACCCTCGGCTCTATCAAGTGGTATCAGATTTCCAGGTTGCTCGGTGAGATTTTACAGTTTTTCGTAGATTAGATCGAGTCTGTTCTTCACACCTACAGTCCACGAAAGAGCCACAAAAATTTTTTAGGGTTAGTTCATCATATCCGAACCAATCTGAGCCTTTGCATAATCTTTTTAGGGTTTTTGCTTTGTTGAATTTGCGGTTGCATCGTCGTGTCAAGTTGCTGGTCTTAGAGTCTAGTCTTTTAGAGTTTTGAATTCTGGTCATAAGTTGTCACGCCACCGCCGCACCATCATCATCGCCCATCTACCACTTTTGCTTATCCGCCACCGCTCTGAATCCATATCCATATACCACCACCAATCCGTATCCATATACCACCACCAATCTGTATCCATATACCACGACCGCTACCATATACCACCACCGCTGCCATATACCACAACCATATATCCACCACCAATCCGAGTTCTTCTCATATTAGGTTTGTTCTTGAGATCAATCTAAATTACGATTCGTGTTTCCTTGCCTGCGTAGGTCTCGAAAAAAAGGGTCTGGAGACCCCCGGGCAGTTTTTAGGCCAAAATTTTCACGGGCAAATTTTTTCCCCTATCCTATTGTTAGGCTTTTCTGAGTCTTTTGAGCCACGTGCCATCATAGTGATTTTTTGTCGCACTTTTTCGTCGTCGCTGCCCTGATTTCCGAAAAAAAAGTGAAAAAAAAATTTCGTGCCCATCCTATCAGTTTGACGAGGGAAGAGTTTTGAGACACTCGACATTATAGTGATTTTTCGCAAAAAAAAAGAGGAGCGAAAAAAAAGGAGCGCAAAAAAAAGAGCGAAAAAAAAATAGTTCCAGAGTGTGCTTTTCCCTTATTTACGTGCAGCGCCGTGATTTTGTTAGTGTTCTAGGCTCGTGTCTCTAGCACGGTCTAGCCTAGGACCAGCACAGTACCGTCGTTGAGCGTTTATTCAACTTTGCATCTCTGAATTGATTATTGCTGACCCTTTTTGCTACCATACTATAAGCCTTCCCAGCTCCACATACATCTACGTCGTGCGTTTCACTCTCCCTGGCAATCGCTCTATCCAAGCTTTTGAGAGTTTTGACTATAACGGTTGCCGATCACCGCCTGCTGCTGGGTAAGAACTGGTAAGAATTTGAGATTTGCTTGACGGATTTGTGACACCCACCAACACCACCACTTGTTAGTAGTCTGTAGGATCATATTCTTGTGTGTTTCTATTGCTGCTGACCATGCCAGGATCACAATCTGACGAGACTGACTGGGAGAACTTGACGAACAAGGAGCTTCATGATACGTTTCAGCAAATGATGAGTGTACAGGTGCAAGATGTGATAAACAGATTTGAAGAGGCCATGGAGAAGATAGATGGCATGGAGAAGATGTTTGAAACAAAGCTCGATAACAAGTTTGCTGAATTGCTTTCCCGTTTTCCACCACCACCACCGGCTGCTCCTGCCGCACCTCTGCAACAACAGCAACAACATCGACTACCTCCACGTCGGGAAACAGCCCTCCACCGAGCGAGCCGTGTCCCTCTTCAGTCGGGCCAAACTGCTGGTGCTGCTATTGATACTTTTGTGGCTCCTACTGCTGATGTGGAGGAGGATGATTATGTGGGAGATTATGGGGATGAGGTTGATCAAAATCAGAACTACGTGCCACCACCAGCACAGCAACCACCAGGTCGTCCACATGCAAATAATGGCAATGGTAGGGCTCACCCTCAGGTACGAGATCATGACCATCTCCCTAAACTAAAATTGAATATTCCACCATTTGAGGGTAGATATGTTCCTGATATATATCTTACTTGGGAGTTAGAAACTGAACAACGATTTACATGTTTACAATATCCCGAGGAGAGACGTGTTCCTGCTGCTGTTTGTGCATTCACTAGTTTTGCATGTGTTTGGTGGTCTGAGCATTGTAGATTATTTCCTATTCCGGCTACTTGGGCTGCTTTGAAAACTGCTATGCGTACTCGTTGGGTTCCACCATATTATCAACGTGAATTACTTCAAAAATTGCAGCGCTTAAGACAGGGAAAAAATTCTGTAGAAGAATATTATCAGGAATTACAAAATGGCATGATTAGATGTGGTATTGTTGAGGAGAATGAAGCTATGCTTGCACGTTTTATGGGTGGATTAAATAGAGATATTCAGACGATTCTAGAGTATAAGGAGTATACTAATATCACTCGTTTATTCCATCTTGCTTGTAAAGCTGAACGTGAGGTGCAGGATCGACAGGCATTGGCGCGGACTAACTTTTCTGCAGGTCGACCTTCATCATGGACACCACGTGCATCATCTACTTCCACACGTTCTGCTACACCGGCGCTTCCGTCGGCTGCCACCTCCAACCGTGATACAATAAAGCAGGCACAATCACCACTATCTGCCAAGAGCACACCTTCTGGGCCTGCAAAGAGCTCTTCTTCATCCATGGCATCAACAGGGCAAACACATGATATTATTTGTCAACGTTGCAAGGGTGGAGGTCATTATGCGAGAGAATGCCCATCTAAGCGTGTGATGATTGTTACTGAGGATGATGGGTATGAGTCTGCTAGTGACTATGATGAGGAGACTTTGGCTCTTATTACACATGACGAACACGGTGGAGACGATTCTGATCATGAGACGCAATACATGGCTCCTGAAGATGCTGACAGGTATGAATGTTTAGTTGCTCAGCGTGTTTTGAGTGTGCAGGTTACACAAGCTGAGCAAAATCAGAGGCATAATTTGTTCCATACAAAGGGAGTTGTGAAGGAACGTTCTGTTCGCGTGATCATAGATGGAGGGAGCTGCAATAACTTGGCTAGCATGGAGATGGTGGAGAAGCTATCTCTCACCACAAGACCACATCCACATCCTTACTACATCCAATGGTTCAACAGCAGTGGCAAGGTTAAGGTAACACATACTGTTCGTGTGCATTTTAGTATCTCTACATATGCTGATTATGTTGATTGTGATGTGGTACCTATGCAAGCATGTTCCTTATTACTTGGTAGACCATGGCAATTTGATAAAAATTTTGTACACCATGGTAGAAACAATCAGTATACTCTTGTTCATAATGATAAAAATATTACTTTGCTTCCTATGACTCCTGATTCCATTTTGAAAGATGATATTAATAGAGCTAATAAAGCAAAACAGGAGACAAATAAGAGTGAAAATCAGATTGTGGCAAAAGAATTTGAGCACCAAATGAAGTCTAATAATAAACCATCTACTGTTGTTTCTGAAATTAAATTGAAAAGTGCATGTTTACTTGCCACCAAATCTGATATTGATGAGCTAGATTTTAGCAAATCTGTTTGCTATGCCTTTGTGTGCAAAGAGGCATTATTTTCATTCGAGGACGTGCCTTCCTCTTTGCCCCCTGTTGTCACTAACATTTTGCAGGAGTTCGCTAACGTCTTTCCACAAGACGTGCCACCGAGATTACCACCTATTCGAGGGATTGAGCATCAAATTGACTTAATTCCCGGTGCTTCGCTACCCAACTATGCACCATACCGTACCAATCCAGAGGAGACGAAGGAGATTATGCGTCAAGTACAAGAACTGCTCGACAAAGGTTATATACGCGAATCCCTTAGTCCTTGTGCTGTTCCTATCATTTTAGTGCCGAAAAAGGATGGTACGTCGCGTATGTGCGTTGATTGTAGAGGCATAAATAATATTACTATTCGTTATTGTCATCCTATTCCTAGGCTAGATGATATGCTTGATGAATTGAGTGGCTCTACAATATTCTCCAAAGTTGATTTGCGTAGTGGATACCATCAAATTTGTATGAAATTGGGAGATGAATGGAAAACAGCATTTAAAACTAAGTTTGGATTATATGAGTGGTTAGTCATGCCTTTTGGGTTAACTAATGCACCTAGTACTTTCATGAGGTTAATGAACGAAGTTTTACGTGCTTTCATTGGATGATTTGTGGTAGTTTACTTTGATGACATATTGATTTATAGCAAATCTTTGGAGGAACATTTGGAACATTTACGTGTTGTTTTTATTGCTCTACGTGATGCATGTTTGTTTGGAAACCTTGGAAAGTGCACCTTTTGCACCGACCGAGTATCTTTTCTTGGCTATGTTGTTACTCCACAGGGAATTGAAGTTGATAAAGTCAAGATTGAAGCTATTGAGAGTTGGCCGCAGCCCAAAACGGTCACACAAGTGAGGAGTTTCCTTGGCCTTGCTGATTTCTATAGGCGTTTTGTGAGAGATTTCAGCACCATTGCTGCACCTCTCAACGAGCTTACAAAGAAGGATGTGCCTTTTGTTTGGGGTATCGCACAGGAAGAAGCCTTCACGGTATTGAAAGATAAGTTGACACATGCTCCTTTACTCCAACTTCCTAATTTCAATAAGACTTTTGAGCTTGAATGTGATGCTAGTGGAATTGGATTAGGAGGTGTGTTATTACAAGATGGAAAACCTGTTGCATACTTTTCTGAAAAATTGAGTGGGCCTAGTTTGAACTATTCTACTTATGATAAAGAATTATATGCTCTTGTTCGGACCTTAGAAACATGGCAACATTATTTATGGCCCAAGGAATTTGTTATACATTCTGATCATGAATCTTTGAAACGCATTAAAAGTCAAGCAAAACTGAACCGTAGACATGCTAAATGGGTTGAATTCATTGAGACTTTCCCTTATGTCATTAAACACAAGAAGGGTAAAGAAAATGTTATTGCTGATGCCTTGTCTCGTCGTTATACTATGCTTTCACAACTTGACTTTAAAATATTTGGTTTGGAGACCATCAAAGATCAATATGTTCATGATGCTGAATTTAAAGATGTATTGCAGAATTGTAAGGAAGGGAGAACTTGGAACAAGTTCGTTCTTAACGATGGATTTGTGTTTCGTGCTAACAAGCTATGCATTCCAGCTAGCTCCGTTCGTCTTTTGTTGTTGCAGGAGGCGCATGGAGGAGGATTAATGGGACACTTTGGCGTCAAGAAGACGGAGGATATACTTGCTACACATTTCTTTTGGCCAAAGATAAGACGGGATGTTGAGCGTTTTGTTGCTCGCTGCACTACATGTCAAAGAGCTAAGACACGACTCAATCCTCATGGTTTATATATGCCTTTGCCTGTACCTAGTGTTCCTTGGGAGGATATATCTATGGACTTTGTTTTAGGTTTACCTCGAACAAAGAAGGGGAGGGATAGCATATTTTTTGTCGTGGATAGGTTCTCGGAAATGGCACACTTTATACCATGTCATAAAAGCGATGATGCTGTTAATGTTGCTGATTTGTTCTTTCGTGAAATTATTCGCTTACATGGTGTGCCAAATACTATTGTTTCAGATCGTGATACTAAATTTCTTAGCCACTTTTGGAGATGTTTATGGGCTAAGTTGGGGACTAAGCTGCTTTTTAGTACTACTTGTCACCCCCAAACTGATGGACAAACTGAAGTAGTCAATAGAACATTGTCTACTATGCTTAGGGCTGTTTTGAAGAATAACAAGAAAATGTGGGAAGAATGCTTGCCTCATATTGAATTTTCTTATAATCATTCATTGCATTCTACTACTAAGATGTGCCCTTTTGAAATTGTGTATGGTTTCCTACCTCGTGCACCTATTGATTTGTTGCCTCTTCCATCTTCAGAGAAGGTTAATTTTGATGCTAAAGAACGTTCTGAATTGATTTTAAAAATGCATGAGTTAACTAAGGAAAACATTGAGCGTATGAATGCTAAATATAAACTTGCTGGAGATAAGGGTAGAAAACATGTTGTGTTTGCGCCTGGAGATCTTGTTTGGTTACATTTGTGTAAAGATAGATTTCCTAATCTGCGCAAATCAAAGCTAATGCCACATGCTGATGGTCCTTTTAAGGTGTTAGAGAAAATAAATGATAATGCATATAAACTTGAGCTACCTATAGATTTTGGGGTTAGTCCCACTTTTAACATTGCAAATTTGAAGCCTTATTTGGGTGAGGAAGATGTGCTTCCGTCGAGGACGACTTCATTTCAAGAAGGGGAGGATGATGAGGACATCAATACCATTGGTACACCCACAGCCCCTACTGTTACATATACTGGACCAATTACTGAGCTTGCGCACGCCAATTTAATTATCAGGTACTTTCGTTTCTTGGTACCGATTCTAATGTTCATGAGAATATGATGCTGCCTAAATTGGATACATTTGTTTTGCTTACAAATGAAGGGCCTAGCTTGGACAAGAAAGATGAACCTTGGAGCAAGCTCAAGCATGGAGATGATGGCATGCGCAAGGGGAACAAGAACGGAGTTACAAGTGATGATTCCAGGACTCTGAAGGCACCATAATGAGTGCATGAAGCATGGGACGGAATATAAAAGATGCCACTTCATAATATTCGTCCATAGGCTATTCTAGGTGCTGTGTCACCTTATTAATGGGCCAGGCCCATGTAATTTCAAAATACTTAAGTATAGGCTATTTTTAGAGTCCGTATGCGTGGGGAAACAAGAGTTAGTGTTGGTTTCGGACCCCACCCTCAAGGGCCACGAAATTCCCCCCTCTTCCTCCATATATACAGCCCTTAGGGCGTCATTTAGACTTTGGGTTTTGTTTAGATCAAAAGTTCGCCATAGCTGCAACTTCGCGTACTTCGTTTGTGTCCAACGACCAGACCAAGACATCACAGAACCCCACCTTGATCAATAAAGCTTTCATCTTATATTCGCAATATCCAGATTTGCAATCTCAGTTTCTTGCTTGTTCTTCGTTTGCTCGCAGGAAACAGACCCTCGTGGTCAGGTTGATCGTGCTCCGGCATGGTCAATAACCCTCGGAAGTTGGTTTAGCGATTGCTAAGGCGCGATGTCTCACACGTTCGTAGTCGGATCGTCAAAGTCGACTCCCACAGAAAATGATAGCCACCATCTCATCGAAACATCGGGACCCTCGCCTCTATCAGAGTATCCCCTAATCCAGGACTCCCTCACTAATCAGCCTTGAACTTCTACTTCTTGGTGAGAGGATTCTATGGCTTGTGCTGAAGATTAGCAGTTGAAGTCTTCACAGCCTCTTGAAGCACGACTTCTGGAGCCATAGGCTGAGGAATTGCAGTGGCCTTGTCATCAGTTGCAGCCTTGGCCTCCATTTCTTCAGCAATGTTTTCATCAACGCTAGTGGCTGGAATTTCTTCTGGATAGAAGGAAGTGAAGCTTGATGTCCATGAGAACCCGTATGAATTTCTTCAGTTTGGACAGGGGGCTGAGGAATTTGTTGCAGAGGGGTGTAGAGTGGTGAATTGGGGTGATGACTTTCCTAGTAGTCATCATTCAGAATAGGAGTTGTACACCCAATATCCACCTCCTCATCTTCTTCATCTATTTCTTCTACGCCTGCCTCTTCAGCTATGAATTGAGGCATGTGCAATGATACCAGTGGAGTTGAAGGGATGTTATCCACTTCAATTTCTTCATCCAACCGCTCTGACGTAGTAGCAGAAGGATCTTCTTCATTTGATTCACTAGGAATCACATATTCCTCACTAAAGGGAACAATCTCCTTTGATGGCATGCTTGATATAGGAACAACATCTAAGGGATTTGCATATGATCTTGTCAAAGTCTTCACTTTCTTCAGAGCCGAAGACTCTGAGGATGCAGATGCTTTCCTTTTCTTCATAGCTGCCCTCTCTGCAGTCTTGGCCGTCTTCGCTTCTGATGCATAAGGAAGGTTAGAACTTGTCATCTATGCAGGAGGAGCAGAGTAAATTGGTGCAGTTTCTTTAGGCAGAACTGATGCAGTTGCCCTGGCAGGTTCAGTTTCCTCAGGCTTAGTAGCAGAAGCTTCAACTGGCCCGGATTGTTCATCAGACGCAACAGTGGAGGTTGTCCTGGCAATTTCTTCAGCGGCTAGAATTTCTTCATCAGCCCTGGTGCTCTCTTTTTCTTTAGCAGCCTGATTTTCATCACCTATTCTAGCATGTTCTTTAGTAGGCTAAGTAGATGCTTCAGCCTGAGGAATTTCATGTTGCGTTGGGGCTGCAACATTTGGAGTGAATGTCTTGGTCATCTTAATGAATCTGACTTTGGCTCCCAGCCAATCAACATAGTATCGGTCAAATTCATCACTTAGACCCATGATCTCTGTTTGCAGAGATACAAGTTCATTAGGTGATAGCGTCAGAACATTGTTCTTCAGAAAGCGCTGTTTCTTGTACTGAGCTTTCTTCACTTTCCTCCCCTGTTCAAATTTCCATTTTCCCTCATCAATGAAGGCCATCAACACATGACTTTGGCTAGGAGTGAGGTTCAGCGAAGGCAAAGGAGTATTGGGATCCTGGTGCCATGGATCAATGAAGTCGAGGATCAACTTTGGATCCAGCATCAGTGGCACATTACTGCCTTTGGCTCTAGCGGTCCTTTGATGTCTGTCTCTGATGATTTTAGCCAATTCTTCATCGTCAGCTTCGTCTTCACTAGACGGCACTTGAAAGGCTACCTGCTTCTTGTGAGGACTTGGTCTTGTGCCTCGTCCAGTAGTAGCATTTTTCTTCTGCAAGGTGGGGCCTATTGAAGACTGTGGAGGATCTGAAGAACTTGTAGATGCTCCTGAGGCAATAGAGATGCCCGTGGTCCTTTGGCAAGTGGCGAGATGTGCAGGTGCTGAGGACTTTGCATCAGCAGCTGAAGGTTTTGCAACAATGGGAACTAGAGCTACTTGAGGAATATGCCGTGAGGGCTTTGATGAGCTTGGCCGTGAGGGCATTGCAGCTGAGGAACTGGGCTTGTGCGTAGGCTTCTTGGGAATAGCCTTCTTGGGCTTGCTAGCAGAGGCCTCAGCAGCGGCAGCAGCAGAATCTTCATTGAATTTCTTCACCGCTTCTTTGGCCATTTTGGCCAACTTGGCTTGCCACTTGGCCCATTCATCTGGAAAGTCCTCACCATGCTTGATGCTAGTGGGATCAGCTACTTGGCCTGGTGCCAATGGAGGTCTCTGGCAAGGAGGGTGTAAAGCAAATTTCTTCATGTATTTTGGAGTAAAATATCTGTACTCGCTCCATTCCCATGCCCATCTCCTCTCTATCCTCTATATGCACACCTTGCGCTGATTTTTCTTCTCCTTGCCATGTTTGGCTTCATCAGGAGTGCAATATTCCTCATAGATGTCATCAAGGATCTCGAAAGCAGTATTCACTTCTGGTCTCTTGCCTCGCTTCAGAGGTCTCTTGCCTTTAGCCATTTTCTTCAGCTGAGGATTTTGAGCAATAGAGTTCTCTGACGAGGTATGCAATTTGTCTTCGAGGAACGCTGCAATTGAGTTAAGTTGATGAGAACCTAGAGATCCAGCAGTGGACATGTGTACCTGTGAATAGAGTATAGGTGCGAAGAATTTGGAGAGGTCATATGTGTTCTTAGAAGTTTTTCAAAAGAATTAAGTTTGAGTAATTTGACCAGGTGTGTCTTGAGGAATTTCACTAAGAGGTCTTTGACTTAGGTTCCAGAGTTGTATATTTTGAAAAATCCACACAATTGAGGAATCTTGAAGAAAAACGTTGCTTGAGAAATAGATCAAGAACAAATGCATGCGAGATGTTTTAAGAGTGCGGAAGTTGAAGAATAAAATACCTTTTGAAGATTTTGTGGAAATTATTAGAATCAACAAGGGCAGTAAAAATAGATTTTATTTACACTTGACAAAGAACATGATGAACTGGGAGTTGAAGATGGGAAGTTCGTCTGTTCAGATCTTCCATGCCCTAACTTGGTAGTGGAAGACAGCTACGGCGGCGGCGGAGTGAAGATTTCCACGGCCGGCGCGAGTACGATGGCGACGAGGTCGAGGCAGTGAAGCTCTTCCTCATCGGCGATGATGGAAGTAGCGGCGACGCTAGGTCAGAGAGCTTGAGCGAGGGGATTAAGGTTGAGTGGGGTAAATGAGGTCAGTGGAGGGTGAGTGGTATTTATAGCCGAGGTGAAAAACCGTTCATCCAAGGAAAATGGACAAACATGCCCCTGACCTTCTCATCCTAGCGACATGTGTCACCCACGTACTGAGAAGTGGAGATTGTGTTAGATCATGGGTGAGTATTTTAATCTTATCGTGGGATGGGGAATGGTTTGAGCGGCAAAAGCCAAAAATTCAAATAAGAGTATTTTGAAGTTTCGTTTGCAAATTCTTTAGCTGACAAGGACACAGTGAATATTTGGAACATGTTTCAAATGGAACGCACATGAAGAATTTGTGAACAGACTAGGTTGAGTTTAGCATAGAGGGGGAAGGGTCCGATCACATTCACTTAGCAGAAAAGTCAACTTGATGCGGAGCATCCCAAGGTCATCCCCATGGACCTACCATCGTCTCATCAAGTGCCTAGTGGACCCATGACTCGATCACGTGCAAGAGCTCTTGAAACCGAGGTGACATCTCTCCTCTCACAATTCCACTTCGATGAACATGAAGCATGGCTACTACCTCATATGGACACTTTGCGCATACTCAGGCACCATGGAGAAGCTAAGGAGCAAGTACAAGAAGAAGAGGAAGATGGACGAGAAGATGGAGAAGAAGGAGGGCTAAAGGAAAAGTCTCAGCCACCGGACGACCGACCGGGACTGGACGTCCGGCGCCTGAAGCCTCAGCCAAGCCTCAGCGAGCGGACATCCGGCCCAGACCGGACGACCGGTGCCCCTGCACCCGAAGCAAACGAGCGGACGTTCAATTCGGACCGGACGACCGGCGCACCAGCACCCGAGCCAACATCGGCAGAAGTCCGGAGCTACCAGACGTCCGGCACCCGCATCACAGAGTAGAACCAGCGGACGACCGGAGGACACCGGACGTCCGGCAGCTCTTGAGAGACCGGACGACCGGTCCCCAGCGGACGTCCGGTACCTGGCTGCGTCCAGATTCGGACCCAAGGCCCATGTACCCCTACTTTCGCCCCCATTTGCACTTAGACTATAAATAGACCTCTCCCACCTCCTTTCTAGGGTTAGCATTGGTTTAGCTCATTTGAGAGATAGAGCATTGCTCATCCATATCGGATCTACTCCACGAGAGAGACCGTGGCCCCTCTACGGAGAAGATCCACCTTGGATTCAAGACCCCTTTACGGGAAGATCCCCTTGTGGATTCAAGACCTCCTCACGGAGAAGAACCGGTATCCGTGTATCGTCCCTAGTTGTCCGTGGATTCGTGTATCATTCTATGTACTCGAGGATCTATCCCATGTGTGACTTATTCGTGTCGGTTTAGTGATTTCCTCTTGTGTTTTCCTTCCATTCATCCTCGTGCTCTTCGTGTTTTCCCCGGGATCCGCTCCTTTCGTGAAAGATCAGGCGATTAGGGTCTCTACCCTACATCATCTTGCATCAGAGCCAGCTTGTCTCTTGATACCATCATCTTGGTATCTAGAGCAAGGTTAATCACGATTTCGGAGCCCCCCTCTTCGTTTTTCTAGCTTGATTTTGTTGTTTTTCGTCCTAATCCGAAAATCCCCACAAAGATAGCCCCAAAATATTTTTTTGTGTTTTGTGAGTTTTGATGATGTTTTGTTGGTTTTGATCCGTGAATTTGTTGTGTTGCAAGTGGATCTAGCCTTCCCCCACCATCTCCACCTCGAAATCCCTCCCAAAATCCCCAAAATCACCTCTCGGATCTGAAACTTCGCGTTGACCCCTACCACCGGACGACCGTAACTTCACCGGACGTCCGACGACCCAGGAAGCACCGGACGTCCGACCCGACCGGATGACCGGCGACCGGACATCCGTCCATTTTCGAACGACCGCTATTTCCACCACATCATCTGCTACACCACCTCCAACTTCCACAAACCGTTCCATTATCCCAACCCACATCAACACTTACCCACTACATACTCTGACGATTTTGCTCGCACTTGGTTTTGAGAATTTGAGTTGCGGTACCGTATCCTTTTGTGTTTCGGCTATCTAGGTACGGTCCGACATCGACATCACCGCTGCTCATCTTCACCACGGACGCGTCATCAACAACGACCACCTCGACTACGACTTGGTATTCGTGCCACCATTTTAACACCATACCGGAAGCAAGACCGGTAACCTCATATTGATATTGGACATATCACTCTTGCCATTACATTGATAGCCATCATAGCCTTCCTCCTTTGCGTTGCTTACCCATCGAGACTAGCCATTGAGTATTGCCGGAAATGAGACTTGTGCACATTAGTGATCATACTTCCCATAGCATACATACATACATGATTGTTGCCTATATTGGTATCATCTCTTGTGTCACAAAGTTGTCATCACATACTCACTTGCTATCTTGGTTCGTCAAGCATTTCATAAGAAAAGAGCTCAAACATCAATGAGCCAACCAAGCTTTTAAGCAAAGAGGAAAGATAAGCAAAGAGCTTTTAAGAAAGAACCATAGCATCATACAACATTAAGATTGTAATACTCAATCATCTTGGATCATATCATAGCAACACCTTGCATAAAACATATTTGGGATAGAAGTCGTTGCATTTTTGCTAAGTAGGTTGTGCACAAGTTCTTGTATCCGCCTATCATGCAATCGTGCTAGCGTCTCTCTAGTGTTGTGCAACAAGAGCATTTTTGTGGATTCCACATTTTGGCTCACCCTTGGTTGCACAACCACACTTATCTTTTTGCGCGTGTGTTTCCATGTACCGTATATGCTTGGTCTACTTGTTACATTGCATCTTGCGAATCTTCTCCAACATTATTGAATCTTGCTTACATTCACATTAAAAATTGGGCCACCATCCTAACCAAGCTCCACCATAAGCTTTTACTTGTGTGGGTGTGAGAAACCTACGAGAATTCATACCAATTGGGCTATTTCCTTGTCCTACATTGGAGTGATCATCGATTCACTTTCAACTTTGGTCAAGGTACATTTGGTATTCGTTCTTCTCTTTCGTCCACTCACATTTGTCTTGGAATGATGGATAGGCCAAGTACTTCTACCAACCCACTCTTCATGGAGCAAGACGACGATATGAACTCCTTCGTTACCAAGAGTCACCTCTTTGGTGCACAACGTGCTTTGCATCAAGAGCAACAAGCTATGAGTGAACGCATCGACAACCTTGCCGCCGACTTGCGACTTTCCGAGCAACGTACAAGGGACTACTTTGACCACAAGATCGATGATCACAAGCAAGAGAATGATGCAAGGATGGACGAGATTCACGCTTTGTTGCTCAATCGCTCTTCTTCCACTTCAAGAAGGAGCTGTTCAAGTCACCATTCCGACTTTACCCTCTCCAGCTCAAGTACACCGACATCGAACACTCTTCGTCGATCCGCATGCACCGACCGTCAAGCAAACCTCAATCAGCTTCAGGACACCAACTCTCAAGAGCGCCGACGACGTCAAGCCAAAGAAGCCTTTGCGCTAGCTCAAGAACGGCAACAACAACGACAACATGAAGAGGAAGAACGCGCGCGTCTACACCAAAATGCACAAGATGCCGAGGCTCAACGTCAAGAACAACAACTCCGGGACGCTCAAGCATTTGAGGTGCAACAAGCTCTACGCGATGCGAGTCGAGCCGTTGCCGACCGAGGCCGTCAAGCCCGTGAAGAAGAGGAAGCACTTCGCGAAGAAATTCACGAACGTCGACTTCAAGCTCGCATGCATCGTCTAGTTCCTCCTTGAGCTCGACGCCCTCCTCCACAAGCTCGCCAAGACCATCAAGTTCATCAAGAGCATGAAAACAATGGGAATCCTCCACGACAAGAGCAACACGAGGTTGACAACCCTCCGCGTCAAGAAACCACGAGTTGAACAATCATCTACAACATGGGCGTCATCATCCCCGACCCCAACACAATGAAGAGCAACGCTACGGCAAGCTCAAGTTCACCATGCCCAAGTTCAACGGAAGCAATGATCCCGAAGAATACCTTTCATGGGCATTGAAAGTTGACAAGATCTTCCGTTTGCACAATTATGAAGAAGAGAAGAAGATCGCAATGGCATCCCTTGAGTTCCAAGACTATGTCCTCATTTGGTGGGAACAAATCATAGAGCGCTGCGAGGCAAGAGGTGAACCACCCATCACTACTTGGGCACAAATGAAGGATGTCATGAGAGCATGCTTCGTGCCTACCTACTACAACCGCGACCTCTTCACGAAACTCCAACAACTCAAGCAAGGAACCAAGAGCATTGAAGAATACTACAAGGAGATGGAGATTGCAATGATAAGAGCCAATGTCACGGAAGACGATGAACAAACAATGGCACGCTTCTTGAATGGCCTCAACCATCCCATCAACAAGATCGCTGACTTCCAACCATACTCAAACCTCATAGAGCTAGTGCACCAAGCCACCAAAGCGGAACGCCAAGTGCAAGATGATTTCAAGTATGCCAAGTTCTCGTCCAAGACCTACGGCTCCTCTTCTCAAGCTCCCACGACTTCGGCAACTCCTACCTCAACTAGAGAATTATCAAGTACCGGCGACAAGTCAAGTTCCAAGAAAGCTTCGTCAACTACAAGCCATCCTCCTACGAGCAACTTCAAGCCGAGAGCTTCTTTATCATCTACCCCGACCGATGAGACCGTCAAGACGAGTTCCTTCGAGTGTTTCACTTGCGGAGGCCGAGGCCACAAGTCCTACGAGTGCACCAACAAGCGAACCATGGTCTTCAACGACGATGGCACTTATGACTCTATGAGCGAAGGCGAAATGGAAGCCCTCGAGCAAGTCGCCATGCACCGCCAAGTGAACAATAAAGAAGAACAAGTCTTTTGTGATGAAGACTCAAGTCCCGCACTTGTTGTCTCCAAAGTCTTGACCCTCCAACATCACCAAGAAGAAGACCAAATATGCAACATATTCCACACCAAGGCCGGCATCAATGGACGATCCGTCAAGGTCATCATCGATGGAGGAAGTTTCCATAATCTTGCAAGTGAAGAACTTTGCTCCAAGCTCCAATTGCCAAAGACGAAGCATCCACACCCATACAAAGTGCAATGGCTTAGCGACTCCGGCACTATCCAAGTCGAGCACCGAGTACAAGTCTCCTTCAAGATCGACGCCTACGAAGACACCTTGGAGTGCGACGTCGTCCCAATGACCGTTTGTCATCTTCTCCTTGGATGGCCATGGCAATTCGATAGAGGAGTCGTACACAACGGCCTAATGAACCACTACATCTTCAAGATGAAGGGCAAGGAGTACGTCCTCCGTCCAATGTCGCCAAGTCAAGTGATCGCCGACAAGCACACCACCCATCGTGGAGATCATAGTGAGAGAGCGAGCCACCAAAAAGAGAGTGAGCGCCACAAGCCAAAATCAAGTGCCTCCACGATGAGCGAAAATAAGAACCTATTTCTATTTGCCACCAAACGTGAGATGAGAAGTGTGTGAGAACCCATCTAGTGTCCCACACTACATCCTCGTGTGCAAGGACAATGCACCACAAACTAACACTTCTTACAATCTTCCTCTAGTGTTGTCTTCTCTTTTGCAGGAATTCCAAGATGTTTTCCCTGATGAGCTACCTCCGGGACTACCTCCACTACGAGGCATTGAGCACCGCATCGACATCATCCCCAGAGCACCGCTTCCGAACAACGCTCCCTACCGCGTCAAGTTCTTGAGTTACTTTTGGAAGACCTTATGCGCCAAGCTCGGAATCAAGTTACTCTTCTCGACGGCATACCACCCTCAAACCGACGGCCAAACGAAGGTGACGAACCGTACACTCTCCACTCTACTACGAGTCTTAATCAAGAAGAACATCAAGGAGAGGGAGGAGTGCTTACCCATCGCCGAGTACGCCTACAACAGTGCAAGACACTCAACAACCGGCAAGTCTCCTTTCGAGGTCGTTTACGGATTCAACCCATTGTCACCATTGGACATTCTTCCTCTCCCACTCCAAGAGCGCATCAATTTGGATGCAAGTGCGCGTGTGACACATCTCAAGACGGTACATGAAGATACAATAAACACCATTGAGCTCCAAGTTCAACGCCTTGCGACCAAGCTCAACATCAACAAGCAACCTATGTTCTTCAACATTGGTGATCGAGTGTGGCTACACCTTCACAAGGACCGCTTCCCACAAGAACGCAAATCCAAGCTTCGACCACGAGCGGATGGACCGTTCAAGGTGCTTGCACGCTACAACAACAACGCTTACAAGATCGACCTCCCGCGTGACAAGTACAACCTGAGCGACATCTTCAACGTCAAAGATCTCTCTGCCGTCCATGGTGATGAAGAATTTGATCCGAGGACGGATCTTCCCCAAGGGAGGGGAGATGATGCGGAGCATCCCAAGGTTATCCCCATGGACCTACCATCATATCATGAAGTGCCTAGTGGACCCATGACTCGATCACGTGCAAGAGCTCTTGAAACCGAGGTGACATCTCTCCTCTCACAATTCCACTTCGATGAACATGAAGCATGGCTACTACCTCATATGGACACTTTGTGCATACTCAGGCACCATGGAGAAGCTAAGGAGCAAGGACAAGAAGAAGAGGAAGATGGATGAGAAGATGGAGAAGAAGGAGGGCTGAAGGAAAAGTCCCAGCCACCGGACGACTGGCCGGGACCGAACGTCCGGCGCCTGAAGCCTCAGCCAAACCCCAGCGAGCGGACGTCTGGCCCAGACCGAACGACCGGTGCCCCTGCACATGAAGCAAACGAGCGGACGTCCGGTCTGGACCGGACGACCGGCGCACCAGCACCCGAGCCAACATCAGCGGAAGTCCGGAGCTACCGGACGTCCAGCACCCCCATCACAGAGCAGAACCAGCGGACGACCGGAGGACACCGGACGTTCGGCAGCTCCTGAGACACCGGACGACCGGTCCCCAGCGGACGTCAGGTACCTGGCTGCGTCCAGATTCGGGCCCGAGGCCCATGTACCCCTACTTTTGCCCCCATTTGCACTTAGACTATAAATAGACCTCTCCCATCTCCTTTCTAGGGTTAGCATTGGTTTAGCTCATTTGAGAGATAGAGCATTGCTCATCCATATCGGATCTACTCCATGAGAGAGACCGTGGCCCCTCTACGGAGAAGATCCACCTTGGATTCAAGACCCCTTTACGGGAAGATCCCGTTGTGGATTCAAGACCTCCTCACGGATAAGAACCGGTTACCATGTATCGTCCCTAGTTGTCCGTGGATTCATGTATCGTTCTATGTACTCGAGGATCTAGCCAATGTGTGACTTATTCGTGTCGGTTTAGTGATTTCCTCTTGTGTTTTCCTTCCGTTCATCCTCGTGTTCTTCGTGTTTTCCCCGGGATCCGCTCCTTTCGTGAAAGATCGGGCGATTAGGGTCTCTACCCTACATCACAACTTGAAGAATTGGCAATAGGTGAATTCTGCAGAGGACTGAGAACTCAAATATATCTAGTGTCAATGAAGAACACAGTCGGAAAGAGTGAAGAATTTGCAAAGTTGAATAATTTGAACAACTGAGGAATTTCAAAAACTGAAGAAAAACTCAAATTGAAGATTTTCAACTTTTGTTGGTGGTGTGACCCACCGTATAAGAATGATGATTTCAGAAGCCGCGTACAATTGTCTTAGGGCTCCGAGAATCAAATTCTTTGTTAATTTCTTCACACTTACAGGGTTAGTCTTCATTGATTGAAGAAAAACGTTCCTTCATGTATTGCACATCTAAGTCATCAATTTTTCATAAGTGTTAGGATGTGTGTCCTTTTCAAAGAATATTCGAAGATTCTAAGATATTTAGCTCACACCGCAACTTGCTAAATCTCTTCTCATTTAAGGACTTTGTGAAGATATCGGCTAGCTATTCTTCAGTCTTCACGTGCTCAATAGAGATGTTGCCCTTCAACACATGATCTCGAAGAAAATGATGACGAATCTGGATGTGCTTTGTCATCGAGTGCTGAATTGGGTTATGAGAAATCTTGATGGCACTCTCATTGTCACAAAAGAGTGGCACATTCATCACATTGATGCCATAGTACTTGAGGGTTTGCTTCATCGATAGCAATTGTGCACAGCACAAACGAGCATCAATGTACTCAGCTTCAGAAGTAGAGAGTGATACGCAGTTCTGCTTCTTCAGGACCAACATACCAAGGATTGTCTGAGGAAATGTCATGTGCCAGATGTTGACACGCGGTCCACATGATCACCAGCATAGTCGGAGTCAGAATATCCAATGAGATCAAAAGCCGAGCCCTTGGGATACCATAATCCAAGGGTTGGAGTGTGAGCTAGATATTGAAGAATATGCTTCATAGCCTTATGGTGTGATTCCTTCTGTGTAGCTTAAAAACGGGCACACATGAAAACACTAAGCATAATACCTAGCCTAGATGCACATAGATACAATAAAGAGACAATCATGGAGTGGTATACCTTTTGATCGAGGTCTATACCATTTTCATCATTGCATAGATGGCCATTAGTGGGCATAGGGATTTTGACGCCTTTGCAATCTTGCATGCCAAATTTCCTCAATACATCCTTGAGGTATTTCTCTTGAGATATGAAGATGCCGTTGGGTTGTTGACGAATTAGAACACCTACGAAGAATTTGAATTCTCCCATCATAGACATTTCATATTCCTCACTCATCATATAGGCAAATTCGTCACTGTAACATTGGTTAGTGCATCCAAAGATAATATCATCAACATATATTTGGCACACGAGTAATTCATCATCATAGGTTTTGGTGAAAAGAGTTGGGTCAAATGAACCAGGTTTGAAGCCTTTCTTCATGAGGAATTCCTTCAAAGTATAATACCACGCCTAAGGGGCCTGCTTGAGGCCATATGATGAGGACATCAATACCATTGTTACACCCACAGCCCCTGCTGCTGTACATACTGGACCAATTACTAGAGCTCGCGCACGCCAACTAAATTACCAGGTACTTTCGTTTCTTGGTAATGATTCTAATGTTCATGAGAATATGATGCTGCCTAAATTGGATACATTTGTTTTGCTTACAAATGAAGGGCCTAGCTTGGAGAAGGATGAACATTGGAGCAAGAACAAGCATGGAGATGATGGCATGCGCAAGGGGAACAAGAACAAAGTTACAAGTGATGATTTCAGGTCTTTGAAGCCTCCATAACGAGTGCATGAAGCCTTGGACGAAATATACAAGATGTCACTTCATAAATTTCGTCCAGAGGCTATTATAGGTGCCGCGTCACCTTTTTATTGGGCCAGGCCCATGTAATTTCGAAATACATAAGTATAGGCTATTTTTAGAGTCCGTATGTGTGGGGAAACAAGAGATAGGGTTGATTTCGGACCCCTCCACCAAGGGCCACGAAATTCCCCCTCTCTTCCTCCATATATACAGCCCTTAGGGCACCGTTTAGACTTTGGGGGTTTTGTTTAGATTAAAAGTTCGCCATAGCTGCAACTTCGCGTACTTCGTTTGTGTTCAACGACCAGACAAAGGCGTCACAGAACCCCACCTTGATTAATAAAACTTTCATCTTATATTCGCAATATCCAGATTGCAATCTTAGTTTCTTGCTTGTTCTTCGTTTGCTCGCAGGAAACAGACCCTCGTGGTCAGGTTGATCGTGCTCCGGCGTGGTCAATAACCTCTCGGAGTTGGTTTAGCGATTGCTAAGGCGCGACGTCCTCGCACGTTCGTAGTCGGATCGTCAAAGTCGACTTCCACCAAAGCGATATCCATCATCTCATCGAAAGACGGGACACCTTTGCCTCTATCAAGTGGTATCAGATTTCCAGGTTGCTCGGTGAGATTTTACAGTTTTTCGTAGTTTAGATCGAGTCTGTTCTTCATACCTACAGTCCACGAAAAAGCCACACAAAAAAAATTAGGGTTAGTTCATCATATCCGAACCAATCTGAGCCTTTGCATAATCTTTTTAGGGTTTTGCTTTGTTGAATTTGCGGTTGCATCGTCGTGTCTAGTTGCTGGTCTTAGAGTCTAGTCTTTTAGAGTTTCGAGTTCTGGTCATAAGTTGTCACGCCGCCGCCGCACCATCATCATCGCCCCTGCATCTACCAGCACCGCTTATCCGCCACCGCTTCGAATCCGTATCCATATACCACCACCGCTGTCATATACTACCACCGCTGCCATCTACCACCATATATCCACTACCAATCCGAGTTCTTGTCATATTAGGTTTGTTTTCGAGATCCATCTAGATTCCGATTCGTGTTTCCTTGCCGGAGTAGGTTTCGAAAAAAAAAGAGTCTGGAAACCACCCTCCGTTTAGGCCCAAAATTTTTCGAAAACGCATTTTTCGAAAAAAATTCTGGCTATCCTATTTTTAGGTGTTTTTGAGTGTTTTGAGACAGGTGCCATTATAGGAAGTTTTTTTGACCCGTTTCCAGTTTTTGGGTCCGGGCAGTCGAAAAAACAAAAAAAAGATTTGGTCGAAAAAATTTCGTGCCCATCCTGTCAGTTTGACCTAGGAAGAGTTTTGAGACACTCGCCATTATAGTGATTTTTCGCAAAAAAACAGCGCAAAAAAAAAGAGCGAAAAAAAATTCCAGAGTGTGCTTTTTCCTTGTTTACGTGCAGCACCATGATTTTATTAGTGTTCTAGGCTCGCGTCTCTAGCACGGTCTAGCCTAGGACCAGCACAGTACCGTCGTTGAGCGTTTATTCAACTTTGCATCTCTGAATTGATTATTGCTGACCCTTTTTGCTACCATATTATAAGCCTTCCCAGCTCCACATACATCTACGTCGTGCGTTTGACACTCCCTGGTAATCGCTCTATCCAAGCTTTAAGAGTTTTGACTACAACGGTTGCCGATCACCGCCTGCTGCTGGGTAAGAACTGGTAAGAATTTGAGTTTTGCTTGACGGATTTGTGACACCCACCACCACCTCTTGTTAGTAGTCTGTAGGATCATATTCTTGTGTGTTTCTGTTGCTGCTAACCATGCAAGGATCACAAGCCGACGAGACTGACTGGGAGAACATGATGAATAAGGATTTGCATGATAAATTTCAGCAAATGATGAGTGGACAGGTGCAAGATGTGCTAAACAGAATTGAAGAGGCCATGGAGAAGATAGATGGCATGGAGAAGACGTTCGAAACAAAGCTCGATAACAAGTTTAATGAATTGCTCGCGCGTCTTCCACCACCACCACCCGCTGCACCTAACGCACCTCTCCAACAACAACAATAACGACTACCTCCACATCGCGAAACAGACCTTCGCCGAGCGAGCCATGTTCCTCTTGCGTTTGGCCAAACTATTGGTGCTGCTGTTGATACTTCTGTGGCTCCTGCTGCTGATGCAGAGGAGGATGATTATGTGGGAGATTATGAGGATGAGGTTGATCAAAATCAGCACTACGTGCAGCCACCTGCACCACCACCAGCAGGTCGACCTCAGGTATATATTCGTAATGGTAGGCCTGCACCACCACCTCAGGTACGAGATGATGTCCATATTCCTTAACTGAAATTGAATATTCCACCATTTGAGGGTAGATATGTTCCTGATATATATCTTACTTGGGAGTTAGAAGCTGAACAACGATTTACATGTTTACAATATCCTGAGGAGAGACGAGTTGCTGGTGCTGTTTGTGCTTTCACTAGTTTTGCATGTGTATGGTGGTCTGAACATTGTAGATTATATCCTATTCCAACTACTTGGGCTGCTTTGAAAACTGCTATGCATACTCGTTGGGTTCCACCATATTATCAACGTGAATTGCTTCAAAAATTACAGCGCTTAAGACAAGGAAAAAATTCTGTAGAAGAATATTATCAGGAATTACAAACTGGCATGATTAGATGTGGTATTGTTGAGGAAAATGAAGCTATGCTTGCACGTTTTCTGGGTGGATTAAATAGAGAGATTCCGACCATTCTAGACTACAAGGAGTATACTAATATCACTCGTTTATTCCATCTTGCTTGTAAAGCTGAACGTGAAGTGCAGGATCGACAAGCATTGGCGCGAACTAACTTTTCTGTAGGCCGACCTTCATCATGGACACCGCGTGCATCTTCTACTTCAACTGCACCAGCACCTCAATCACGTGCCTCCTCCAGTTGTGATACAAGAAAACAGGCAGAACCACCATTATCTGCCAAGAGCGCACCTGCTGAGCCTGCACAGAGTTCTTCTTCTTCCATGGCATCAACAGGGCACACAAGTGATATTATTTGTCGTCGTTGTAAGGGAGGAGGTCATTATGCGAGAGAATGCAAATCTCCGCGTGTGATGATTGCTACCACCGATGGTGGATATGAGTCCGCTAGTGACTATGATGAGGAGACTTTGGCTCTTATTACACGTGAAGAACATGGTGGAGATGATTCTGATCATGAGACGCAATACATGGCTCCTGAAGACGCTGACAGGTATGAATGTTTAGTTGCTCAACGTGTTTTGAGTGTGCAGGTCACACAAGCTGAGCAAAATCAGAGGCACAATTTGTTCCATACCAAGGGAGTTGTGAAAGAACGTTCTGTGCGCGTCATCATAGATGGAGGGAGCTGCAACAACTTGGCTAGCATGGAGATGGTGGAGAAGCTTTCTCTCACCACAAGACCACATCCACATCCTTACTACATCCAATGGTTCAACAACAGCGGCAAGGTTAAGGTAACACGTACTGTTCGTGTGCATTTTAGTATATCTACATATGCTGATTATGTTGATTGTGATGTGGTACCTATGCAAGCATGTTCCTTATTACTTGGTAGACCATGGCAATTTGATAAAAATTCTGTACACCATGGTAGAAACAATTAGTATACTCTTGTTCATAAGGATAAAAATATTACTTTGCTCCCTATGACTCCTGATTCTATTTTGAAAGATGATATTAATAGAGCTAATAAAGCAAAACAAGAGAAGAATAAGAGTGAAAATCAGATTGTGGCAAAAGAATTTGAGCAACAAATGAAGCCTAATAATAAACCATATAGTGTTGCTTCTGAAATTAAATTGAAAAGTGCATGTTTATTTGCCACCAAATCTGATATTGATGAGCTAGTTTTCAGCAAATCTGTTTGCTATGCTTTTATGTGCAAAGAGGCATTATTTTCATTCGAGGACGTGCCTTCCTCTTTGCTCCTGCTATCACTAACATTTTGCAGGAGTTCGCTGACGTCTTTCCACAAGACGTGCCACCGGGATTACCACCTATTCGAGGGATTGAGCATCAGATCGACTTAATTCCCGGTGCTTCACTGCCAAACCGTGCGCCATACCGTACCAATCCAGAGGAGACGAAGGAGATTATGCGTCAAGTACAAGAGCTTCTCGACAAAGGTTATATATGCGAATCCCTTAGTCCTTGTGCTGTTCCTATTATTCTAGTGCCGAAAAAGGATGGTACATCGCGTATGTGTGTTGATTGTAGAGGCATTAATAATATTACTATTCGTTATCGTCATCCTATTCCTAGGCTAGATGATATGCTTGATGAATTGAGTGGCTCTACAATATTCTCCAAAGTTGATTTGCGTAGTGGATACCATCAAATTCGTATGAAATTGGGGGATGAATGGAAAACAGCATTTAAAAGTAAGTTTGGATTATATGAGTGGTTAGTCATGCCTTTTGGGTTAACTAATGTGCCTAGTACTTTCATGAGACTAATGAACAAAGTTTTACATGCTTTCATTGGACGATTTGTGGTTGTCTATTTTGATGATATACTGATTTATAGCAGATCTTTGGAAGAACATTTGGAACATTTACGTGTTGTTTTTATTGCTCTACGTGATGCACGTTTGTTTGGTAACCTTGGGAAGTGCACCTTTTGCACTGACCGAGTATCTTTTCTTGGCTATGTTGTTACTCCACAGGGAATTGAAGTTGATAAAGCCAAGATTGTAGCTATTGAGAGTTGGCCGCAGCCCAAAATGGTCACACAAGTGAGGAGTTTTCTTGGCCTCGCTGGATTCTATAGGCGTTTTGTGAGAGATTTCAGCACCATTGCTGCACCTCTCAATGAGCTTACAAAGAAAGATGTGCCTTTTCTTTGGGGTACCGCAAAGGAGGAAGCCTTCTCGGTATTGAAAGATAAGTTGACACATGCTCCTTTACTCCAACTTCCTGATTTTAATAAGACTTTTGAGCTTGAATGTGATGCTAGTGGAATTGGATTAGGAGGTGTGTTATTACAAGATGGAAAACCTGTTGCATACTTTTATGAAAAATTGAGTGGGCCTAGTTTGAACTATTCTACTTATGATAAAGAATTATATGCTCTTGTTCGGACTTTAGAAACATGGCAACATTATTTATGGCCCAAAGAATTTGTTATACATTCTGATCATGAATCTTTGAAACATATTAAAAGTCAAGCTAAACTGAATCGTAGACATGCTAAATGGGTTGAATTCATTGAAACTTTCCCTTATGTCATTAAACACAAGAAGGGAAAACAAAATGTTATTGCTGATGCATTGTCTCGTCGCTATACTATGCTTTCACAACTTGACTTCAAAATATTTTGTTTGGAGACCATCAAAGATCAATATGTGCATGATGTTGATTTTAAAGATGTAATGCAGAATTGTAAAGAAGGAAGAATGTGGAACAAGTTTGTCGTTAACGATGGATTTGTGTTTCGTGCTAACAAGCTATGCATTCCAGCTAGCTCCGTTCGTCTTTTGTTGTTGCAGGAGGCGCATGGAGGAGGATTAATGGGACACTTTGGCGTGAAGAAGACGGAGGACGTACTTGCTACACATTTCTTTTGGCCAAAGATGAGACGGGATGTTGAGCGTTTTATTGCTCGCTGCACTACATGTCAAAAAGCTAAGTCACGACTCAATCCTCATGGTTTATATATGCCTTTGCCTGTACCTAGTGTTCCTTGGGAGGATATATCTATGGACTTTGTTTTAGGTTGACCTCGAACAAAGAAGGGGAGGGATAGCATATTTGTTGTCGTGGATAGATTCTCTAAAATGGCACACTTTATACCATGTTGTAAAAGCGATGATGTTGTTAATGTTGCTGATTTGTTCTTTCGTGAAATTATTCGCTTGCATGGTGTCCCAAATACTATTGTTTCAGATCGTGATACTAAATTTCTTAGCCACTTTTGGAGATGTTTATGGGCTAAGTTGGGGACTAAACTGCTTTTTAGTACTACTTGTCACCCCCAAACTGATGGCCAAACTGAAGTAGTCAATAGAACATTGTCTACTATGCTTAGGGCTGTTTTGAAGAGTAATAAGAAAATGTGGGAGGAATGCTTGCCTCATATTGAATTTGCTTATAATCGTTCATTGCATTCTACTACTAAGATGTGCCCTTTTGAAGTTGTGTATGGTTTCCTACCTCGTGCACCTATTGATTTGTTGCCTCTTCCATCTTCGGAGAAGGTTAATTTTGATGCTAAACAACATGCTGAATTGATTTTAAAAATGCTTGAGTTAACTAAGGAAAACATTGAGCGTATGAATGCCAAATATAAACTTGTTGGAGATAAGGGTAGAAAACATGTTGTGTTTGCACCTGGAGATCTTGTTTGGTTACATTTGCGTAAGGATAGATTTCCTGATTTGCGCAAATCAAAGCTCATGCCACGGGCTGATGGTCCCTTTAAGGTGTTAGAGAAAATAAATGATAATGCATATAAACTTGAGCTGCCTGCAGATTTTGGGGTTAGTCCCACTTTTAACATTGCAGATTTGAAGCCTTATTTGGGTGAGGAAGATGAGCTTCCGTCGAGGACGACTTCCTTTCAAGGAGGGGAGGATGATGAGGACATCAATACCATTGTTACACCCACAGCCCCTGCTGCTATACATATTGGACCAATTACTAGAGCTCGCGCACGCCAACTAAATTACCAGGTACTTTCGTTTCTTGGTAATGATTCTAATGTTCATGAGAATATGATGCTGCCTAAATTGGATACATTTGTTTTGCTTACAAATGAAGGGCCTAGCTTGGAGAAGGATGAACATTGGAGCAAGAACAAGCATGGAGATGATGGCATGCGCAAGGGGAACAAGAACAGAGTTACAAGTGATGATTTCAGGTCTTTGAAGCCTCCATAACGAGTGCATGAAGCCTTGGACGAAATATACAAGATGTCACTTCATAAATTTCGTCCAGAGGCTATTATAGGTGCTGCGTCACCTTTTTATTGGGCCAGGCCCATGTAATTTCGAAATACATAAGTATAGGCTATTTTTAAAGTCCGTATGTGTGGGGAAACAAGAGATAGGGTTGATTTCAGACCCCTGCACCAAGGGCCACGAAATTCCCCCTCTCTTCCTCCATATATACAGCCCCTAGGGCACCGTTTAGACTTTAGGGGTTTTGTTTAGATTAAAAGTTCGCCATAGCTGCAACTTCGCGTACTTCGTTTGTGTTCAACGATCAGACAAAGGCGTCACAGAACCCCACCTTGATCAATAAAACTTTCATCTTATATTCGCAATATCCAGATTGCAATCTTAGTTTCTTGCTTGTTCTTCGTTTGCTCGCAGGAAACAGACCCTCGTGGTCAGGTTGATCGTGCTCCGGCGTGGTCAATAACCTCTCGGAGTTGGTTTAGCGATTGCTAAGGCGCGACATCCTCGCACGTTCGTAGTCGGATCGTCAAAGTCGACTTCCACCAAAGCGATATCCATCATCTCATTGAAAGACGGGACACCTTTGCCTCTATCACCATAGAGGGCCTTATTAAGTCTGAAGACTTGGTCAGGATGCTTTGGATCTTCAAAACCTGGGGTTGAGCAACATATACTTCTTCCTCAAGCTTACCATTGAGGAATGCACTTTTCACATCCATTTGATATAAGATGATATTATGATGGTTAGCATAAGCAAGCAATATGCGAATAGCCTCAAGTCTAGCAGCAGGTGCAAAAGTTTCATCGAAATCAATTCCTTCAACTTGTGTGTAGCTTTGAGCTACAAGCTGTGCATTATTCCTCACCACAAGGCCATTTTCATCTTGCTTGTTGTGGTAGATCCATTTGGTACTGATGATATTATGCTTGCGTGGGTCTAGTTGCTTGACAAGTTCCCACACATTGTTGAGCTCAAATTGGTGTAGTTCCTCTTGCATCGCTTGAATCCACTCAGGCTCCAGAAATGCCTCATCTACTTTGGTGGGCTCTATGATAGAGACAAAAGCAAAGTGCCCACAAAAGTTAAAAAAATGTGAAGCCTTTGAGCGTGTGAGAGGACCTAGTGCTTTGATGTCATTGATGATTCTCTCAATCTGCACTTAACTTGCGATGTGAGGATGAGCGGGTTGACGATGTTGAGTGGGCTCAACATTTGATTCAGAGCCATTTTACTCAGGTGCATCAGCATGATGTTCTTCACGTTCTGGAATGACTTCTTCAGCAGATTCTTCGGTAGCAATGACATCCTCAGTAGCCTTGAACATACTGGATTCCTCAGGTGACATTTCATCTAGCACAGGAGGTAGGTGCTCTCTTTGCGAGCCGTTAGTTTCATTGAACCGCACATCCATAGTTTCAAAAACCTTGTGGTGATAGGTGTTTGAGACTCTATAGGTGTGCGAGTCCTTTATGTAACCAAGCATAAAACCTTCATTTGCTTTCTGTGCAAATTAAGAATTGTGATGAGGATCTATAATCCAACATTTAGCACCGAAGACTTTGAAATAACTCACATTGGGTTTCTTGTCAGTGAGGAGTTCATATGAGGTCTTTTTGAAGAATTTGTGAAGATATACCCTGTTGATGATGTGGCACACAATATCAATTGCCTCAGGCCAGAAGCGAGGAGGCATCTTGTATTCATCAAGCATAGTGCGAGCCATCTCAACAAGAGTCTTGTTCTTGCGCTCGATGACGCCATTTTGCTAAGGAGTATAGGGAGCAGATAATTCGTCAGTAATACCAAGTTCATCAAGATAGTTATCAAGACCAGTATTCTTGAACTTGGTCCCATTGTCACTTCTAATGAGCTTGATCTTCACACCGAAGTTTGTGGAAGCCCTCGAGGGAAATCGTTTGAGGACTTCCTGCACTTCAGTTTTGTAAGTGATGTCACCCATATGTAACGAGAATAGTCATCAACAATAACAAAGCCATATAAAGATGCAACATTAGTGAATGTGGCATAATGAGTAGAGCCGAAGAGATCCGTGTGAAGCAATTCAAATGGACGAGTGGTAGTCATGATAGTCTTTGAGGGATGCTTGGCCTTGGTCATCTTTCTAGCTTCACAAGCTCCACAGAGGTGATCCTTGAGGAATTTGACACCCTCAATGCCAATGACATGCTTCTTCTTCGCGAGTGTGTGCAAGTTCCTCATGCCAGGATGACCAAGTCGTCGATGCCATAACCAGCCCTCTGAAGCTTTTGCAAGTAGACATGTGGCAGGTTGTGGTCCTGTAGAGAAATGAACAATATACAAGTCTCCTCTCCTAAAGCCTTCGAAGACTTTGGAATTGTCAGCTTCCATGGTCACAACACAATGATACTTGCCAAAGACAACAACCATATCAAGATCAGAAAGCATTGAGATAGACATGAGGTCGAATCCTAAGGACTCGACAAGCATGACTTTGTCCATGTGTCAATCCTTTGAGATCGCAACCCTACCTAGACCCAATACTTTGCTTTTGCCTTTGTCAGCGTAGGTGATATGCTTCAGATGTGATGGAGATAAAGCAGTGTCCATCAATAGGTTCTTGTCACCGGTCATGTGATTTGTACATCCACAAGCGAGGACCCACTCGGTGGCTTTGGGTTGATCATCCTACAGATGAATTAGTGCATCTTACGAACTCATATACTTCATCAGTTAAGAATATGACATCAAATTCATTAGATCAATTTCATCAAACAATATAGCAGATATAGTAGTAGGAGGACGTGAGAAATGAAAATTCATTTCTTCATGATTAGCTTGCGTCCTTTCAAGCATATTCAGGTCTCCAACAAATTCATCAGACGTTCAAGTTCGTTTGGAGACCTGACCCTGCATGAGAGATTAGTACTTTTTATTTACCACCCACATCTGGAGGGCTGGCAAAGAGTTCATCATTCTGCGAGCTCCATAAGAGAAAGGTGGCATAGAAGCCAGTCCTCTTTGTTTCACATAGGAGGGGTTAGAGTAAGCATATGAATAGGCAGAGAAATTCTTCGAGGACTTATGAACATAATGATTTCAAGAATAATGCACATATTCATAGTTGTTAGGCTTTCCCTGCGAAATAGAAGTGTTAGCACGATGATGTTCATATGAGGATCTGGATCGATATGAGGAATTTGATCCACGTGAGGAATTTGGTCCATATGAGGACTTGGATCCATATGAAGAATTTGATCCGGGGTTCCTATTCTTCACAGGTGGTGTCATGATGACATTCACCTGAAGACTTTCAAGGAACCTTTTGGGAACCCAGGTTTTCTTCATAGGGGGACCATTCCTACAGTTAGTTCCAACATATCTAGCAAATACTTCACCATTCTGATTTTTGAACAGTTTATAGTTGGAGTCAAATGACTCATCCGAAGAATATGAAGATTCAGATGTAAAGCCAAATAAAGTGGATGGATCTATGGGAGGTCCTTTTGCAGCAACCCATGAGGTTTTGGGATACTGCTCAGGTTTCCAGTAGGTCCCATCAGCATTGAGTTTCCTCTCAAAGGCAATACCCTCTTTCCTAGGGTTCCGGTTGAGGATCTGCTTTTTAAGCACATCACAAAGAGCCTGATGCCCTTTGAGGCTTTTGTACATGCCTGTCACATGCAATTCCTTCAACCCTGCATTGTAAGTGATAGTAGAGGTATCCTCGAATGAGGAATTTGTGATAGTAGAGACAGTTGAAGAATTTGCAGCAATAGAAGCATTTAAACTTTCAGGTGAAGAATTAGCAGATTCTTGTTTAATGCATTTCAAACATGGTGGAATGAATTCAACCTGAGCGGAACTGATCTGTTGAGCAAGCAATGAATCGTGTTCCTTTTGAAGATCTTCATAACTCACCCTTAGCTGCTCAAGATCTTGCTTTTTTAAAGAAATTCATAAGAAAGTTTCTCATGATCAGATAAGAGAGTGTTATGATGACTATGAAGGTTGTCAAACTTAGACTGAAGTCTCTGAAGATTATCAGTCAGAGTATGAGTTCGATCCATTTCTTCACCCAACAGATCATCGCTTTTGTCTAGCATGTTTTGAACCTTTTCAAAAGCCTTTTGTTGTTTCACAGCAATCTTAGCAAGTTTAGAATAGCTAGGCTTGAGGTTTTCATTAGATTCATCCTCACTTGATTCAGAGGAGGGGTATTTGAGTACCTTAGCAACTTCTACCATGAAGCAATAGGTGGGAGCGTAGTCATCATTGCCGTCATCAGCAGTGTTGGGGAAGTCATTTTCCTCAGAGTTGAAGATGGACTTGCTGACAAATGCAGTAGCGAGGGCTAGGATCGCCACACCAAAGTATGACTCCTCAGATGCCTCCTCTTCCTCATTTTCCTCAGATTCGGCTTTAGAGTCCATTTCCTTGCGAATGAATGCCTAAGCCTTTTTGGAGCTGCTCTTCTTGTGAGATGAAGACTACGAGGACTTTAATGATGAGGACTTTGAAGATTTCTTCTTCTTCTTTGAGTCATCGGAACTGTAATGCTTGTATTTCTTATTCTTCGATTCCTTTTCCCACTGAGGACAATCAGTAATGTAGTGACCAGGTTTCTTGCATTTGTGGCAAGTTCTTTTCTTGTAGTCATGGGATGAGGAATCTGATCTCATGTCATCTGCTTAGGAATCTTGTGCACACTATTATTGGGATCACGCAATTCATAGGATGGGTCAAATCTCCTAATATGTATGAGGAAACTATGGGGTATCCTCATGTGCAATAGCGAAAACATAATATGGAGAAGAGTGACAACATGAAAAACAATGCATGTCCAAAGCTAGGCGGTCATGGCATGACATACGATGGGAATGATGCAAAGGGAGCATTCACTGGTACAGCGAGGTTGAAAGTGCGTTATATCGACTAGAGGGGGGTGAATAGGCGATTTTTACAAATTCCTCGCTGAGGAATTTCAGGATGAGGAAATTCCTGAGCAACTACTTAGCAGTGGAATAAGTACTCAGATGCAAGCATAACAGAGTAGTAGCACTGTCATCATGATGAAATGAAAACAAGCACATAGTACAAGTAGCATAAACACATGATAAGCAGGCTGAAGACAAAGTGATTGAATAATTAGGATTGAGGAAATTGACAAAGTCTTCAGTCAAAGTCTCCAAACAGTCACAATCAAGTACTTCTACACAGAAATGAGGAAATGAAAGGGTTGAGGAAATAGAACGAGTAGCTTGGTGAATATAGTAATTTGGTAGACCAGTTCCAACTGCTGTGACAGTCGTACGTCTGGTTGGAGTGGCTAGGTGATACATCTCCAACATATCTACTTTTTCTTACGCTTTTCCTCTTGTTTTGGACTCTAATTTGCATGATTTGAACGAAACTAACCCCGGACTGACTTTTCAGCAAAACTACCATGGTGTTGTTTTTGTGCGGAAATAAAAGTTCTCGGAATGGAACGAAACTTTTTGAGTATTTCTTATACCAATAATAAGAATTTCTGGAGCCAAGACTCATCGGAGAGGGGCTCCTGGGTGGGCACAACCCTCCAGGGCGCGTCCCCCTCTCCTGGCGCGCCCAGGTGGGTTGTACCCACCTGGTGGCCCCGCTGACGACCCCCCAGAAAAAATCAGGGAGAAATAATTATCATGATCCATGAGATGGAGCCGCCGTCAGGCCCTGTTCTTCCTCGGGAGGGCAGATCTGGAGTCCGTTTGGGGCTCTGGAGAGGGGGATCTTCGTTCTTCGTCATCACCAACCCTTCTCCATCGCCGATTGCATGATGCTCCCCACCGGGCGTGAGTAATTCCTTCATAGGCTCACTGGTTGGTGAGGAGTTGGATGAGATTCATCATGTAATCGAGTTAGTTTTGTTAGGGCCTGATCCCTAGTATCCACAATGTTCTTAGATTGATGTTTCTTTGAGTTTGCTATGCTTAATGCTTGTCACTTTGGGCCCGGGTGCCATGATTTCAGATCTGAACCATTTATGAATTCATCATTATATCCATGTTTTAGATCCGATCTTGTAAGTTATAGTCACCTACTATGGTTATGATCCAGCAACCCCAGAGTGACAACAACCGGGCCCACTCCCGGTGATGACCGTAGTTTGAGGAGTTCATGTATTCACTATGTGTTAATGCTTTGTTCAGGTTCTCTATTAAAAGGAGGCCTTAATATCCCTTAGTTTGCAATATGGACCCTGCTGCCACGGGAGGGTAGGACAGAAGATGTCATGCAAGTTCTTTTAATAAAGCACGTATGACTATTTACGGAATACATGCCTACATTATATCGATGAACTGGAGCTAGTGCAGTATCGCCCTAGGTTATAACTATCACCTGATGAATATCACCCAACAAGTCACCAATCCAATGCCTATGAATTTATCCTTATTGATCTTGCTGCATTACTACTGCTATCATCACTGTTACACTTGCTACAAATTACTGCTATCATTGTTACTGTTACTGTTACTACTGTCACTACTATCAAAATTATCAAACTACTTTGCTACTAATCATATTGCTTTAGATAATTAATCTCCAGGTTTGGTTGAATTGACAACTCAACTACTAATACCTTAAAATATTCTTTGGCTCCCCTTGTGTTGAATCTATAAATTTGGGTTGAATACTCTACCCTCGAAAACTGTTGCGATCCCCTATACTTGTGGGTTATCAAGACATTTTTCTGGCGCCGTTGCCGAGGAGCATAGCTATATTTGTTGAGTCACTTGGGATTATTATCATATTATCACTATGAAGAATCTGAAGGATCCAAAGACTAAGATTTATCCCTCTAAGACGAGGGGAGGTAAGGAACTGCCATCCAGTTCTGCTTTAGATTCACCTTCTGTTATGAGTAAGCTTGCAACACCACCACATGCTATTAATTCTGATATGTCGCAAGTTATTGATGATGCTACTTTTACTATGAATGATGCTAGTACCTTGCTTGATAATGATGATATGCCACTTGGTGAATTTCTTGATAAACAAATTGCTAGAGTTATACAACATGATGTTGTTGAATCTGATGATGAGCTTGAAACTGAATCTCCTGAAACACCTACTAGAACTAGCCCTCCTAGATATGAATTGCCTAAGATACCGAAAGGTTATGTTATGAGTGAAGAAGAAACTAGAGATATTCTTGCTTGCAATGATAGAGATGATCTAGAGAAATTACTACAAAAGTATAAAGAAAAATCTTTGAATGCTAGAATGAAATGTGATCCTAAGTTTGCAACCTCACCTATCTTTATTGATGATAAGGATTATTAATTCTTTGTCGACCCAGAGTTAATTACTTTGATTGAATCTGATCCTTTCCATGGTTATGAAACTGAAACTGTTGTGGCACATCTTACTAAGTTGAATGACATAGCCACCCTTTTTACTCATGATGAGAAAACCCACTATTACTTTATTCTCAAATTATTTCCGTTCTCATTAAAGGGTGATGCTAAAGCTTGGTACAATCCTCTTGCTCCTGGTTGTGTGCGCAGTGTCCAGGATATGGTTTATTACTTCTCCGAAAAATATTTTCCTGCTCATATGAAACAAGCTGCCTTATAGGAAATATTTAACTTTGTGCAAACTAAAGAAGAGTCTCCCACAAGCTTGGGGGAGGCTTTGCCAGTTACTTAATGCTTTGCCTGATCATCCTCTTAAGAAAAATGAAATACTTGATATCTTCTATAATGGACTAACCGATGCTTCTAGGGACTTCCTAGATAGTTGTGCTGGTTGTGTTTTCAGGGAACAAACTGTTGGACAATCTGAAGAATTATTGAATAACATATTGAAAAATTATGATGATTGGACTATTCCTGAACCACCGCCTAAACCCACTCCGAAGAACAGGGGTATATTATATCTCAATCCTGAAGATATGCAAGAGGCAAAGAAATCTATGAAGCAAAAAGGTATTAAAGCTGAGGATGTTAAAAATGAACCTCCTATTGAAGAAATACATGGGCTTAATACACCACCACTGCCTAAGGTGGTAGAGGTAAATTATCTTATGAAGTTCAATGATAATGATAATCCTCACAATATGCATCCTAGTCAATGCCTTTATGAGTTTGAAAACTACAATAGGTAACAAGATCACTTCAATGCAAATGTTATGAAACAATTGAAATATAATTCTAATATGATTGCTTGCTTGAGTGACTTGTTATTTAGAATATCAAATGATGTTAGAGGTGTTTTAAAACATGCTTCTGTGGTTCAAACTCAACTAGAACAAGTTGCTAAATCTCAAAGAGAATTGCTTGATGAAATGAATCATAATAGCCATGACTTTGCTGTTAGAGTTGCAACTAGAGGAGGTAAAGTGACTCAGGAACCACTTTATCCTGATGGTCACCCTAGAAGAATTGAACAAGATTCAGAAAGAGCTAACACTAGTGCACCTAGTCCTACTAGAAAGAAAAAGAAAAAGAAAAATGATAGGACTTTGCACACTTCTAGTGAACCTAAAATAGAAAAACCTCCTGATAATGAGAATGAAATTTCTATCTCGGATGCTGAAACTCAATCTGGCAATGAACACTCACCTACTGATAATGAAAAAGTTAATGATGAGGTTCATGAAGACTCTCAACCAACCAATGATAAAGAACCAGATAATGATGTTGAGATAGAACCACCTGTTGAGCTTGATAACCCACAACATAAAAATAAAAGATATGATAAAGGAGACTTTGTTGCTAGGAAACACGGTAAAGAAAGAGAACTGTGGGTTCAAAAACCTATGCCTTTTCCACCCAAGTCAACTAAAAAGAATGATGATGAAGAATTTGAACGCTTTGCTGAAATGGTGAGGCCAGTCTTTTTTGCGTACTCGCTTGATTGATATCTTGAAAATGCCTCCTTATTCAAAGTATATGAGAGACATCATCACAAATAAGAGAAAAATACTGGAAGCTGAAATCTCCACTATGCTTGCTAATTATACTTTTAAAGATGGAGTGCCTAAAAAGCTTAGAGATCCAGGAATACCAACTATACCTTGCTCCATCAAAATGAATTATGTGAAAACTGCTTTGTGTGATTTAGGAGCTGGTGTTAGTGTTATGCCTTTCTATTTATATAAAATACTTGACTTGAATAACCTAACACCTACTAAAATATCTTTGCAAAGGGCTGACAACTCAACTGCCATACCTATCGATATCTGTGAGGATGTGCCCGTTGTTGTTGCTAATGTTACTACTTTGACTAACTTTGTTATACTTGAGATGCCTGAGGACGACAACATGTCGATTATCCTTCGTAGACCCTTCTTGAGTACTGCACGGGCTGTTATTGATTGCAATAAAAGCAAGGACACTTTTCATATCAATGGTAATGAGCATATGATGCACTTTCCGAAGAAACAATTCCAAGTGAATGGTATTAATGTTATTGAAAAATCTCCGACAATCACTATTGGAAGTTTTTAAATACCTCTACCTACTGTAAGAAGGAAATATGAAATACTTATTGTTGGGGAAATGCATATCCCCATTGAGGTAACTTAGTGATTTAGGAAGTTCTTCGGTTTCATGTTAACCAAAAGTGGTTGTTAATAAGACTTCATCAACCTTATTAATGGATCATTTTTGAACGGTATGAAGTTCATGAATTTAGTAAGCACTACCGTCTGTCCTTACTTTTTATTCTTTGTTTTTATTAGTTAAATAAAATAAAATGCCATGTTTTGTCTGTTTTCTGAATTTCTCGTGCAATAAAAAAATGACCCAAAAATAAAAGTTCTTAGAATGCCCTAAAAAATTTATATGATTTTTTCCTGAATATTAAAGAATTTTTGGTGCAGAAATAACCAGAGGGGGGTGAACCAGGTGGGCACAACCCATCTGGGCGTGCCAGCACCCCCTGGAGCGCCCTGGGGGGTTGTGGTCCCCACATGGCCCCCCTCACTTATCTCTTTAGCCCACATTGTCACCTACCTCCAGAAAAAATTCACTCTTGCTCTCTCTCCCGTGTTCTTGCTCATTTTGCTGCCATTTTCAATCTCTTTGCTCAAAGCTCCATTTCCGAGACTGTTTTGTGAGATTTTTGCTTGGTATGTGATTCAACCATTTGTCCAATTAGTTTTTGTTTTAGTGGTTTATACTTTGAATAATTAGCTACTCTTGGTGTTGCTGTAGATGTGTTTGCATGTTGAATTCTTAGTGTTCTAAGTAGCTTGAATTCTTGCTATGGCCTCTATGTATCCCTATGAGTAGTTGCTATTAGTTTTGAGAAGTTTCGTTGAAAAATTGTGTGAACTAAAAATTCAGATTTTTGTTCATAGGAAAAATTTTACGCGGACATGAATATCTCAGGAAATATGGCTCAAGGAAGAACTCCAAGGGTGTTATTGGGGAGTCTTCTGACAATGATCTCCACCCTCGGAGGTTGGCAGAGGTACGGCCGTGCGAATGGCCGCACATCCCATTCCTGCAAGAAGATGGAATTCATGATGAGTTTATGCAATTCATTGCCAATACCGGTCTCACCGACTTCATCGCAGATGAGTGTGACCAGCATCAAATCCTCACAAATATATTTGTTCAAAGTTTTACTTTCCTGCCTAGAAATAATCCTCCTGAAGTGAGCTTTGACTTATATGCGGAAATCCATCAGATACCACTTACTGAGTTTTGTGACATATGAATGATCCCGTCTGATGGGAGCTTGGCTGAGCCTAGACCGGCTGAGTTTGAGGATTTTTTTCGCACCCTAATAGTGGGTGATGAGATGAGAGTGTTAGCCATCACTGCAGGTGGTTTACATTTTCCTGCTGTTCATTACTTTGCATATTTCATTTCCAAATGCTTGCTTGCTAGGGAGAAGGTGGGTGCACTTTGTTCACTAGACCTTGCTATTTTACATCATGCAATTGAGGGAGACAACACATATAGCTTGGGAGCTATCATGGCTCGTCGCCTGCACCTTAATAAATCCCAGGGTAAAATACATGGTGGGATTTATGCTACTCGTTTGGCGGCTCACTTCGAGGTTGAGATACGCCCTGATGATTACCCTCTAACCAAGGTTTACCTAGACTGTGCAGCCATGGATCACCATCACTTTCTTGCACATGATCGTCCTGACAGTGCCATCCCTTATAACTTGGTCTATAACATTGACACTTGTGATGTTATTCCCTTTCCTGCACCTGCTTTGTTTGATTCTATTGCCAGGGTGGTACCGGATTATGCCTGCAGACATCCTCGCCTACTAGAACACTCAGGCTGCTGCTGAGGCTATACAGGCACCTCCACAGTGGGATCAGTGGATGCCCGCTCCTTAGTACCCCGACTATTACCCTCCAGGCTACTTATTGATTACGAACTTAGGCCAAAAGCCTAAGCTTGGGGGAGTACGTGTTTCTCACCGACATTATATTCATGCTCACATATCATTCTATCTGTGGTGCTCACACTTTTTCATTGTATCATCCATGCTTAGATTTATTTTTTGCTTTCTTCTTGAGTGTTTGAAAAACTTCAGAAAAACCAAAAAAATTGGTTGTAGTAATTTACTTTCTATGCATGCTTAGTAGTAGTACTAAAAAGAAAATCCAAAAAGATTTCCTTTTTATTCTTTTGCTTCTTGGGAGCTTTCCCATGTAAATAGTTTTTCTCGTTTTGCTTGCTTGTTGAAGAAAACCAAAAACTCCAAAAATATTTTAGTGTGTTTCTTTGAATTTATTTTCTTTTATTCGAGTTATACCGAGGAGAAGACCATGATGAAAATGTTGAGTGGCTCTCATATGAATAACTCTTGAACTAATAAGAGCCCATTTTACTCTGTCTTCTCCTGTTGAATAAAATGTTTGCAGATTCCAGCTTAGTCCGTGGCACTCTTGCACTATTATTGTTTTCATCATTCGGTCATGCAAGTGAAAGGCAATAATGACGAATTCGATGAGCTGGCCGTGGCAAGGAGAAACTGGTATGAACTCGACTTGTCTTGACTGTGTAAATATGTTTAACCTAGTGCCCATGATTCAACCCATTATGATTAAACATGTTTGCAATGGCAATTAGAGATTATAGTTTCTCATGCCATGCATAAGTAGCTGGGAGTGGATAATGATTTATCTTGGATATCAACATAGCGTTAAAATGATTGTGATGTAGTATGATGATGGGGTATCCTCCTCTGAATGTTGGAGTGGCTTGACTTGGTACATGTTCATGCATGTAGTTGAATCAAATAAAACATAGCCTCTATAATATTTATGTTCATGGTGCTCATATCCTACTCATGCTAGTGTCCAATGTTACTTATGCATAATGCCTGCTTATGATCGTTGTTGCTCTCTAGCTGGCCGCTTCCCAATCTTAAATTGCTAGCCTTCGCCTGTACTAAGTGGGAATTCTGCTTGTACATCAAAAACCTTGAACCCAAAGTTATTCCAGATGAGTCCACCATACCTACCTATATATGATATTACCCTGCCGACCTAAGTAAATTTGCATGTGCCACCTCTAAAATCTTCTAAAAATTGTCCTTTTTGTGTGCCTGGATCGTTCATGGAACGACAGGAAGTGGTCGATATCTTCCGTGCTAACCATGTTGTCCTCAGGTCGAGTGTTTATTCACTCGCCATCGCATGAAGAAATGGGAGGTAATAGGGATGCCCAGTCCCAAACTGCAAAAATACAAAAAGAGTTCATCTCTTGAATAATCGAACAAAAACTCCCAATGGAGTCAAAACCTTTACTTTCCGCTTGGGAAACGCCACTAGTGTGCTTAGCATGGAAGATGTTGATAACTGATGGTCATGAAGTAAATAAGAAGGGTGCATGTCTCAAAATAATAATTTATATCTGTTTTAAAAACTGAGCTCTGGCACCTCTGCAAATCATTTCTTCCCTCTGCGAAGGGACTTTCTATTTACTTTTATGTTGTGTCACCACCTTCTATAAACAAGCGCTAGAAACTGAGCAGAGCACAACGGTCATGATTTATGCATTGTGTATAGCTAATGTTGGGTGCATCATGACTGGATCTTTTCTACCATGAATTACAATGTTTAGTCGCTACTTGAACTTCAGAGGTGCTTTGCATTTATGTTTTGCGGTCTCAGAAAGGGCTAGCAAGATACCATTATTGTCATATTATATCATGGTTGTACCGACAACGTGTTGCTATTTGAGATATCTTATTATTGATCGCTAGCTGATTATGCCATTGATATGAATCATTATAATCTTTAAGAGTTATTGTTGACATGGTTAGTTATAATGTAGGCCGAAAACCTAGATGTTGTTTAAGCTTATTTATGCAAACAAGAGCAAAAGAGTTCATAAAAGTTTTTCTTTCTCACTTTCAGCTTATCAACTTAATTGCTTGAGGACAAGCAAAGGTTTAAGCTTGGGGGAGTTGATACGTCTCCAACATATCTACGTTTTCTCACGCTTTTCCTCTTGTTTTGGACTCTAATTTCCATGATTTGAATGCAACTAACCCCAGACTGACGCAGTTTTCAGCAGAACTACCATGCTGTTGTTTTTGTGCAGAAATAAAAGTTCTCGGAATGGAACGAAACTTTTTGAGGATTTTTTATACCAACAATAAGAATTTCTGGAGCCAAGACCCATCTGAGAGGGGCTCCTGGGTGGGCACAACCCACCAGGGCGCGCCCCCTCTCCTTGCGCGCCCAGGTGGGTTGTACCCACCTGGTGGCCCCGCTGACGACCCCCTGATTGTGTAAATTCACTTATTTCTAGAAAAAAAATCAGGGAGAAAGAATTATCGTGATCCACAAGACGGAGCCACCACCAGGCCCTGTTCTTCCTCGGGAGGGAAGATCTGGAGCCCGTTTGGGGCTCCAGAGAGAGGGATCTTTGTTCTTCGTCATCACCAACCCTTCTCCACCGCCAATTCCATGATGCTCCCCACCGGGAGTGAGTAATTCCTTCGTAGGCTCGCTGGTTGGTGAGGAGTTGGATGAGATTCATCATATAATCAAGCTAGTTTTTTTAGGGCCTGATCCCTAGTATCCACTATGTTCTTAGATTGATGTTGCTATGACTTTGCTATGCTTAATGCTTGTCACTTTGGGCCCGGGTGCCATGATTTCAGATCTAAACCATTTATGAATTCATCATTATATCCACGTTTTAGATCCGATCTTGCAAGTTATAGTCACCTAGTACGATTATGATCCAGCAACACCAGAGTGACAACAACCGGGCCCACTCCCGGTGATGACCGTAGTTTGAGGAGTTCATGTATTCACTATGTGTTAATGCTTTGTTCCGGTTCTCTATTAAAAGGAGGCCTTAATATCCCTTAGTTTCCAATATGGATCCCGCTGCCACGGGAGGGTAGGACAAAATATGTCGTGCAAGTTCTTTTAATAAAGCACGTGTGACTATTTACGGAATACATGCCTACATTATGTCGATGAACTGGAGCTAGTGCAGTATCGCCCTAGGTTATAACTGTCACATGATGAATATCATCCAACAAGTTACCGATCCAATGCCTACGAATTTATCCTTATTGATCTTGCTGCGCTACTACTGCTATCATCACTGTTACACTTGCTACAAATTACTACTATCATTGTTACTGTTATCGTTACTACTGTCACTACTATCAAAACTATCAAACTACTTTCCTACTGATCATATTGCTGCAGATAATTAATCTCCAGGTGTGGTTGAATTGACAACTCTGCTGCTAATACCTTCAAATATTCTTTGGCTCCCCTTGTGTCGAATCTATAAATTTGGGTTGAATACTCTACCCTCGAAAACTGTTGCGATCCCCTATACTTGTGGGTTATCACTAGGTATTTAAACCTGAGGACACACAGTCCTCACCGTATTCTCCTTCAGCTAAGGTCACCCAGACCTCTCCCAATTACTCGTGGTATGTCTTCAGGTGACTTCCAAACCTTCACAGACTCAGTCACTCGGCGATCCACAATTTCCTCTTGGATGCTCTAGACCATGAGGCCTAACCGTCTGGAGGATACACAGTCCTCAAAGTAACAAGCATCAGTTCCATAAAGGAACAATCTCTTCAGTGATGCTCGGTGGTTGCATGTGAGAGAGCCAGAGGAGGAGAGGAGCTCGAGGAGAGAGTGAGAGGGCCTAGGGCGGTGCGTGGCGTCTCCAGGCGGTCGGGCGAGGACGGGGAAAGGAGCGAGAGGAGGAAGCAGGAGGTGGCTTCGCCTCCTGTGCGCGCGCCACGCCATCATCCTTCTGGCAAATTAAGAAGACGACTGGCACTGGGCCAGCACGGTGCTAGGCCGGCCAGTGGGCTGTGAGGTAAGACTGGTGAGTCTCTCTCTCTCTCTCTCTCTCTTATTTCTTTTGTTTTCTATTTTTCTGCAACTTTAGATATTTATTAAAAATACTAAAACTAACTCAAAAATCATGAAACTTCTCATGCCCACTGTTTGGAATATTTCCAACAGTAAACATTTTAGTTTATGATTGTTTGGACATTTAAAATGTTTTATTGTATTTAAATGCCCAAATGCAAATAGAGTATGATTTAATCCAATGACCTTATGCTATCCTAGAAAATTGTGCATTCTATACCAAGGCAAAGATGATGAACATTTTAGAAGGGCGTTTCAGGTTCATTGAAAAGGATTTTAGTAAACCCTAGTTAGTTTAAGTGGTGTTGGGGGTTTCTGTCATCCCCATTTCAACTTTCTAGGAGATGTAAACATGATGCAACACTAGATGCTAGCACTAGGCAGACCAGAACTAGGGATGTGACAACTCACCCCCACTAAACAAGAATCTCGTCTCAATATTCAAGTGTTGGCAAGAAGACAGAGGGGACACAAGGCTAATGCGATCTTCGTGATCCAATTGCCCTTCTTGGAGATGTTGATTCATTGCTTCAAATTTATCTTGATGTCTTTGCCTTCGGGGTCTTCATCCAACACGATGACGACAGAAGGAAACTCTACAGAAAACGATCTTCTCAAAGATCGAGCAACTCAAGATCAACTCATGGTGTGAGATGTTGAAACATCTCTTGAGCTGAGACACAGAACACACATCGAGAGGTGATGTAGGGTAGAACCCTAATCGGCCGATCTTTCACAAAAGGAGCGGATCCTGCGATGAACACGACGGGAAAATCCCAAGGGGAACACAAGAGAACACTCAAACCAACAAGAATGATCACACAAGGGCTAGATCCATGAACATAAAGGGAGATACAAGATCCAATTTCAACAACGGATGATACAAGAGGTAACGGTGTTCTCCGTGAGGAGGTCTTGATGGGGCCGCCCAAGAGGGGGTCTTGATGATCTTCTCCGTAAGGAGGTCTTGAATTCAAAGGGATCTTCTCCGTAGAGGCCGCGGTCTCTCTCGTGGAGTAGATCTGATGTGGATGAGCAATGCTCTATCTCTAAAATGAGCGAAACCAATGCAAACCCTAGAAAGTAGGACGAGGAGGAGTATATTTAGTCTAGGGGGAGAAGGGGTACACGGGCCTCGGCCCTTCACTATGTGCAGACAGGGGAGGCCAGACGTCTGGGCATCGGGCCGGATGTCCGGGCTTTCACGCGAGGCCGGATGTCCGGGCTTTCACGCGAGGCCGGATGTCCAGGCTGGGGAGGCCGGATGTCCGGGCTGGAGCGGCTGGTTTGTTGCTCTCGGGTTCGGAGGGGTCTAGATTTCTGGACTGGAGGCCGGATATCCGGGGGCTCGGGAATGGACGAATGTCTGGGCTGGCCAGGCCGGATGTCCGGGGCCTGTAGCTTCTGGCGGCTGAGCGGCTGTGGTGGGAGAAGCTCCAGGGGCCGGACATCCGGGGTCGTGGCCGGATGTACGGGGCCTGGGAGGTGTACTTGACTCCTTCCGTTGGTTCTCTTCATACGTGAACTTGGGGACTTCTACATCTTCATGTGCATCTTTGGGAGGGTCCTTTTGATACCTAATCATGCACAATGTCTCGGACTTAGGTAGTAGCCATGTCTCATGCATAGAAAATGGAAGTTCGGAGAGGAGTTTTTTCACCTTATATTTGATAGCCTTGGCTCGGGCTCTTGTCATTGGTCCAAGTGGTGTCGTTGGAGGTGTAGGTGCATCCATGGGAATGATCGTGGGATGCTCCGCAGCATCTACCCTCCCTTGGGGAAGATCCATCCTCGGATCAAATTCTTCATCATCATGGTAGGGAGAGAGATCTTTGACGTTGAAGATGTTGCTCACGGAGTACTTGTCGCGTGGAATGTCGATCTTGTAGGCGTTTTCATTGTAGCGTGCAAGCACCTTGAAGGGACGTCCGCTCGTGGTCGAAGTTTGGACTTGCATTCTTGGGGAAAGCGGTTCTTTCGAAGGTGTAGCCACACAAGATCTCCAATGTTGAATACCATAGGTTGCTTGTTGAAGTTGAGCTTGGTCGCAAGGCAAAGAACTTGGTGCTCGATGGTGTGTCTTGTACCTTCATGCACCTTCTTGAGACGTGTCACCCGTGCACTTGCGTCCAAATTGATGCGATCTTCGAGTGGTAGAGGAAGAATATCCAACGGTGACAATAGGTTGAATCCGTAGACGACCTCGAAGGGGGACTTGCCGGTTGTTGAGTGTCTTGCTTGGTTGTAGGCGAACTCGGCAATAGGTAGTCACTCCTCCCACTCCATGATGTTCTTCCTGATGAGTACTTGAAGTAGAGCGGAGAGTGTGCGGTTGGTCACCTCCGTTTGGCCGTCAGTTTGTGGATGATATGCCATGGAGAAGAGTAGCTTGATTCCGAGCTTGGCGCATAGGGTCTTCCAAAAGTAGCTAAGGAACTTGACGTTGTGGTCCAAGCCGATCGTCTTTGGCACTCTGTGTAGACGCAATATTTCCCTACAAAAGAGATTAGCAACATGTGAAGCATCGTCTATCTTGTTGCAAGGAATGAAATGTGCCATTTTACAGAAACGGTCCACAACGACAAATACCGAATCCTTCCCATTTCTAGTCCTAGGCAAACCAAGTACAAAGTGCATGCTAATGTCTTCCCATGGTTGATATGGAATTGGTAGAGGCATATAAAGGCCATGGGATTGAGCTTTAGACTTAGCTTTGCGACATGTAGAGCATCGGTTGGTGAAGCGGTTGACGTCACGAAACATCTTGGGCCAATAGTAGTTCTTTGAGAGCGTAGCGAACATCTTGTCGCGTCCAAAATGTCCCATTAAGCCTCCTCCATGAGATTCCTGCAAAAGCAACAAACAAAGAGAAGACTCAGGGATGGAAAGTTTGTTAGCTCTCAAAAGATATCCATCTTTGATGTAATAGTGTTCCCAAGAGGTGTGCGTCAAACACTTGGAATAAGGAGTAGCAAAAGTAGGATCATGCTTATATGCTCAAAACTAATGACATCCAATTCAAGTTGAGTAACAAGCATGTATATGCGGGAAAGGGCATCCACCACAATGTTTTCCTTACCCTTAATGTACTTGATGACATAAGGAAAAGACTCAATAAATTCACTCCATTTAGCATGACGCTTGTTCAACTTGGTTTGGCCCTTAATGTACTTGAGCGTTTCATGATCGGTATGAATGATAAATTCATGAGGGCGAAGATAGTGCTCCCATTCATGCAAAACGCGGACTAAAGAATAGAGCTCTTTGTCATAGATGGGTAATTGAGTTGCGCTCCGGAGAGTTTCTCAATAAAGTAAGCGATGGGGCACTTCTCTTGTGTTAACACACCTCCTATGCCATTACCACTAGCATCGCAATGAATCTCAAAGTGTTTGTCAAAGTTGCGTAAAGCAAGCACGGGAGCATGAGTAAGCAAATTCTTCAGCTCATTGAAAGCGGTATCTTGGGATGGTCCCCAAACAAAAGGTGCATTCTTCTTGCTCAAAACATTCAAAGGCGAAGCAATGGTGCTAAAATCTTTCATAAAGCAACGATAGAAACCCGCAAGGCTAAGAAAGCTACGCGCTTGTTGCAAGTTTGTTGGTTGTGGCCAAGTCTTAATAGCATTGATCTTGTACTCATCAACATGAACACCCTTAGAAGAAACAACAAAACCCAACAAAACGAGCTTGTCAACGCCAAAAAGGCATTTCTCCGTATTAGCATAGAGATGCTCTTTTCGAAGAGTTTGTAAAAAGGTTCGGACATGGGTGACATGCTCTTTGAGAGACTTGCTAAAAACAAGGATATCATCAAAGTAGACCACAACAAACACACCAATGTAAGGGAGAAAGACATGATTCATAAGGCGCATAAAAGTACCCGGTGCTTCTGATAGACCCATAGGCATGACTAACCACTCGTACAAGCCAAACTTGGTTTTGAAAGTGGTTTTCTATTCATCACCCTCTTGTATGCGGATTTGATAATAACCACTCTTAAGATTAATTTTTGAAAAGATAGTGTCACCACTAAGTTCATCAAGCATATCATCAAGGCGTGGAATGGGATACCTATAACGGACGGTGATAGCATTGATGCATCTACAATCGGAGCACATTCGAAAGCTACCATCTCGTTTGGCACAAGAATGACTGGGATGGCACAAGGGCTCAAAGTTTCATGCACATGTCCATGGTCTATGAGATGCTTTACTTGCCTTTGTATTTCTTTGGTTTCTTCGGGGTTGACGCAGTAGGGAGATTTTTTCGGAAGCGGAGCTCCAGGGATGAGGTCGATGCGGTGCTCGATGCCTCGTAGTGGAGGTAGTCCTGGAGGTATCTCATCAGGGAAAACATCGTGAAATTCCTGCAAAAGAGAATACAACACTAGAGGAAGAGTGTGAGTGTTGTTAGCTTGTGGTTCATTGTCCTTGCACAAAAGGATGTAGTGTAGGACACTAGATGGGTTCTCACACACTCCTCTTATCTCACTTTTGGTGGCAAATAGGACTAAGTTCTTCTTTTCTCTCATCGTGGAGGCGCTCGATTTGGGCTTGGGGCGCTCACTCTCTTTTTGGTGGCTTGCTCTCTCACTATTCTCTCCATGATGGGTGGCTTGCTTGTCGGCGATCACTTGGCTTGGAGACATGGGACGAAGTACATACTCCTTTCCCTTCATCTTGAAGATGTAGTGGTTCGTTCGGCCATTGTGAATGACACCTCTATCACATTGCCATGGGTGTCCAAGGAGAAGGTGGCAAATGGTCATTGGAGCGACATCGCACTCCAAATTGTCTTCATAGACACCAATTTTGTAGGAGACTTGTACTTGTTGCTCAACTTGGATAGTGCCGAAGTCGCTAAGCCATTGCACTTTGTAGGGATGCGGGTGCTTCGTCTTGGGAAATTGGAGCTTGGAGCAAAGTTCTTCACCTGCGAGATTATGACAACTCCCTCCATCGGTGATGACCTTGATGGATCTTCGATTGATGCCGGTCTTGGTGTGGAATATGTGGCATCTTTGGTCTTCTTCTTGGTGATGTTGGAGAGTAAAGACCTTGGATACGACAAGAGCGGGACTTGAATATTCATCGCAAAATACTTGTTCCTCTTCATCGTTCACTTGCCGGTGCAGGGCGACTTGCTCAAGAGCGTCCATTTCTCCTTCACTCATCGAGTCATAGGTTCCGTCGTCATGGAGGATCATGGTCAGCTTGTTGGTGCACTCGTAGGACTTGTAGCCTCGGCCTCCGCATGTGAAGCATTTTAAGGAACTCGTCTTGATGGTCTCATCGGTTGGAGTGGATGATGATGAAGCTCTCAGCTTGAAGTTGCTTGTAGTAGGAGGATGACTTGGAGTTGACGAAGCTTTCCTGGAACTCGACTTGTTGACATTGCTTGTAGAAGGCTTGGTAGACGGTGTTGGAGTCGTTGAAGCTTGGGTGTGGGAGAAGCCGTATGACTTGGATGAGAACTTGGCATACTTGAAGTCATATTGCACTTGACGTTCCACTTTGGTTGCTTGATGCACTAGCTCGATGAGGTTCGAGTATGGTTGGAAGTCGGCGATCTTCTTGATAGGATGGTTGAGTCCATTTAAGAAACGTGCCATTGTTTTCTCATCATCTTCCGTGACGTTGGCTCTTATCATGGCAATCTCCATCTCCTTGTAGTACTCCTCAACGCTTTTGGTTCCTTGCTTGAGTAGTTGGAGTTTCTGGAAGAGGTCGCGGTTGTAGTAGGTAGGCACAAAGCATGCTCTCAATACATACTTCAGTTGTGCCCAAGTAGTGATGGGTGTTTCACCTCTTGCCTCTCGGCGCTCGGTAACTTGTTCCCACAAAATGAGGACATAGTCTTGGAACTCAAGGGATGCCATCGCGATCTTCTTCTCTTCTTCATAGTTGTGCAAATAGAAGATTTTGTCGACCTTCAATGCCCATGAAAGGTATTCTTCGGGATCGTTGCTTCCATTGAACTTGGGCATGGTGAACTTGAGCTTGCCTTAGCGTTGCTCTTCATTGTGTTGGGGTCGGGGATGATGACGTCCATGTTGTTGATGATTTTCAAGCTCGTGTGGCTCTTGGTGAGGAGGGTATCCATTGTCTTCATGCTCTTGATGAACTTAATGTTCTTGGCTAGCTTGTGGAGGAGCTTGTTGAGCTCGAGGAGGAACTTGAGGAACTTGACGATGCACGCGAGCTTGAAATCTTCGTTCGTGAACCTCTTCGTGAAGTGCTTCCTGTTGTTCACGAGCTTGTCGGCCTCGGTTGGCTATGGCTTGAATTGCATCTTGGAGGGCTTGTTGCGCCTCAAGTGCTTGATGATCTCGCAATTGTTGTTCTTGGCGTTGTGCCTCGGCATCTTGTGCAACTTGGTGTAGACGCGCGCGCTCTTCCTCTTCATGTTGTCGTTTTCGTTTCCATTCTCATGCTAGCGCAAAAGCCTCTTGGGTTTGATGTTGTCGGTACTCTTTAGAGTTAGTGTCGCATAGAGGATTGAGGCTTGCTTGACGATCATTGCGCGCGGCACGTCGAAGAGTGTTTGATGTCGGTGTACTTCAGCCGGAGAGGGTGAAGTCGGAGTGTCGACTTGAGCGAGTCCTTGATGAAGACAAAGTGGAAGAAGAGCGGTTGAGAAACAAAACGTGAATCTCGTCCATTCTTGCGTCATTCTCTTGCTTATGATCGTCGAGCTTGTGGTTGAAGTAGTCCATTGTACGTTGCTCGGAGGGTCGCAAGTCGGCGGCGAAGTTGTCGATGCGTTCACTCATAGCTTGTTGCTCTTGATGCAAAGCATGTTGTGCACCAAAGAGGTGACTCTGGGTGACGTAGGAGTTCATGTCATCGTGCTCAATGAAAAGTGGGTTGGTAGAAGTACTTGGCCTATCCATCATTCCAAGATACAAAATGTGAGTGGTAGAAAGAGAAGAACGAATTCCAAATGTACCTTGACCAAAGTTGAAAGTGGATCAATGATCACTCCAATGTGGACAAGGAAATAGCACAATTGGTACCAATTCTTGTCGGTTTCTCACACCTACACAAATAAGGCTTATGCTGGAGCTCGGTGAGGATGGTGGCACAAAATTTGATGCAATAGCAAGTGAGCTTCAATAATGTTGGAAAAGATTCGCAAGATTGCAATGCAACAAGTAGACCAAGCAATGTAATGTACACGCAAACACACACACAAAAAGATAAGTGGGGTTGGGCAACCAAGGATGAGCCAAAATGTGGAATCCACAAAAATGCTCTTGTTTCACAACACTAGTGAGACGCTAGCACGAATGCATAATAGGCGGATACAAGACTTGTGCACAACCTACTAGGCAAAAATGCGACAACTTCTATCGCAAGTATGTTCTATGCAAGGTGTTTCGATGATATGATCCAAGATGATCGAGTATGACAATCTTAATGTTGTATGATGCTATGGTTCTTGCTTAAAAGCTCTTTGCTTATCTTTCCTTTTTGCTTAAAAGCTTGTTTGGCTCTTTGATGTTGGAGCTCTTTTCTCATGCAATGCTTCACGAACCAAGATAGCAAATGTGTATGCGATGACAACCTTGTGACACAAGAGATGATACCAAGATATGCAACAATGATGTACGTATTCTATGGGAAGTATGATCACTAATGTGCACAAGTCTCGTTGCCGGCAATACTCAATGGCTAGTCTCGATGGGTAAGCAACACAAAGGAGTAAGGCTATGATGGCTATCAATGTAATGGTAAGAGTGATATGTGCAATACCAAGATGAGGTTACCGTTTCTTACGGACGGTATGGTGTCAAAATGGTGGCACGTATACCAAGATGTAGTCGAGATGGTCGTTGTTGATGATGCGTCCGTGGCGAAGATGAGCGGCGGTGATGTTGATGTCGAACCATACCTAAATAGCCAAACACAAGTAGGACATGGTACCGCAACTCAAATTCTCAAAGCAAAAATGGACCAAAATTGTCGGAGTTGGAGTTGGTAAGCGGTGGTTATATATGTGGTATATGGTGGTGCTATGCGGAAGTGGTGGAGGTATGCGGAAGTATATGTGGACACCGGAAGAAAATTTGGCGAAGAATGGGCGGAAAACGAGTGGTGGAGAGGAAGTGGTGCTGCCAGGGGCCGGATGTCCGGGCTTGTCAGGCCGGATGTCCGGGCTCTAGATCCGTGGATGGATTCAAAGATCGTCATGAGGAGAGGTCAAATCCGGGCAAAATTCAGAGAAATTTGTGGATGGAAAGCTAGATCTACCTACAACACACGAAATCTGCGGATCAAATCCAACAAAACTTCATCACACCAACAAATCACAAAAAAAAATTGGGGCTATTTTTGTGGGGAATTTTCGAATTAGGGACAAAATCAACAAAATTAGGCTAGCAACACAACGGGGAGGCTCCGAAATTGTGATCAACGTGGCTCTTGATACCAAGATGATGTAGGGCAGAAGCCTAATCGGCCGATCTTTCACAAAAGGAGCGGATCCCGTGATGAACACGAAGAACACGAGGAGGGAAACGAGGGGAAAATCACAAGGGGAACACAAGAGAACACTCAAACCAACAAGAATGATCACATAAGTGCTAGATCCATGAACATAAAGGGAGATACAAGATCCAAAGTCAACAACGGACGATACAAGAGGTAACGGTCTTCTCCGTGAAGAGGTCTTGATGGGGCCGCCCAAGAGGGGGTCTTGATGATCATCTCCGAAGGAGGTCTTGAATCCAAAGGGATCTTCTCCGTAGAGGCCGCGGTCTCTCTCGTGGAGTAGATGCGATGTGGATGAGCAATGCTCTATCTCTAAAATGAGCTAAACCAATGCTAACCCTAGAAAGTAGGACGAGGAGGAGTATACATAGTCTAGGGGGAGAAGGGGTACACGGGCGTCGGCCCTTCACTGTGCGTAGACAAGGGAGGCCCGACGTTCGGGCGTCGGGCCGGATGTCCGGGCTTTCACACGAGGCCGGATGTCCGGGCTGGAGCGGCTGGTTTGTTCCTCTCGGGTTCGGAGGGGTCCAGATTTCCGGGGGCTCGGGAAGGGCCGGATGTCCGGGCTAGTGAGGCTGGACGTCCGGGGCCTGTAGCTTCTGGCGGCTGAGCGGCTGTGGTGGGAGAAGCTCTAGGGGCCGGACGTCCGGGGTCATGACCGGATGTCCGGGGCCTGGGAGGTGTACTTGACTCCTTCCGTTGGTTCTCTTCATCCGTTAACTTGGGGACTTGTACATCTTCATGTGCATCTTCGGGAGGGTCCTTTTGATACCTAATCATGCACACCGTCTCAGACATAGGTAGTAGCCATGTCTCATGCATAGAAAGTGGAAGTTCGGAGAGGACGGAGTTCACCTTATCTTCGATAGGCTTGGCTCGGGCTCTTGTCATTGGTCCAGGTGGTGTCATTGATTCATTCCTTCAAATTTATCTCGACGTCTTTGCCTTCGGGATCTTCATCGAACACGATGACGACAGAAGGAAACTCTACAGAAAAATATCTTCTCAAAGATCAAGCACCTCAAGATCAACTCATGGAGTGAGATGTTGAAACATCTCTTGAGCTGAGACAAAAAACACACATCGAGAGGGGTGGAAGAAATAGATGATGAAGGTTCAAGTTGGTAGGCAACAATTCCACGCTTGAGTAAGATGGTGCATGGTTTCAAAGTAGCGAGGAGATAGTTACCATGATTTCAGGCGCTCGGGGAGAGAGTGAGAGGGCCTGGGGGGTTGCGTGGCGTCTCTAGGCGCTCGGTCGAGGACGGGGAAAGGAGTAGGAAGTGGAAGCACGAGGTGGCTTCGCCTCCTGTGTGCGCGCCACACCGTCGTCCTTCTGGCAAAGGAAGAAGATGACTGGAACTGGGCCGACACTGTGCTGGGCCTGCCAGTGGGCTGTGATGTAAGACTGGTGAGTCTCCCTCTCTCTTATTTCTTTCTGTTTTCTATTTTTCTATAACTTTAGAGCTTTATTAAAAATACTAAAACTAACTCAAAAATCATGAAATTTCTCATGCCCACTGTTTGGAATATTTCGAACAGTAAACATTTTAGTTTATGATTGTTTGGACATTTAAAATATTTTATAGTATTTATTAAAATCCCCAAATGCAAATAGAGTATGATTTAATCCAGTGACCTTATGCTTTCCTAGAAAATTGTGCACCATTTTTGTCAGAGGTTCTAGACCAAGGCAAAGATGATGAACATTTTAGAAGGGCATTTCAGGTTCATTGAAAAGGATTTTAGGAAACCCTAGTTGGTTTAAGTGGTGCTGGGGGTTTTTGTCATCCCCATTTCAACTTTCTGGGAGATGTAAACATGACGCAATACCAGATGCTAGCACTAGGTAGACTAGAACTAGGGATGTGACAGTTAGGTGGGTAGATATTTTGGGACAACTGGCGCGTAGCACAACAACGGTCGGATATTTGAGTATCTAATTCCCCAGGGCTATCATGTTCCTCACTAGTAGGCAATTCGCACTAGCAAATTCCTAACTCGTCAGTCAGAACAAATTCCTTAGACACCAGAAGATCTTCGTCTCTGCAACTGAAGAAATTGACTGAACTGTATGAGATTTCCAATGGCTTTACTCGAAAGGATTGGTAGGTGTAGGATTTTGAGATGAGCATCACTTGGAAACTTTTCCTTAGTTTTACCTCGACCCCCTTTAAAAGTACGGTGTTTCCTATGACTTAAGAAAGAGAAAATGAAACTACGAAAACAAAAGTCTTCACGCTTCATAATCCTCGCATGGATATCAAGTCTTCATGGTCACACCAATTTCTTCACTTTCAAAGTCTTCAGAAAACCAAACTCTTCAGTAGAAAACATTCATTTTTAGGGGTCGACTTTCATCGTAAATATCAAACTCCTCATAGACTTATAGACCTGTGTACACTCGCAAACTCATTAGTCCCTTAACCTATAAGTCTTCAATACACCAAAATCACTAAGGGGCACTAGATGCACTTACAGAGGTGCTATACAAACGGTTTTTAACCCCTTCCCGTGACGGCGTTTTGAACCGTCTCCAAGTGAGTGACTGTGATAGGGGGGTCCTTCCCACACGACCCAGAAATCGTCGGGGATAGGCCCTTCGGTCACACACGCTCAGCAAAGTGAGGTCGTGTATGATAGGCGAGCGATCAAATACGGTTATACGTGCAGTTGTGCTAAGAGATACCATTATACATGGCAAATCGTTTCCGGTTGTAAGTACATCCCACACAGTCAGTCCCGACTAAACGTTTCCATTCATATGTACATTGCACACAGCCAATCCAAGGAGTACATTTCCGTTACTATGTGCATCCCACACAGTTAATCCAAGAAGTACATTTCCCTTCATATATACATCCCACACAGTCACTCCAAGGAAAACGTTTCCGTTCGCAGTTGCATCACACACAATTTTCCCCAGTAAATCGTTTGTGATAGCGTTGCCAATGCACACGATATTAAGAATTTTATCGTTTGCGTTATTGAATGCGTCACACACAGTGCATAGAGGAAACTGTGTGGCTAAGGCTGTCCATCACACACACTTTTTATGTGGTAAGCGTTTGCGCAAGGTGGCCTAACGCAAACAATTTTCAATTGGATGTCGTGTGTGATTGTTCATTGATCCAACACGTTTTATTCCTAGAAACTGTGCGTGTTGCCTGAGGTCATCGCCCACGGTGTTTTCTCAATAACCGTTTGCACTAGAAAACCCCAATTAGCAGGCTAATTGGCCATTAGCAGGGTAATTGTCCTATTATTAATAATCCATTTATTAATCTAATTGACATTTCATATTAATCACACAATATATTTCATTTTCATATTAAGGAAGCATGATTTCATAATTAAAATACATTAGAGTACAACATCATATAGCTTCAGCACTCAGCTACTCTAACGCCCCAAGACCGGCGCTCCAGATGCCTTCCAAGGATTCCGAGATTCGTCGTGTGATTTGTTTTGTTCGTTGCATTCATCTTTGCATCATGTCATCTTGCACCCCCTTTTTAAAAACTCAAATAAATAAATCATGCGGATCTTCGATCCATTTAAATAGAGGGAAATTCACATGGTGAAATTCTCTTTAAAACATATCCTCCCAATATTTAGGGAGCTAATAAATACTCTGTTGTTTTGGAATTAACCATAACACACTTGTAAATGAATCCCATGCCTTTCTATCTAAATCCTTGACCTCAACTTTGCCCATAATTTATTTCATCACTTTTCCAATCTCCACCAAAATTCCCAACATTGTTTGGACCTTCCTTTTACCAAGTCCTAGTTCAAACCATTTGAATTTAAATCAAGTGAGTTTGAATTTAAACTTTCAGTCATGCCCACTTCTATTTTTCTTGGATCAAACTCATTTTTGCGAGTCCGAGAAAATTATTCGCGTGTCCAAAATTTTTCCCTAACCCTCTCTTTCTTTTCTTCTCTCTAATTCTTTTTTGTTAAAGAAAGAATAGAGAGAGAGGAGAGAGCCAGCCCATTTGGACCCCCCAGCTACTGCAGCTCGGCCTAGCTCACAGCGCCGACCCACCTAGGCCCAGCCGCACCTAAACCCTAGCCCCGATCCCCTCCTCATCTCTCGCTCGACACCCTCTCTCTCTCGTTCCCCTACTCACGCCGCTAGAGAGCAGCAGATCCCTTGCACCCACGCCTGGCCCGATCCCCATGCCTGAGCGCCTCTCCTCTCCTACGCCTCGCCTTTGACACCGGCAAGCCCGCCGTCGCGCCCAACCAGGTCGCCTCCCTCAGCTCTACCCCGCCTCCATGTCGTCGTCCTCCATGACCGCTACTAACCGAGCTCGAAGCTCCGCCGCTGCACCTCGTCGCCTGAATCCCGCTCCTCTGCCTCCCTGCTTCGTCAGCCGTGACGTCCGGCCACCGTGCCGCCATGCTACAGTGACATCGGCCTTGACCTCCGCTCGTTCGCGTCACCCCTGGTTCTCCTCCTGCACCGCCTCGCCGGACGTCTCGCCTCCCATGGCCGCACCGCCACAACCACGCACTACTGTAGCTGCTCTTCTCACCCGCCGTTGACCCGCGACCCCACCTCCCGAGCACTGTCCATGGTGGTCGCCTTCCTGCATAGAGCTCCCCAAACCCCCCCTCTGCATGATTCCTTTCGCCTGCCATGGCCCTCCTTGCGCCTTGCTGCTACTACGTTTCATCACCGTGCCGGCATGACTTCCTGTGCGCGCCCTCGTCAAGCACTCCATGCCACCACCATCGCATTTCGAACCCCCTTGCAGCCTTTGTTGCCCCACGGCAACCAGCGCCCCTCCATGGACCCTGAGCATCACCACCACGTGTTGCATGACACTGGAACTCTCGCTGCCTTCCTGCACCACCGCTGGCCCCTCAAAATGCCAAGTTCCACTTCTATTGACCCCGAACATCTACGGAATGTGAAAGACTACTAAACGTGTACCTCTACGATTGATGTGGGACCGTCAAGACATGCCAAGTACATCTACGGACGCACCGGACGTCTGCGAAACGTGTACGACCACATGGATTCATAAGTAACCTTCGGATACGCCAAGCTTGACTAGATGGATACGACAAGTTCCTCTCTGAACGTGTATGACTACACCCTGTGATGTGTCGATTACCTTTACCGACGTCCTCGAACATCTACGGAATGTGTACGACTACCGTTGACCTCGAAGACCCGTGAACGACTACTTCCCATGATGCCCTGTAAACGACTACTTCCACTACCATTGCGAGAATGACTACTTCCCTCGACGAACTCGTTCCGCCTTGTTCGATGCACGCTTCAAAGGTATAATGTCAAGATGACCGCCGTGGACGAATGTTGTGTAATGTATGAGATGAACCCCATGTTTGCACCATGCCCATTTGTTTCATGCACGTCCCTCATTTGCCATGCCACCGACACATGGGACACCCGGTATCCGGGATCACTCCCCGTTGCACTGCACATTCCATGTATCCCATGTTTCTTTTGCACCGATGTCTCAATGAGTTGTCGGAATCGGAACAATGCCTTGGAATCATTTTTGTTATCGCCGCCATGGCACCCCTTCCATTCTGTCATGGCGACCAAATGCTTCATATCATGTTCATGTCAACTTTTAACAAAAATTGCACAAAACTTGCATATGTCATCCGCATCATGATAATAACATTTAAAATGTTTAAAATTGTTGTTTGCATTAAATTGATATATGCACATGAGGATTTACCGAAATTGTTGTTTGATGTTTCCGGCCTCATTTAAAGTTGCCTAAATAGTTAGTTTACTCATGCATCACCTCTTGCCATGTTAACCAACATTTAATATTGTTGGGTAAATAAACAGGTGAGAACTAAATAAATGAATGTGGTGTTTCATCAATATGCAACTCATTGCATATTGAGCTCCACTTAATTTGTAGTATTGTTTGTTGCACTTGCCCATGCCATGCCTCTTTAAACCGGACATACATCATACTTGATTTTGCATCAGGCCATGCCTATGTGATGGTTGTTTACCATGTTCTTTGCTTCTTTCCGGTTGTGCTTCTTCTCCATAGTTCTGGTCACGTTGCGATTGTGAGGATCCGTTCGACTATGTTGGTTCATCTTCTTCTTCATGTATTCTATCTTCATCCTAGCGGGATTTCAGGCAAGATGACCGTCACCATGGATCTCACTATTATCTTTGCTATGCTTGTTGTCTCGATGCTATCGCTATGTCACGCTACCTACCACTTGTTTATCACGCCTCCCAAAATTCCATGTCATCCCCTAACCTTTTTCACCTTCCCAGCAAACCGTTGTTTGGCTATGTTACCGCTTTGCTCAGCCACCTTATAGCGTTGCTAGTTGCAGGTGCAGTTTCAAGTTGTTCCATGTTGGGACATGGATATCATGGGATATCATGATATCTCTTATTTAATTAATGCATCTATATACTTGGTAAAGCGTGGAAGACTCGGCCTTTTGCCTGGTGTTTTGTTCCACTCTTGCCGCCCTAGTTTCTGTCATATCGATGTTATGTTCCTTGATTTTGCGTCCCTAACACGATGAGGGTTTATGGGCCCCTCTTGACAGTTCACTTTGAATAAAACTCTTCCAGCAAGGCCCAACATTGGTTTTACCATTTGCTCAACATAATAACTAAACGTGATAATCAATTTGACGCATAGGGAGTTAGCGCTACCCGAGGTTCGTTATTCAACCTAATACAGGGGGGCCAGTGCTGATGGTTTTGGTCCCAAACGTGCAGACTGCGGGGCCGCCTCGGGGAAACCTGAGGTATTTAGAATATACTTGTAGGCTGACCCATCCGGACGTGGCCTGCTACTATCAAGGTGTCGGCACGCCGAGAGGTCTTCCTGGATTAGTTTTAGCATTGTCGAAATGTCTTGTCCACCGGGATTCCGAGTCTGATCGGAGGGTCCCGTGATGGAGGATTGTCTCCGCGGATCATGAGCTTGTCATGGGCTAAGTTGGGACACCCCTGCAGGGTTTAAACTGTCGAGAGCCGTGCCCACGGTTATGTGGCAGATGGTAATTTGTTAATATCCGATTGTAGAGGACTTGAAGTAAACCCAATTAAAATACACCAACCGCATGCGTAGCCGTGACTGTCTCTTTTCGAGGAAGTTCGAGAAGAGAACATGGTGGGGTTATGCTTGAACTTAAGTAGTTCATGATCACTTATTGATCATTACTAGTTTGCGACCGTTTGCGTAGTTTCTCATCTTACTCTTGTACTTGTAAGTTAGCCACCATACATTGCTTAATAGCTTGCTACAACCTCACCACTTATCCATTCCATACCCATTAAGTTTTGCTAGTCTTGAAACCCATGGTAATGGGATTGCTGAGTCCTCGTGGCTCACAGATTACTACAACAATAGTTGCAAGTACAAGTAAAGTGATGATCTGACGCTAGTGCGATGCTTGCTTGTTTGGAGTTCTTCTTCTTCGATCAAGGGATAGGTTCCGGGTCGGGGAGCCTGGGCTAGCAGGGTGGATGTCGTTCTTCTTTTTCGTTTGTGTTCATCCGTACCGGATCCTGCTCTTATGTATGATGATTGCTATGTATTGATGAACTGTTGTATTCATGTTGTAGCTTGTGGCGAGTGTAAGCATTTATCTTGTATTCCTCATATATTCAATACATGGTATGTTGTAATGATGTCCACCTTGCTATGCACTCGAAATGCGATTGTGCCCTGATCATGAGTTCATCACGTGATTGGGATAGAATAACATCTTGGGTGCTACAAGTTGGTATCAGAGCCTTACTGACCTTAGGAGCCCCCTTGATTGATCGAACCGCTGCCATTGTTGAGTCTAGAAGAAAACTATTTTTGAGTCTAGTTATATCATAGAGTAGGAATTCTTTTTACTCCTCAGCCCCTTCGTCACTTTGCTGAGGAATCATGACGTAGGTGTTTTCCCACTCTTCTATCCTTTTTGACTCAATTTTTTTAGGATCACAAGGGTATTGTTGGATCGTTGCGATATCATTGTGACGGGAATTCTATCTTGGTGCCTCCTGACATTTAGGGGTTGTGGCAGTGTCCCGGGGAGTTGAGCTCCAAGGTGTTTTCGTCACAGTGCTTATCATTTAAGTTACGGAATACCAAAACGCTTCTATACTCTTTGTGGTGAGAGTAGTTTGACGACACCCAGTACTAGGGAGAGCGATCAGATGTATTGCCACATCTAGTATATCGGATGTTTTCAAAGGTCTAAGGTACACAATTTCCGAAAGTTTCTTGGTTATGTGTTGAAGGATGGATACAGTCGAAGCATAGGGCTTGTTAGTTGTGTCATATATTTGTGCCTCCCTGTATCCCCAACACCAGATTGCATAACCAGAAAATTTCAGGAGTTAATAGGTGGGAATTGAAGTAGTTACCAAGAATATCTTTCCGACAGATGCATGATATGAGATTGGGGTTCGACGTCTAGTGGTCCGCTGTAACACCCCGGATGTAACTTGCCATATCTGTAACTCTGGCTCTGCCATTTACGGCTTTAAGTTATGAGATTCCCTTCGTGGTTGGGTTTTGTCTTCGTTTTGCATTTTGTTCATGTCATGCATTTCATATCATGTCATCATGTGCATCGCATTTGCATACGTGTTCATCTCATGCATCCAAGCTTTTCCCCATTCTCCGTTTTGCAATCCGACACCCCTACTTGCACCGGCGTACCCCTATTGTCTCTTTTTGTGAGCGGGTCTCGAACGTTCTCGGAATTGACCGAGATTTTCCAAGTTTCCTTAGTACACCACCGGTAGACCGCCTGTATAATTTCGTGCCATTTGGAGTCCGTTTGATACTCCAACGGTTAACCGGGGAACCGCAAAGTCCTCGTGTGTGTTGCAGCCCAACACCCCTCCAAAACGGACCAACGACCCATCCAAACCACTCCCATGTTCTCCGTCGTTGGATCACGATCGTGTGGGCGAAAAATACACTCCATTTGGACACTCCTACCTCCTCCTAGCTATAAATATGTGCCCCTCCCGGATTTTTTCGCGGACGAAACCCTAGCTCTCCCTCTCCTCGCATCGCCGGACACGTTCGGATCTAGCCGGATGCGTCCGCCGCCGCATCCGTCCAACCCGCCGCCGCCACGTGTCCGTCCCCGCCGCCACTTCGCTCCGCCGGCCCGCAAGCCCGCAGCGGGCCCGTGAGGCCCGAGCCGCCGCACTCCTCCGCCCAGTCGTCTCCCCGCCGGCCGGCTGCGCCACGGCGTCGCGCCACCGCCGCCTAGCGCCGCCCGGCTCCCTACGTCCCCGCCGTCCTTCGCACACCGCCACCACGCCGCTTGCCGCCGCCACGCGCCTCGCCAGTGCCGCCCCGCTTGCCTCGCCGGCCGCGTCTCCTCCGCCCTAGCATCGCCGGTCGCCCTCGCCCGCGTTGCCCCGACCTCCTCCGTCATCCCGCGCCGCCACCTCGCCGCCCCGACCTCGCCGGAGCATCGCCGGAGGTCTCCGTCATCGCCCGCGTCTGCCTCGTCGCCAGACCTGGTGGATCGGGACGAGATCCACCGGGATCCCATCCAAACACCCCCCTCCACGCCGTACCTCTCCATCCCGAACCACTCCGTCCAGTTTCTGAGAGGTTGAAATTTCCTCTAAGTCCTTTTCCCCAAACTTTTTTATGCCCTGTTCATTGCATGATAACTCCGTGACCATAGCTCCGTTTCATGCGCATGATATATCAAAATGTTTATTGGGATATGATCTTCATTTAATTCCATTGTGGCATGCTTTTTTGAGTCCATCTTGATGCCCAAATCATTGATGCAAGAGTGCTATAAAATGTTTACTCCTGTTACTTTTTAGATTATGATGTTTTGGCATTTTTGTCACATTTGATGTGTGCTTCATATGGGCATGAGCCCTACATGTGTTTTGAACTATGCCATGCCATATTTACAGGGGTGCTTGCCATGTATTTTTGTGATCAATGTGGTGACTAGCACAAGCATGCAAAGTAGCCCTCGTGATGTTGCTGATTTCAGGGACTTAGGATTTTGCCAAGTCATTTTTCCTGCTGTTATTTTTATGCCATGTAAACATGATGCTACAGTGAGATCCATGCTTGTTTTGAGCATCTTCAGTAAGGGTGTTTTGGACATATGGTTATGCTCTATCCATCCATGTCTTAATCTTGCTCTACTTTTGCTATGAAATGTTCCTGGCAGATTGTTTACATGTTAATCAAGTTTGCCATGGTTGTTGTTAGTGATCCATGCATGCTATGATATTGCTCTTGCCATGGTTAGCTTAATTAACATGTCATCTTGCTATTTCTATGCTTATATTGTCATGCAATGCCTTGTGGTGAGTGAATTGAGCTCGCAAAGATGCCTTCATAATTTTGTTTTTGCCATGCTCAGTTTTCTGCTAAGTCTAAAACTGTTAATAAAACTTGCTATGTTTACATGGGTGCCATCATATCTTCTGTGCCTTTTTGGCTCATTATCAGTAAAGGACGTTTGTTCTATGCATTTAGTAGATTCATGCCGTTCCCTGTATTTCTATGATATGTTCCTGTAGAATGTTGTTTGCTTGCTCTAAACATGGCTTCCTGATGTTATTTCTAGCACGTTAGTATTTTCACCAAGTCTGTGAAGCTGATATCTTTTGCACTGTTGCCATGCTTGTTTGAACCTACTCTTGTGTGATTTAGCCTTAGCTCAGTGTTCATGTTTCGTCAAGTATCTTGAGTACATCACTGACATATGCTTTGTTGCTATGTTGGAGTGCAGTAGCTTAGTTTCTTGTTGCGTTCTAGATGGCATCATGCTGTTAACCGCAGAATTGTGCCATTCTTGCTTTGCTTGCCATTTGCAAACCATGCAATCGTTTTCGGTGATCCTTATATCGATTTAGACCGAAGTCATCTCATCTTTCCAACGACACACTTGGTTTTCCAAGTTGATGCCTTGATCTTTATTTTCCTTCCGGAGCACGCTTATGCATTGCATATCATGTCATGTTTTGCATCATTTTACTTGTGCATTACACCGTGGTTGATTGTTGTTTCCTTTGCATGTGTTCTTTCTTTGGGTAGAGCCGGGAGACGAGTACGTGATCGAGGAACTTGTTGAGTACGCTAACGAGGATCAAGCTTTCGTCAACTCTGAGAACTTTGCAGGCAAGATGACCATACCCTCGAAATCACTTCTATCTTTGCTTGCTAGTTGTATGCTCTATTGCTATGTCGCGATACCTACCACTTGCTATACCATGCCTCCCATATTGCCATGTCAAGCCTCTAACCCACCTTTCCTAGCAAACTGTTGTTTGGCTATGTTACCGGCTTACCGCTTTGCTCAGCCCCTCTTATAGCGTTGCTAGTTGCAGGTGAAGTTGAAGTTTGTTCCTTGTTGGAACATGGTTATTATTGGGATATCATTATTATCTCTTATTTACTTTAATGCATCTATATACTTGGTAAAGGGTGGAAGGCTTGGCCTTATGCCTGGTGTTTTGTTCCACTCTTGCCGCCTTAGTTTCCGTCATACCGGTGTTATGTTCCTTGATTTTGCGTTCCTTACGAGGTTGGGTGTTATGGGAACCCTTTGACAGCCTGCCTTGAATAAAACTCCTCCAGCAAGGCCCAACCTTGGTTTTACCATTTGCCACCTAAGACTTTTTCCCTTGGGTTCCATGGACTCAAGGGTCATCTTTATTTTAAACCCCCGGGCCAGTGCTCCTCTGAGTGTTGGTCCAAACTAGAGCCCCTTGCAGTGCCACCTCGGGGAAACTTGAGGGTTGGTTTTAGTTGTATGGATTGCTTATCCGGTGTGCCCTGAGACCGAGATATGTGCAGCCCCTATCGGGATTTGTCGGCACATTCGGGCGGCTTTGCTGGTCTTGTTTTACCATTGTCGAAATGTCTTGTAACCGGCATTCCGAGTCTGATCGGGTCTTCCTCGAAGAAGGAATATCCTTCGTTGACCGTGAGAGCTTGTGATGGGCTAAGTTTGGATACCCTTGCAGGGTTTTGAACTTTCGAAAGCCGTGCCCGCGGTTATGGGCAGATGGGAATTTGTTAATATCTGGTTGTAGAGAACTTGACACTTAACTTAATTAAAATGAATCAACCGCGTGTGTAGCCGTGATGGTCTCTTTTCGGCAGAGTCCGGGAAGAGAACACAGTCTCGTGTAATGCTTGAACCTAAGTAGCTTCAGGATCACTTCTTGATCACTTTTAGCTTCTCGACTGTGCTTTTCTTCTCTTCTCGCTCTCATTTGCGTAAGTTAGCCACCATATATGCTAGTGCTTGCTGCAGCTCCACCTCACTACCCTTTCCTACCCTTAAGCTTAAATAGTCTTGATCGTGAGGGTGTGAGGTTGCTAAGTCCCCGTGACTCACAGATACTTCCAAAACAGATGCAGGTGCCGATGATGCCAGTGCAGGGTACGCTACCGAACTGAAGTGGGAGTTCGACGAGGATTCGGGTCGTTACTATGTTTCTTTTCCGGATGATCAGTAGAGGAGCCCAGTTGGGACGATCGGGGATCTAGCATTTGGGGTTGTGTTTATTTATGTTGGTTCCATAGTCGGACCTTGATTGTATTATGGGTGATGTATGACTCTTTATGTATTGTGTGAAGTGGCGATTGTAAGCCGACTCTTTATCCCTTTCTTATTCAGTACATGGGATGTGTAAAGATTACCCCTCTTGCGACATGCCTACCATGCGGCTATGCCTCTAGGTCGTGCTCCGATGCGTGGGAGATATAGCCGCATTGTGGGTGTTACAAGTTGGTAATTTGAGCCTTCCCTGACTTAGGAGCCCCCTGCTTGATCGAATTGCTGACATTGTTGAGTCTAGAACAAAATGTTTTCAGTCTTAGGATTATATATATCGGAGAGTAGGATTCTTTTTACTCCTCAGTCCCTTCATCGCTCTGTTGAGGCCTCCTGACGTAGAGTTTTGACTCTTCTCTCCTCAAATTTCACGAATTTTTTTTAGGATCACGCGGGTATCTTGGAATCATTCCGATGGTTTTGTGATGAGAACATTGTTCTTGGTGCCTCCTGACATTTAGGGGTTGTGGCAGTGTCCTGGGGAGTTGAGCTCCGAGGTGTTGTCATCACAATTTTATCGTTGCAATTCTAGAATACCTGAGTTTGCCGACATCAAAAATCTCTTTTATGCAGTCGTTGGTGAGATAACCTCGACGCCACGCAGTACTTGGGCGGGAGTTCGGGAGTATTGTCGTAACTCGTATAACGGATGCTTTTCGAAGGTTGAGGTACATGATTTCCGAAGGTTTCTTGGTTATGTGTTGAAGGATGGATACAGATGGATGTAGGATTTGCTAGTTTTGGGTGAGATGTTATTCTTCCCCTGTATCCCCAACACCTGATTGCATAACCAGAAAGTTTCAGGAGTTTCATAGGTGGGAATTCAAGTAGCTCTAGTATTTCTTCCCGCAGATATTTGGTTTGTGATTGGGTAATCCTTACCAATTATTTTTTCATATCCATACCTTGTTTCTTTATTTCATCTACTTTTATCTAAGTGGCTTCTCAATTTATGGAACTGTGATGATTTACTTTGGAATCCATTCGTTCATTCTTGTTCGAATGTTAAGGCTATATGTTGCAATTTCGATCCATTGATTCAGCTTGAATATATGTCTTTCAAGATGCTAACGGATGTCAACCTATTCAGGATGGCTCCTCTAACGCGTTAGAATCCGGAACCTCCGCTACCACCTCCACCTCCGGAGGCATGGCAAGCTGTCATGGCAGCCACCAACGCCAACACTCAGATGCTTTTGCAACTCTGGCAAGAGCGCAACCAATGGCAAGGCAACCAAGGAAATCAAGGCCAAGGCAACAATCAGCCTCAGTTTGCTACCCTCAATCAGTTCCTCGCAAACCAGCCAAAGTCCTTCAACAACTGTGTCGAGGCCACAGACGCCGACGACTGGCTCATGGATATCTGCAAACATTTTGAGTGTAGCAATGTCAGGCCTGAGGACTTGGTCAAGTTTGCTTCATTCCAACTCAAAGACCAAGCTGCTGAGTGGTTTCAACAATACAGAGATTCCAGAGGAGGTCATGTGATTACCTGGGATGATTTCCGCTGAGACATCAAAGCTCATCACATTCCACAAAGTGTTGCTGAGAGTAAGTGTGAGGATTTCCGCAATCTCAAGCAAGGCAGCATGTGTGTGTATCAATACAATATCCAGCTTCAGAAACTCGCTCGCTTCGCTAAACAAGACGTCCCTGATGAAACGAGCATGATTTATCAATTCAGAGGTGGCCTCAGAGAATATCTGCAATTAGCTCTCGTGCTTCTTGAGCCGACTAAGTATGATGAATTCTACAACATGGCACTAAATCAAGAAGCTGCTCAGCTCAAGTGTGAGGCATCTAAGAAGAGAGTAAGGGATGCAGTTCAATCTTCTTCTTCAACTCAAGTGGCAGCTAAGCAACAGAAGTTCTGGTTGCCTCTTCCTCATCCTCCTCCGTTTCGTCAGCCTTATGAGCAGAAGAGTAAAGGTGGCAATGGATCTTCCTACCCACCCAACCCAGGCTATCAGAACAAAGATTAGTCTCATACTCCAAGGTCAAGTGCTCCTTATCACCGTCCTCTCTCAGAGGTTACTTGTAACAAGTGTCAGCAGAAAGGGCACTATGCAAACAAGTGCTTCAACCAAAGGCACCTTCCGCCTCCTCCTCCTGTGAGATCTGCCAGCAATGCGGTCGTCAAGCATAATTCCAAGTTTGCAAAGGTTAACATGATGAACGCAGCTCAGGCAGAGGATTCTTCAGAAGTGATCATGGGTAATCTTCCTGTTAATGATTTTCCTGCAAAAGTTCTTTTTGACACTGGTGCATCACATTCTTTCATTTCAAGACCTTTTGTGGCTATGCATGATTTGGTTACTCAAGTATTGCCGAGACCTTTGTCTATTGTTTCTCCAGCCCGACAAATGACTTCTCGAGTATTTGTTCCGGATTCCGTTATCAAGATTGGTGACTATAAATTTCTGTCTTCTCCAATAATTCTTGGTGACTCGGATATTGATCTAATTCTCGGCATGGACTGGCTTTCTAAGCACAAGGCTCAGCTTGATTGTGCTGCCAGGCAAATTCAATTGACACACTCTTCTGAGGATGTGATCATCTATGCCACTCGTGATGATACCATTTGACTTTTTTCTCTCAATGAGAAGTACGAGTTGAATGCCATCTCTCAGATTCCAGTCATTTGTGAATATCAAGACATCTTTCCAGAAGAGCTTCCAGGAATGCGTCCTCACCGGCCAGTTGAATTCGTTATCGATCTTGAGCCTGGCACGAAATCTGTTTACAAACGTCCTTACAAGCTTGGTCTAGAAGAGTTGAAGGAGTTGAAGAAACAACTCGATGAACAAGAGCGTATGGGTCTGATCAGACCGAGTTCTTCTCCATGGGGTTGTGGTGTTCTTTTTGTCAAGAAGAAGGATGGAACGGAACGACTCTGCGTCGACTACCGTCCATTGAACAAGAAAACAATGAAGAACAAGTACCCACTTACCAACATTAGTGAGCTATTCGAGCAACTTAAAGGTGCTCAAGTTTTCTCCAAGCTTGACCTCCTTATGGGTTATCATCAGATTCGCATTCGTGAACAAGATATCCCTAAGACAACATTCAGAACAAGCTGTGGTTCTTATGAATATACTATCATGTGTTTCGGCCTTGTCAATGCTCCTCCAACGTTCTCTTGCATGATGAACTTCATCTTCAACCCTTACACAAAAGATTTCATCCTGGTGTATCTCGATGATATTTTGGTCTTTTCCAAGAATAAGGAGGATCATGCCAAGCAGTTGAGATTGGTGCTGGACAAACTCAGAGAGCATTAAATCTATGCGAAGTTTTCAAAGTTTGAGTTTTGGCTTGATGAGGTTCTCTACCTTGGTCATATCATCTCCGCCAAGGGCATCGCTGTTAATCCTGAGAAGGTGTCTGCAATTGTGAATTGGGAACCACCTCAAAATGTCAAGCAGCTCCGCAGTTTTCTTGGGCTTGCAAGCTATTGTCGAAGATTCATTGAGAATTTCTCTAAGACTGCAAAGCCTCTTTCCAACCTCCTCCGGAAGCATGTCAAGTATGTCTGGACGCCTGAATGTGACGTTGCTTTCAACACCTTGAAAGAGAAGCTAGTCAGAGCTCCTGTCTTGACTCCTCCTGATGAATCCAAACCATTCGAAGTTCTCTGTGATGCCTCCCTGCAAGGTCTTGCTGCTGTGTTAATGCAAGAGAATAAAGTTGTGGCTTATACCTCTCACTAGTTGAAGCCCAACGAAAGGAACTACCCCACTCACGACCTCGAGTTGGTGGCAGTTGTCCATGCATTATTAACATGGAGACATCTCTTGTTGGGAAGGAAAGTGGACATCTTCACTAATCATAAGAGCCTCAAGTACATCTTCACTCAGCCCAACCTCAACCTCAGGCACATTCATTGGGTCGAAATGATTCAAGAATACAATCCGAGTATTGAATATACTCCAGGCAAGGCCAATGTCATTATAGATGCTTTGAGCAGCAAGGCTTACTGCAACAGCTTAATTCTCAAGCCCTTCCAACTGGACCTTTGTGAAGCTTTCCACAAACTGAATCTCCAAGTTGTTCCTCAAGGCTTTCTGATGAGGACATCAATACCATTGTTACACCCACAGCCCCTGCTGCTATACATACTGGACCAATTACTAGAGCTCGCGCACGCCAATTGAATTATCAGGTACTTTCGTTTCTTGGTAACGATTCTAATGTTCATGAGAATATGATGCTGCCTAAATTAGATACATTTGTTTTGGCTGAAAATGAAGGGCCTAGCTTGGACAAGAAAGATGAACCTTGGAACAAGTTCAAGCATGGAGATGATGGCATGCGCAAGGGGATCCAGAACGGAATTACAAGTGATGATTTCAGGACTTTGAAGCCACCATAAGGAGTGCATGAAGCCTTGGACGAAATATACAAGATGGCACTTCATAAATTTCGTTCAGAGACTATTTTAGGTGCTGTGTCACCTTATTATTGGGCCAGGCCGATGTATTTTCGAAATACTTAAGTATAGGCTGTTTTTAGAGTCCGTATGTGTGGGGAAACAAGAGTTAGGGTTGGTTTCGGACCCCTCCTCCAAGGGCAACGAAATCCCCCCCTCTTCCTCCATATATACAACCCTTAGGGCGTCGTTTAGACTTTGGGTTTTGTTTAGATGAAAAGTTTGCCATAGCTGCAACTTCGCGTACTTCGTTTGTGTCCAATGACCAGACCAAGACGTCACACCACCCCACCTTGATCAATAAAGCTTTCATCTTATATTCACAATATCCAGATTGCAATCTCAGTTTCTTGCTTGTTCTTCGTTTACTCACAGGAAATAGACCCTCATGGTCAGGTTGATCGTGCTCTGGCGTGGTCAATAACCCCTCGGAAGTTGGTTTAGCGATTGCTAAGGCGCGACGTCTCGCACGTTCGTAGTCGGATCATCAAGGTCGACTCCCACAGAAACGATAGCCACCATCTCATCAAAACATCGGGACACCTTTGCCTCTATCAAGTGGTATCAAATTTTCAGGTTGCTCGGTGAGATTTTACAGTTTTTTGTAGTTTAGATCGAGTCTGTTGTTCATACCTACAGTCCACGAAAAAGCCAAAAAATTTCGGGTTAGTTCATCATATCCGAACCAATCTGAGCCATTGCATAATCTTTTGAGGGTTTTGCATTGTTGAGTTTGCAGTTGCATCGTCATCTCTAGTTGTTGGTCTTAGTGTCTAGTCCTTTAGAGTTTCGAGTTCTGTTCACAAGTAGTCACACCGCCGCCGCATCATCATCATCACTGCTGTCATATACCACCATCATCGTCACTGCTGCCATATACCACCATCGTCATCACCGCTGCCATATACCACCATCATCATCATCGCTGCCATATACCACATATCCACCGCCATCACGCCAATCCGAGTCCACCTGCAACATATATATGCCACCAGTCCGAGTTCCACCAGATTCATCGCCGCCACCAGTCCGAGTTTCCACCAGATTCATCTCCGCCACCAATCCTAGTCCGAGTCCTGTATTTGTTGCTTTGTTTTCGAGTTCCAGATCACGTGATACTCCGAGTTGTGATAGAATAGGACTCCCCAACTTTCGAGCCATCCGCAGAAGGAAAATAGTTCCAAACTCAAAAAAACTAAGTCTAGAAAATTCTGGCTAGGCAGTTTTTAGACCATTTGTAGACTTTTTCGAAAAAAAATTGTTGCGGAGCGAAAACAAAAAAAAGAGGGAAAAAAGTGCAAAAAAAAATCAGAGCGTGCTCCTCCCTTGTTTACGTGCAGCGTCGTGATTTTGTTAGTGTTGTAGGCTCGCGTCTCTAGCATGGTCTAGCCTAGGACTAGCACAGTACCATCGTTGAGCGTTTATTCAACTTGGCATCTCTAAATTGATTATTGCTGACCCTTTTTGCTACCATATTATAAGCCTTACTAGCTCCACATACATCTATGTCATGCGTTTGACTCTCCCTGGTAATCGCTCTATCCAAGTTTTGGGAGTTTTGACTACGACGGTTGCCGATCACCGCCTGCTGCTGGGTAAGAATTGGAAAGAATTTGAGATTTGCTTGACGGATTTGTGACATCCACCACCACCTCTTGTTAGTAGTCTGTAGGATCATATTCTTGTGTGTTTCTATTGCCGCTAACCATGGCAGGATCGCAAGCCGATGAGACTGACTAGGAGAACATGACGAATATGGAGTTGCATGATAAATTTCAGCATGGAGAGGCAAGGAGAAGATAGATGGCATGGAGAAGACGTTCGAAACAAATCTCGATAACAAGTTTAATGAATTTCTCGCGCGTCTTCCACCACCACCGGCTGCCCCTAACGCACCTCTACAACAACAACAACAACAACAACAACGTCACTTTCCAAATCAAGTGGGACGAGCACAGCGAGTTCCCATTGACCCTGGGCAAAATTCTCATGCCACTATTGATGCTTCTGCCGCTCCTACTGCTATTGCAAAGGTGGAGGACCATTACGAGGATGAGGTTGACCAAAATCAGAACTACGTGAAACCACCAGCACCACCACCACCAGGTCGTCCTCATGCATATCATCGCAACGGTAGGGCTGCACCACCACCTGAGGTACATGACCATCTTCCTAAACTAAAATTGAATATTTCATCATTTGAGGGTAGACATGTTCCTGATATATATCTTACTTGGGAGTTAGAAACTGAACAACGATTTACATGTTTACAATATCCTGAAGAGAGACGTGTTCCTGCTGCTGTTTGTGCTTTCACTAGCTTTGCATGTGTTTGGTGGTCTGAACATTGTAGATTATATCCTATTCCAGCTACTTGGGCTGCTTTGAAAACTGCTATGCGTACTCGTTGGGTTCCACCATATAATCAACATGAATTACTTAAAAAATTGCAGCGCTTAAGACAAGGAAAAAATTCTATAGAACAATATTATCAGGAATTACAAACTGGCATGATTAGATGTGGTATTGTTGAGGAGAATGAAGCTATGCTTGCACGTTTTATGGGTGGATTAAATAGAGAGATTCAGACCATTCTAGAGTATAAGGAATATACTAATGTCACTCGTTTATTCCATCTTGCTTGTAAAGTTGAACGTGAAGTGCAGGATCGACAAGCATTGGCGCGAACTAACTTTTCAGCAGGTCGATCTTCATCATGGACACCACATGCATCCTCTACTTCCACTCCACCAGCACCTCCATCAGGTGCCACCTCCAGCTGTTACAAGAAAGCAGGCACAACCACCACTATCTGCCAAGAGCACACCTGTCGGGCCTGCGCAGAGCTCTTCTTCTTCCATGGCATCAACAGGGCACACAAGTGATATTATTTTTCGTTGTAAGGGAAGAGGACATTTTGCGAGAGAATGCCAATCTCAGGACGTGATGATTGCTACTGAGGATGGTAGGTATGAGTCCGCTAGTGACTATGATGAGGAGACTTTGGCTCTTATTACACATGAAGAACACGGTGGAGAGGATTCTGATCATGAGACACAATACATGGCTGCTGAAGATGCTGAGAGGTATGAATGTTTAGTTGCTCAACGTGTTTTGAGTGTGCAGGTTACACAAGCTGAGCAAAATCAGAGGCATAATTTGTTCCATACAAAGGGAGTTGTGAAGGAACGTTCTGTTCGCGTCATCATAGATGGAGGGAGCTGCAATAACTTGGCTAGCATGGAGATGGTGGAGAAGCTATCTCTCACCACAAGACCACATCCACATCCTTACTACATCCAATGGTTCAACAACAGCGGCAAGGCTAAGGTAACACGTACTGTTCGTGTGCATTTTAGTATCTCTACATATGCTGATTATGTTGATTGTGATGTGGTACCTATGCAAGCATGTTCCTTATTACTTGGTAGACCATGGCAATTTGATAAAAATTCTGTACACCATGGTAGAAACAATCAGTATACTCTTGTTCATAAGGATAAAAATATTACTTTGCTTCCTATGACTCCTGGATCCATTTTGAAAGATGATATTAATAGAGATAATAAAGCAAAACAGGAGAAAAATAAGAGTGAAAATCAGATTGTGGCAAAATAATTTGAGCAACAAATGAAACCTAATAATAAACCATCTAGTATTGCTTCTGAAATTAAACTGAAAAGTGCATGTTTACTTGCCACAAAATCTGATATCGATGAGCTAGATTTCAGCAAATCTGTTTGCTATGCTTTTGTGTTCAAAGAGGCATTATTTTCATTCGAGGACGTGCCTTCCTCTTTGCCTCGTGCTGTCACTAATATTTTACAGGAGTTCGCTGACGTCTTTCCAGAAGACGTGCCACCGGGATTACCACCTATTCCCGGTGCATCATTACCCAACCGTGCAGCATACCGTACCAATCCAGAGGAGACGAAGGAGATTATGCGTCAAGTACAAGAACTACTCGACAAAGGTTATATACGCAAATCCCTTAGTCCTTGTGTTGTTCCTATCATTTTAGTGCCGAAAAAGGATGGTACGTCGCGTATGTGCGTTGATTGTAAAGGCATTAATAATATTACTATTCGTTATCGTCATCCTATTCCTAGGCTAGATGATATGCTTGATGAATTGAGTGGCTCTACAATATTCTCCAAAGTCGATTTCTGTAGTGGATACCATCAAATTCGTATGAAATTGGGAGATGATTGGAAAACAACATTTAAAACTAAGTTTGGATTATATGAGTGGTTAGTCATGCCTTTTGGGTTAACTAATGCAATCGGACCATAAGGCTTTATCACTCTCACTTAGCCATATAAGTCTACAATTTTAAATTTTGGTGAAGCCCCTAGTATTCGGAAGGCCGAATTTGGGGCGCTATATACACCTAAGTCGGGCAAGGCCGACTCCTCGCCCGAAGCGGAAAAAGTCTTTAAGGACTTGAGACCTCTCGAACAGCGACTGATAGAGGCGAGGGTCCTGATGTTTCGATGAGATGGTGGCTATCGTTTTCTGTGGGAGTCGACTTTGACGATCCGACTACGAACGTGCGAGACGTCGCGCCTTAGCAATCGCTAAACCAACTTCCGAGGGTTATTGACCACGCCGGAGCACGATCAACCTGACCACGAGGGTCTGTTTCCTGCAAGCAAACGAAGAACAAGGAAGAAACTGAGATTGCAATCTGGATATTGCGAATATAAGATGAAAGCTTTATTGATCAAGGTGGGGTTCTGTGACGTCTTGGTCTGGTCATTGGACACAAACGAAGTACGCGAAGTTGCAGCTATGGCGAACTTTTGATCTAAACAAAACCCAAAGTCTAAACGACGCCCTAAGGGCTGTATGTATGGAGGAAGAGGGGGGAATTTCGTGGCCCTTGAGGGTGGGGTCCGAAACCAACCCTAACTCTTGTTTCCCCACACATACGGACTCTAAAAATAGCCTATACTTAAGTATTTCGAAATTACATGGGCCTGGCCCATTAATAAGGTGACGCAGCACCTAGAATAGCCTATGAACGAATATTATGAAGTGGCATCTTGTATATTTCGTCCAAGGCTTCATGCACTCCTTATGGCGGCTTTAAAGTCCTGAAATCATCACTTGTAACTCCGTTCTTGATCCCCTTGCGCATGCCATCAACTCCATGTGTGTTCTTGCTCCAATGTTCATCCTTCTCCAAGCTAGGCCCTTCATTTGTAAGCAAAACAAATGTATCCAATTGAGGCAGCATCATAATCTCATGAACATTAGAATCATTACCAAGAAATGGAAGTACCTGGTAATTTAATTGGCGTGCGCGAGCTCTAGTAATTGGTCCAGTATATGTAACAGTAGGGGCTGTGGGTGTAACAATGGTATTGATGTCCTCATCATCCTCCCCTTCTTGAAATGAAGTCATCCTCGACGGAAGCGCATCTTCCTCACCCAAATCTACAGGTAGCTCAAGTTTATATGCATTATCATTTATTTTCTCTAACACCTTAAAAGGACCATCAGCACGTGGCATTAGCTTTGATTTGCGCAGATTAGGAAATCTGTCTTTACGCAAATGTAACCAAACAAGATCTCCAGGCGCAAACACAACATGTTTTCTACCCTTATCTCCAGCAAGTTTATATTTAGCATTCATAAGCTCAATGTTTTCCTTAGTTAACTCATGCATTTTTAAAATCAATTCAGAACGTTCTTTAGCATCAAAATTAACCTTCTCGGAAGATGGAAGAGGCAACAAATCAATAGGTGCACGAGGTAGGAAACCATACACAATTTCAAAATGGCACATCTTAGTAGTAGAATTCAATGAACGATTATAAGCAAATTCAATATGAGGCAAGCATTCTTCCCACATTTTCTTGTTATTCTTCAAAACAGCCCTAAGCATAGTAGACAATGTTCTATTGACAACTTCAGTTTGTCCATCAGTTTGGGGGTGACAAGTAGTACTAAAAAGCAGCTTAGTCCCCAACTTAGCCCATAAACATCTCCAAAAGTGGCTAAGAAATTTAGTATCATGATCTGAAACAATAGTATTTGGCACACCATGTAAGCGAATAATTTCACGAAAGAACAAATCAGCAACATTAACAGCATCATCGCTTTTATGACATGGTATAAAGTGTGCCATTTTCGAGAACCTATCCACGACAACAAATATGCTATCCCTCCCCTTCTTTGTTCGAGGTAAACCTAAACCAAAGTCCATAGATCTATCCTCCCAAGGAACACTAGGTACCGACAAAGGCATATATAAACCATGAGGATTGAGTCGTGACTTAGCTCTTTGACATGTAGTGCAGCGAGCAACAAAACGCTCAACATCCCGTCTCATCTTTGCCCAAAAGAAATGCGTAGCAAGTATATCCTCCGTCTTCTTGACGCCAAAGTGTCCCATTAATCCTCCTCCATGCGCCTCCTGCAACAACAAAAGACGAACGGAGCTAGCTGGAATGCATAGCTTGTTAGCACGAAACACAGATCCATCGTTAAGAACGAACTTGTTCCAAGTTCTCCCTTCCTTACAATTCTGCAATACATCTTTAAATTCAGCATCATGAACATATTGATCTTTGATGATCTCCAAACCAAATATTTTAAAGTCAAGTTGTGAAAGCATAGTATAACGACGAGTCAAGGCATCAGCAATAACATTTTCTTTACCCTTCTTGTGTTTAATGACATAAGGGAAAGTCTCAATGAATTCAACCCATTTAGCATGTCTACGATTCAGTTTTGCTTGACTTTTAATGTGTTTCAAAGATTCATGATCAGAATGTATAACAAATTCCTTGGGCCATAAATAATGTTGCCATGTTTCTAAGGTCCGAACAAGAGCATATAATTCTTTATCATAAGTAGAATAGTTCAGACTAGGCCCACTCAATTTTTCAGAAAAGTATGCAACAGATTTTCCATCTTGTAATAACACACCTCCTAATCCAATTCCACTAGCATCACATTCAAGCTCAAAAGTCTTATTGAAATTAGGAAGTTGGAGTAAAGGAGCATGTGTCAACTTATCTTTCAATACCGTGAAGGCTTTTTCCTGTGCGGTACCCCAAACAAAAGGCACATCCTTCTTTGTAAGCTCGTTGAGAGGTGCAGCAATGGTGCCGAAATCTCTCACAAAACGCCTATAGAAACCAGCAAGGCCAAGGAAACTCCTCACTTGTGTGACCGTTTTGGGCTACGGCCAACTCTCAATAGCTTCAATCTTGGCTTTATCAACTTCAATTCCCTGTGGAGTAACAATATAGCCAAGAAAAGATACTCGGTCGGTGCAAAAGGTGCACTTTCCAAGGTTTCCAAACAAACGTGCATCACATAGAGCAATAAAAACAGCACGTAAATGTTCCAAATGTTCCTCCAAAGATTTGCTATAAATCAATATGTCATCAAAGTAAACTACCACAAATCGTCCAATGAAAGCACGTAAAACTTCGTTCATTAACCTCATGAAAGTACTAGGTGCATTAGTTAACCCAAAAGGCCTGACTAACCACTCATATAATCCAAACTTAGTTTTAAATGCTGTTTTCCATTCATCTCCCAATTTCATACTAGTTTGATGGTATCCACTACGCAAATCAACTTTGGAGAATATTGTAGAGCCACTCAATTCATCAAGCATATCATCTAGCCTAGGAATAGGATGACGATAACGAATAGTAATATTATTTATGCCTCTACAATCAACGCACATACGCGATGTACCATCCTTTTTCGGCACTAAAATGATAGGAACAGCACAAGGACTAAGGGATTCGCGTATATAACCTTTGTCGAGCAGTTCTTGTACTTGACGCATAATCTCCTTCGTCTCCTCTGGATTGGTACGGTATGGTGCACGGTTGGGTAGCGAAGCACCGGGAATTAAGTCAATTTGATGCTCAATCCCTCGAATAGGTGGTAATCCCGGTGGCACGTCTTGTGGAAAGACGTCAGCGAACTCCTGCAAAATGTTAGTGACAGCAGGGGGCAAAGAGGAAGGCACGTCCTCGAATGAAAATAATGCCTCTTTGCACACAAAGGCATAGCAAACAGATTTGCTGAAATCTAGCTCATCAATATCAGATTTGGTGGCAAGTAAACATGCACTTTTCAATTTAATTTCAGAAGCAACACTAGATGGTTTATTATTAGGCTGCATTTGTTGCTCAAATTCTTTTGCCACAATCTGATTTTCACTTTTATATTTCTCCTGTTTTGCTTTATTAGCTCTATTAATATCATCTTTCAAAATGGAATCATGAGTCATAGGAAGCAAAGTAATATTTTTATCCTTATGAACAAGACTATACTGATTGTTTCTACCATGGTGTACAGAATTTTTATCAAATTGCCATGGTCTACCAAGTAATAAGGAACATGCTTGCATAGGTACCACATCACAATCAACATAATCAGCATATGTAGAGATACTAAAATGCACACGAACAGTACGTGTTACCTTAACCTTGCCGCTGTTATTGAACCATTGGATGTAGTAAGGATGTGGATGTGGTCTTATGGTGAGAGATAGCTTCTCCACCATCTCCATGCTAGCCAAGTTATTGCAGCTCCCTCCATCTATGATGACGCGAACAGAATGTTCCTTCACAACTCCCTTTGTATGGAACAAATTATGCCTCTGAATTTGCTCAGCTTGTGTAACCTGCACACTCAAAACACGTTGAGAAACTAAACATTCATACCTATCAACATCTTCAGCAGCCATATATTGCGTCTCATGATCAGAATCCTCTCCACCGTGTTCTTCATGTGTAATAAGAGCCAAAGTCTCCTCATTATAGTCACTAGCGGACTCATACCCACCATCCTCAGTAGCAATCATCACACGCTGAGATTGGCATTCTCTCGCAAAATGTCCTCTTCCCTTACAATGACGACAAATAATATCACTTGTGTGCCCTGTTGATGCCATGGAAGAAGAAGAGCTTTGTGCAGGCCCGACGGGTGTGCTCTTGGCAAATAGTGGTGGTTGTGCCTGCTTTTTTGTATCACGGCTGGAGGTGGCACCTGATGGAGGTGCTGGTGGAGTGGAAGTAGAGGATGCACGTGGTGTCCATGATGAAGATCGACCTGCACAAAAGTTAGTTTGCGCCAATGCTTGTCTATCCTGCACTTCACGTTCAGCTTTACAAGCAAGATGGAATAAATGAGTGATATTAGTATACTCCTTATACTCTAGAATGGCCTGAATCTCTCTATTTAATCCACCCATAAAATGTGCAAGCATAGCTTCTTTCTCCTCAAATATACCACATCTAATCATGCCAGTTTGTAATTCTTGATAATATTCTTCTATAGAATTTTTTCCTTGTCTTAAGCGCTGCAATTTTTGAAGTAATTCACATTGATAATATGGTGGAACCCAACGAGTACGCATAGCAGTTTTCAAAGCAGCCCAAGTAGCTAGAATAGGATATAATCTACAATGTTTAGACCACCAAACACATGCAAAGCTAGTAAAAGCACAAACAGCAGCAGGAACACGTCTCTCCTCAGGATATTGTAAACATGTAAATCATTGTCCAGTTTCTAACTCCCAACTAAGATATATATTAGGAACATATCTACCCTCAAATGGTGGAATAATCAATTTTAGTTTAGGAAGATGGTCATGTACCTCAGGTGGTGGTGCAGCCCTACCATTGCGATGATATGCATGAGGACGACCTGGTGGTGGTGGTGCTGGTGGTTGCACGTAGTTCTGATTTTGATCAACCTCATCCTCGTAATGGTTCTCCACCTCTGCAGTAGCAGCAGGAGAGACAGAAGCACCAACAGTAGGTACAGCAGCACCAGAAGTTTGACCAAGCTCAGTGGGAACATGTTGTGCTCGTCCCACTTGATTTGGAAGACGATGTTGTTGTTGTTGTTGTAGAGGTGCGACAGGTGCAGGGGGCAGTGGAAGACGCGCGAGCAATTCATTAAACTTGTTATCGAGCTTTGTTTCGAACGCCTTCTCAATGCCATCTATCTTCTCCATAGCCTCTTCAAATCTGTTTAGCACATCTTCCCCCTGTCCACTCGTCATTTGCTGAAACTTATCATGTAACTCTTTGTTCGTCATGTTCTCCCAGTCAATCGCGTCGGGTTGTGATCCTGCCATGGTTAGCAGCAATAGAAACACACAAGAATATAATCCTACAGACTACTAGAAAATGGCGGTGTCACAAATCCGTCAAGCAAATCTCAAATTCTTACCAGTTCTTACCCAGCAGCAGGCGGTGATCGGCAACCGTGGTAGTCAAAACTCTCAAAGCTTGGATAGAGCGATTACCAGGGAGAGTCAAACGCACGACGTAGATGTATGTGGAGCTGGGAAGGCTTATAATATGGTAGCAAAAGGGGTCAGCAATAATCAATTCAGATATGCGAAGTTGAATAAACGCTCAATGACGGTACTGTGCTGGTCATAGGCTAAACCGTACTAGAGACTTGAGCCTGGAACACTAACAAAATCACGGCGCTGCACGTAAACAAGGGAGGAGCACACTCTGAATTTTTTTTCGAAAAAGTCTACAAATGTCCTAAAAACTGCATAGCCAGAATTTTCCAGACTTAGTTTTTTTTTAGTTTGGAACTATTTTTCTTCTGCGGATGGTTCGGAAGTTGGGGAGTCCTACTCTGTCACGACTCGGAGTATCGCGTGCTCTGGAAATCTAAAACAAAGCAACAATTACTGGACTCAGACTGGTGGCAGAGATGAAACTGGTGGAATCTCGGACTGGTGGCGGCGATGAATCTGGTGGAAATCGGACTGGTGGCGGATATATGTTGTAGGTGGACTCGGATTTGCGTGATGGCGGCAGATGTGTGGTGGCGTATATGAACTCGGATTGGTGGTGAATATGTGGTGGTGAATATGGCAGTGATGATGAAGTTGGTGTGGTGGTGGTATATGGCAGCAACGATGATGATGATGCGGTGGTGATATATGGCAGCGGCGACGTGACAACCTGTGAACAGAACTCGAAACTCTAAAGGACTAGACGCTAAGACCAGCAACTTGACACAATGATGCAATCGCAAATTCAACAAAGCAAATACAGAAAGGATTATGCAAAGGCTCAGATTGGTTCGGACAGGATGAACTAACCCTAATTTTTTTGGCTTTTTCATGGACTATAGGTATGAAGAACAGACTCGATCTAAACTACGAAAAACTGTAAAATCTCACCGAGCAACCTGGAAATCTGATACCACTTGATAGAGGCAAAGGTGTCCCGTCTTTTGATGAGATGGTGGCTATCGTTTTGGAGGAAGTCGACTTTGCCGATCCGACTACGAACGTGTAGGGAAGTCGCGCCTTAGCAATCGCTAAACCAACTCTGAGAGGTTATTGACCATGTCGTAGCAAGATCAACCTGACCACGAAGGTCTATTTCCTGCAGGCAAACAAAGAACAAGCAAGAAACTGAGATTGCAATCTGGATATTGCGAATATAAGATGAAATATTTATTGATCAAGGTGGGGTTCTGTGACGCCTTTGTCTGGTTGTTGAACAAAAACGAAGTACGCGAAGTTGCAGCTATGGCGAACTTTAATCTAAACAAAACCCAAAGTCTAAACGATGCCCTAAGGGCTGTATATATGGAGGAAGAGGGGGTGATTTCGTGGCCCTTGGAGGAGGGGTCCGAAACCAACACTAACTCTTGTTTCCCCACACACACGGACTCTAAAAACATCCTATACTTAAGTATTTCGAAAATACATGGTCCTGGCCCAATAATAAAGTGACGCAGCACCTAAAATAGCCTCTGGACGAAATTTATGATGTGGCATCTTGTATATTTCATCCAAGGCTTCATGCACTCCTTATGGTGGCTTCAAAGTCCTGAAATCATCACTTGTAACTCCGTTCTTGATCCCCTTGCGCATGCCATCATCTCCATGCTTGAACTTGTTCCAAGGTTCATCTTTCTTGGCCAAGCTAGGCCCTTCATTTGTAAGCAAAAAAATGTATCCAATTTAGGCAGCATCATATTCTCATGAACATTAGAATCATTACCAAGAAACGAAAGTACCTAATAATTCAATTGACGTGCGCGAGCTCTAGTAATTGGTCCAGTATGTATAGCAGCAGGGGTTGTGGGTGCAACAATGGTATTGATGTCCTCATCAGCATTGCATATCATGTCTTGCATATTTGTCATGTTTTGCATCATGTTGCTTGTGCATTGCACCGTGGTTGATTGTTGTTTCCTTTGCTTGTGTTCTTGCTTTGTGTAGAGCCAGGAGACGAGTACGTGATCGAGGAACCTGTTGAGTACGCTAACGAGGATCAAGCTTTCGTCAACTCTGAGAACTTTGCAGGCAAGATGACCATACCCTCGAAATCACTTCTATCTTTGCTTGCTAAATGTTCGCTCTATTGCTATGCCGCGATACCTACAACTTTCTATATCATGCCTCCCATATTGCCATGTCAAGCCTCTAACCCACCTTTCCTAGCAAACCGTTGTTTGGCTATGTTACCGCTTTGCTCAGCCCCTCTTATAGCGTTTCTAGTTGCAGGTGAAATTGAAGTTTGTTCCTTGTTGGAACATGGTTATTGTTGGGATATCATTATTATATCTTATTTACTTTAATGCATATATATACTTGGTAAAGGGTGGAAGGCTCAGCCTTATGCCTGGTGTTTTGTTCCACTCTTGCCGCCTTAGTTTCCGTCATACCGGTGTTATGTTCCTTGATTTTGAGTTCCTTACGATGTTGGGTGTTATGGGAACCCCTTGATAGTTCTCCTTGAATAGAACTCCTCCAGCAAGGCCGGACCTTGGTTTTACCATTTGCCACCTAAGCCTTTTTCCCTTGGGTTCCATGGACTCAAGGGTCATCTTTATTTTAAACCCCCGGGCCAGTGCTCCTCTGAGTGTTGGTCCAAACTAGAACCCCTTGCAGCGCCACCTCGGGGAAACTTGAGGGTTGGTTTTAGGTCTACGGATTGTTTATCCGTTGTGCCCTGAGAACGAGATATGTGCAGCCCCTATCGGGATTTGTCGGCACATTCGGGCGGCTTTGCTCATCTTGTTTTACCATTGTCGAAATGTCTTGTAACCGAGATTCCGAGTCCGATCGGGTCTTCCTGGCAGAAGGAATATCCTTCGTTGAACGTTAGCTTGTAATGGGCTAAGTTGGGACACCCTTGCAGGGTTTTGAACTTTCGAAAGCCGTTCCCGCGGTTATGGGCAGATGGGAATTTGTTAATATCCGGTTGTAGAGAACTTGACACTTAACTTAATTAAAACGAATCAACCGCATGTGTAGCCGTGATGGTCTCTTTTCGGCGGAGTCCGGGAAGAGAACACGATCTCGTGTAATGCTTGAACGTAAGTAGCTTCAGGATCACTTCTTGATCACTTTTAGCTTCTCGACCGTGCTTTGCTTCTCTTCTCGCTCTCATTTGTGTAAGTTAGCCACCATATATGCTAGTGCTTGCTGCAGCTCCACGTCACTACCCTTTCCTACCCTTAAGCTTAAATAGTCTTGATTGCGAGGGTGTGAGATTGCTGAGTCCCCGTGACTCACAGATACTTCCAAAATAGATGCAGGTGCCAATGATGCCAGCGCAGGGGACGCTACCGAACTCAAGTGGGAGTTCGACGAGGATTCGGGCCGTTACTATGTTTCTTTTCCGGATGATCAGTAGAGGAGCCAAGTTGGGATGATCGGGGATCTAGTATTTGGGGTTGTCCTTATTTATGTTGGTTCCGTAGTCGGACCTTGATTGTATTCTGGATGATGTATGACTATTTATGTACTGTGTGAAGTGGCGATTGTAAGCCGACTCTTTATCCCTTTCTTATTCAGTACATGGGATGTGTAAAGATTACCCCTCTTGCGACATGCCTACCATGCGGCTATGCCTCTAAGTCGTGCTCCGACACGTGGGAGATATAGCCGCATTGTGGGTGTTACATCCGCCTATCCATGGTTGGTTTACAGTGGTCTCGTTGTGTCTTAAAGAGTCTTTGGCTATGCTGATTCGGGGACGCTTCGTATGTCATGTGCACTGTCTTGTACATGATGGTGTTGTACGATCGAGCCCGTGCGGGCCCCACCATTAAAATTTTGGACGAAATCTCTATCCGGCTTATTCTGCAAGCCAATCCTTTGTTTTATTTTGTGTTGTGGTATTCGAGTTGCTTCGAAGTCAAATGTGGATTCCATACCTTTTCCTAAGCGGTGTTCTCAAGGACTCGGGTTTCTTAATCAGGTATCCATCTTATGGATGTGAAGTTTCTTCATTCTTTCCTTCAATGTTCTTATCCGGTGATTGTCATGAAGATGGTAAGGAGTTTCAAGTTCATCATTCTTTGTTCTTTTTTCTTCTCAAGTGGATTCAATGTAAGCTTTTGGTGTTGATCATAACCCTTTCCTCGTTTCAAATGCTTTCTCGTGCCGATGAACGTCTTAATCATTCACTTCCCGCTATTCATTTGCTCTGGAATGTTGAAGATATCTCAGAAGATTCACGTTCCCATTCTCAATCCGTTCAAGTTATTTCGAGGTTGTTATCTCATTCGAGACATTTAATTCAACCGGTGCAATCCCCCTTTCAATCAATCATTCAACAGTGTATCTTTGAGTGGGCCCTAACCCATAGGTCTTTTCCCCGGATCTTACCTGACTCTTCTAATTCTTTACAGAGTTATTCTCAAATTCATTTCAAAGTTTGACGTAAAAATGAATTATCATCAGCCATATTTCTTTCTCTAAGATCTTCCAAATTCTTTTCATTGTTGGTTCAACCTTTCCATTCTTCATTGTTCCAGAGTGCCTCGACAAATCATGGTGGTGTTTCTGGTCATCATACTCGGATTTTGAAGACCGAAGAAGAGTTCCTCTTAAATGCTTACCCGTTCTCTTGATGATTCATGGTTCTAGCTTCATGCCATCCTCTCAAATCATTTCCGATCATGAGAATTCTTTTCATACCCATCCGAAGCATTTCATGAGTTCTTTCCATTTTATTCATACGAAGGCCATCATTTTGGGTTTATTCGTTCTCAATATTCAACTCTCATTCCCCAATTGTTCCGGTGCATTGTTCAAGTTTTCTCTAGTCAGCTCATGATCTATTCATTCTCATGTATCTAAATTTTGTCAAGTATCATTATTCATTTTCTATTTCTTCCTGGTGAGTTGTGCCTTTGCTACGTTCATTTTCAATTCTTATGGTGGTTCGTTCAAGATTTCTCTTCCTTCATTATCGTATCAATTCATTCGTTGTTTCCAAATCCCACCGGTGGATCCATCAAGACCTTCTCAAGTTTGCTCTATATCTCTCCTCAATCCTTTTCAAGAGGAATAAGTAGTATGCCAAATCTGTTGCTTGCCATCAATTTAAATTGGTGAAGGATAAACATAACATAATTCTTATTCTTATTTCCTGGAGGTGATTAATTCCTTCTCCCAGAGTTTGTTCATGATGAATAAATTCTAAATCCCAAGTGCTTCATACTTTTTCCCAGAGTTCCAAGCTCTCTCAATTATCTTGTCCCGAAGCACCATCTAAATCATGGCAAGGCTTCACCTTGTTCTTTCAACTTCTTTTTCTTTCCATCATTCTTTTATTAACGGAGTTCTCATGAAGGCACTACATGGTGGTTCATCAAAGATTTAATTTATTCTTGGATTTTTCGTCAAGATTCTTCTTGGAGCTCAAGCTTTCTTCATGTTGCATTTCTAAGTGCAATTCCTTCTGTCTTATCTTTTGAGGTGGTGTTATGTTGTTCTTGACAATTTCCCTTCTTGTTTCATGATTCACATGTTGTCAAGAATGAGGTATTTTAAATCCATCAATTTCTTCGTTCGTGTTATCTTGGTATAGATTTCACTAAAATCCTTCCCTAAGGAATGTTGCTATTATGGTGTTTTCCAATGATCCAAGTTTCCTCCTATTCTCGCAGTGTAAGAAGTTTTTCCATCTCTACGTTCCTCTCAGCTAATCAATCTTTTGGTAGTGGCTGGTTGTCACCTCATAATTTTGATATGTCTCCATAAGCCCATGAGAATCATATCCTTTCGTATTGATCTTCCAACAGCTTCGTTCAATCCTTCTTTTTAAGGATGCTCTCTTAAATTTGTTTCAGGTAAAACATGTTGTTTTCTTCTCCGTTCTTTTGATTCCATTCTTACATTTGTTCCGGAGGCATTGTGATGGTACTCTCTTCGACCCAGCATATCATTTTGTAAATATCATATGCTTTTCCTTGCTTATCCATTTAGCAGGAGTGTTGTGTCCTCTGCTCAAGTTCTTTTCATCTTATCAAGTCTTGTATCTCTTTTCAACCGGAGTGCTATTCGAATTTGTTCTTCCTTTTTCCTTGTTTATCTCGTTTCAACTAGAGTGGTTTCAATTCCTTCTTGTCCATTGTGCTCGTCATTCATAGCTTTGCAACCTCCAAGGTTCACATGGTGTTCCTTGTTTCTCTTTCTACCAGGGTGCTCTCAACTTCGTTCAACTCTGTTGTGTTCTTTCTTTCAAGTTTTCAACCTCTCAAGGTTCATTGGTGTCACCCGTTTGTCAAAGAAGCAACTTTGTTTTACCTCTTCCTCTTCCATTTCTCCCCGGTGCCATCCTTAGATCTCGGGTCAAGATCTCTTTAAGTGGAGGAGAGTTGTGACGCCCCAAGACCGGCGCTCTAGATGCCTTCGATGGATTCCGAGATTCGTCGTGTGATTTGTTTTGTTCGTTGCATTCATCTTTGCATCATGTGCATTACATCATGTCATCTTGCACGCCCTTTTTAAAAACTCAAATAAATAAATCGTGCGGATCTTCCATCCATTTAAATCGAGGGAAATTCACATGGTGAAATTCTCTTTAAAACATACCCTCCCAATATTTAGGGAGCTAATAAATACTCCATTGTTTTGGAATACCATAACACACTTCAAATGAATCCCATGCCTTTCTATCTAAATCCTTGACCTCAACTTTGCCCATAATTGATTTCATCACTTTTCCAATCTCCACCAAAATTCCCAACATTTTTTAGACATTCCTTTTACCAAGTCCTAGTTCAAACCATTTGAATTTAAATCAAGTGAGTTTGAATTTAAAATTTCAGTCATGCACACTTCTATCTTTCTTGGATCAAGCTCATTTTTGCGAGTCCGGGAAAATTATCGGCGTGTCCAATTTTTTTCCTAACCCTGTCTTTCCTTTCTTCTCTCTAATTCTTTTCTATTGAAGAAAAATTAGAGAGAGAGAGGAGAGAGACAGCCCATTTGGACCCCTAGCTACTTTAGCTCGGCCTAGCCGGCAGCGCTGGCCCACCTAGGCCCAGCCGCACCTAAACCCTAGCCTCGATACCCTCCTCATCTCTCGCTTGACCCCCTCTCTCTCTCGTTCCCTTGCTCGCGCAGCCAGAGAGGAGCAGAGCCCTCGGACCCACGCCTGGCCCGATCCCCATGCCTGAGCGCCTCTCCTCTCCTACACCTCGTCCCCGACGCCGGCAAGCCCGCCGCTGCGCCCGACAAAGTCTCCTCCCTCTGCTCTACCCCCTCTCCACACCACCGTCCTCCATGCCCCACTACAAAAAAAGACATATCCGTGACATTTTGGGTCGAATGAAATTTTTTCTGTCTTACTTATGACACTTCTATGACGATAATTGTGACAAAACCCGGTATCATCATAGATGTGGTGGGGTCCTACTTCTATGACAAAAAATCATGATAGAAAATGGGCTTTTCATCATGGGCGGGCTGGAGACGCAGCTGCATGAAATTCTTTGGGCCGTTCATGACGGAAAAACTGTGGTAGAAGCGAGGGCGAGGAAAATATCGGGGAGTTCCCGGTTACGGTGGGTGGTCGGGGCCGAGCAATGCATGTTTCTCTCATACACGTACGTGCGTGGGTGCGAGGTGTTGGGCTCTAACTAAGCGCGAGCGAGGCGTTCGCCTAACTGAACCCGAGCGATTGCACTACAGGCTACGCGTTACTAAACTCGAGCGATCGATCGATCCCTTGCTGTTAGCTAACTAAAGCCGATCGAACACTGTTGCCTCCTTCCCTTGATGACTAATTAGCATTGTTGGGGGGTTCGGATGCACAGTTCCCGGTGGGGGGTTGGATGAACACAACCCCGTGGTAGTAGATGCCATTGCTGCTGGATGAACAGTACCCCGATCGATCGAGCCGGTGGAGGGCTGGATGAACAGGACCCCGTGGATGGCTGGATGAACAGGACGACCCCGGTCGAGGGCTGGATGAACAGTAGCCCATGGAGGGGTGGTTGGACAGGACCCCGTGGAGAGGACTGGTTGAACAATAGCCGGTGGAGGAGCAGTGGAGGCTGGATGAATAGGAGCCCGTGGATGAACAGTCACAAGTGGAGGTTGGAGGAGGTCAACGGTGGATGAACAGGAGCCCGTGGAGGCAGTCGACGGTGGATGAACAGTAGCCCATGGAGGCAGTCGACGGTGGAGATGAACAGTATCCCGTGGAAGCAAAGAAAATATAGTTGTACATAATAAGGAAGCACTTACGTACGTACGACTATGGCCTTAGTGGGTCCAAACTATCATCCAGTCAAAATAAAGTCATCTCTTGAATCCTCATGTTCGTTGACCATGTTGACAATGCTCGGTGCCACGGCGAGCGCAACAACTTGAAGGACGACGGAGAGGGCATCTCGGGACCTACGGATGGTCTAATATAGCGTCCGCTACTCATTCAGGAAGCCAGGATCATTGGATACCTATGAGCACCTTCAAGAGACTGAGACGGCATGAAACGGTAAGGCCACACTTGGGAGGCCTGGTTTATTTCACACATGTATTAAGATACAAGTGTAATTTACTCGTCATCGGAAACAACACATAAAATACAGGCGTAATGAAACCGAGGGCTCGAGGACTGTAAGTAAAACCGACGGGTTACGCATGTAATTTGAGAGACCAGTGTATATTTTACTAGTCGAAATCGACCAACCAAGTGGTTTGCCCGGGACCATCTGCTTTTATTTACAACCATCAGTTTTACAAGCGGTTTTGGTTGGAAAACGATGATCCAATCACGGCCTAAGATGATGAGTTGGTTAAAAGTTCATATGGTTTCACCTCTAACCTACCCGAGTTGTCGTATAGGCTATGAATGAAACAAAAGACAATGAACTTCTTAAGCACAGAAACAACAGAAGAGGATGATCTTCTTAACATGCAAATTATGGGCATTAGATCGACATGCAAAATAATACGAAGCATTATTCTCATGAGGCACGATGAACAGCTCGTGATGCCCCATGCCACAGCATTCCAAGATCAACTTCGCAATCAAACTCACAAGGCCTGGCATTACATAGAAAACATTCCAAATAAACTCTTAAAATACCTTACATAAGTCAACATTCAGGTGACTATGCATCTCAACAGAGTAAATATTTACTTCTGAACTTAAGACATGAATAGGAAAAAACGATCGACGTTGCTCACAGCAAAGGGCGTTTCACTCAAAAATATCAAATGCATGTCTTCTGGCTAACATCAATGAGCAAAAATTGACAAGGTTTTTCAATTCCAATATATTAAACTAATGTCTTCTTGCTAACATCAATGATTAAACTTTGACAAGCTTTTCCCATTCAAAATATGTAATGCCTATGATTGTGGAACGGGCAGGGTTTGTCATCATTTTGTCATCTGATAGTCTGGTGGCTCAAGGTGATGGCGAATGATTAGAGAACAATTCGATGTATTGTCCATGATGAAGTATTATGGAGGACATGAACCATCTGAACATTTTGTGGAGTTCCACTAAAATCAAGCTGAGCATCCCTGTGGATTTCGTATTTATATGCACATGCTGCCAGAAAACAAAGACACATCAGCACACACATGAATATTGGCCCCAGTGTCAACCCACCAATCGGTGGACTAACAAACTGAAAGTATGGTAAATAGATTACCATACCCAAATGCCCCATCATTGTTGCTTAGAGTGACATTGACAGACTTGGAGTCCTGTCCTGGCTTCTTGGTACTTGTTTGGGCACTTGTTTGCCCAGTGTTCCTCCTGACCACAAGTAAAGCAGCCATTTCTCTTTTTGTCTTTCTTCTTACCCTTCTTAATGGCCGACGCTTGCAACTCCATTCAAACATATAGTCCGGTGGCTCAAGGTGCCGACGAATGATTAGAGAACCATTCGATGTATTGTGCATGATGAAGTATTATGGAGGACACAAACCATCTGAACATTTTGTGCAATTCTGCTAAAATCAAGCTGAGCATCCCTGTGCATTTCGTATTTATATGCACATGCTGCCAGAAAACAAAGACGCTTTAGAACACACATGAATATTGGCCCCAGTGTCAACCCACCAATCGATGGACTAACAAACTGAAAGTATGGTAAACAGATTACCATACCCGGATGCCCCATCATTGTTGCTTAGAATGACATTGACAGATTTGGAGTCCTATCCTAGCTTCTTGTACTTGTTTGGGCACTTTTTGCCTAGTGCACTCCACGTTTTGTAGAGTTTCCTATGCTCTTTGCAGACTAGTCATGTCACCAGCATCTACTAATACTCTGTAAAGCTTCTCGATCATTCCTTGTGTAATGTAGCGCAAACAGTGACTGCTTCTTTCTGCAAAGTGGTAAGACCAACTAGACCCACTAATGCAACAGTTTGCCTTAGACACATTGGCTCCTTTTGTGCAGTTCAACTAAAATCAAACTCGAAATAAAACTAAGCTTTAATTTTGATATCCCTGTAAGCAGCAATAGGTATAAGGGAAAGAATTACTGAGAAATAACGGTTGATGACTTGTACTCCCAGAAGAAAAACATCTACTGATCTACCTTATCTTAATGGGAAACAAAGTAGGAGAGTAGCAATTCTTAATCAGTGTGATTCATTCATATTAACTAAGACATTATCTTAACAATGCCTTCTTTCAACATGTATAAAGTACGACAAAGCAGAAAACTACCATTCCTAAAACAATGCGACTAATTCATTTTAACAGAAACATTATCTTAACAATACCTTGGTTAAACATGTAGAAAGAACTACAAAGCAGGATAGTACCGTTTGTAAAATACTATAACTGATATATAATAACGGAGACATTAACTGAACAATACATTTGTTAAACATGTACTCCGGCCGATCCCTAACAGAAATGGTACTCCCGCCGATCCCTAACAAGTGTTGCAGTTTTGAACTAAGATTCAGTAGTTAATTCTAAGGAAAGTTGGTACTGACCTTTCAAGACCAAGATTTGAAACAACTCGTGAGGACGAGCTAAAAGAGAGCTCAACACATATATGGAAATTCGGTCTCCTTTTGTGCAGTTCCACCAAAATTAAGCGAAGCAAAATGTCGCAATAGCAACAAGTTGAATAGATATCCCTGTTTTAACAGAGGCAAAAAAGGAATCAATTACTGGACAATAAAGGAGGATGAAACATGTGGCCACAAAAATGGTAATCCCGCCAATCCCTAACAAGTGTTGCAGTTTTGAACTAAGATTCAGTAGTTAATTCTGAGAGTGGCATTGCTTAATTTTACCAGCATATTAGATTAACAAAAAGCATAAACGGTTCCAGGGGAGAGTGAGCGCAACAACAACAGGTGCTTCCATCTACTTATAAAGGGGGTGATGCAGAGTTTGTTGTAACAAAGCAACAAGCATCATGTCTGGGTTGGTCCCATTTTTGTTCACTACTTAATGGGAAAAGACAGTAATACAATAGCTTCAATTCATCATTTATTTGAAATAATACCAATACGAGTAGCACAACATCTCAAAGCACACTACACAATCATGTGGATGAAGGCCTGTACTGACCTTTCACGAGACAACCAACATAAAATGTGAATCTGCCAACATGAATAGGAAATGCAATCTCATTTTGTGCAGTTGCACTGAAATCAAGCAAAGTTGACGATGTGACATTTAAGTTTGCTATAGCAACAAGTTGAATAGATATCCCTATTTTAAGAGACAAAAAGGAAACAATTACTGGCCAATAAATGAGGATGAAACATGCGGCCACAAAAAGAAGCATCTACCCTATCTTGATGGAAAACAAAGTATAGGACAGTAGCATTTCTAAAACGGTTTAATTGATTCATATTAACAGAGGAATCCTCTTAAAACAGTTGAGTAGTTAATTCTGAGAGTGGCATTGTTAAATTTTACCAGCAGCATTAGATTAAGAAAAAGCATAAACAGTTCCAAGGGAGAGTGGGCGCAACAACATCATGTGCTTCCATCTATTATAAAGAGGGTGATGCAGAGTTTGTTGTAAGAAAGCAACAAGCAGCATGTCTAGGTTGGAACAATTTTTGCCCACTTAATGGTAAAAGACAGCAGTTCAATAGCTTCAATTCAATATTTATCCAAAAGAATACCAATACAGGTAGCACAACATCTCAAAGCACACTGCAGCATCATGTGGATGAAAGTCGGTACTGACCTTTCTTGACCAAGATTTGAAACAACTCACGAGGAGGACTTGAAAGAAATCCCAACACATATATGAAAATACATGATCTCCTTTTGTCCAGTTCCACCAAAATTAAGCAAAGTCGCCAGTGTGACATTCAAGTTGAACTGCACAAAACATTCTTAAAACAAAAGTGTTTCACGTAGCGAAGCAAAATGTCACAATAGCAACAAGTTGAATAGATATCCCTGTTTTAACAGAGGAAAAAAGGAACCAATTACTGGCCAATAAAGGAGGATCAAACATGCAGCCACAAAAATAGTAATCCCGCCAATCCCTAGCAAGTGTTGCAGTTTTGAACTAAGATTTAGTAGTTAATTCTGAGAGTGGCATTGCTTAACTTTACCAGCGGCATTAGATTAACAAAAATCATAAACAGTTCCAGGGGAGAGTGGGCACAACAACAACATGTGCTTCCAACTACTTATAAAGGGGGTGATGCAGAGTTTGTTGTAAAAAGCAACAAGCATCATGTCTGGGTTGGTCCCATTTTTGTTCACTACTTAATGGGAAAAGACAACAATATAGTAGCTTCAATTCAATGTTTATTTAAAACAGTACCACTACAAGTAGCACAACATCTCAAAGCACACTGCACAATCATGTGGATGAAGGCCTGTACTGAACTTTCATGAGACGACAAAGATAAAATATGAATCTGCCAACACGAATAGGAAATCCAATCTCGTTTTGTGTAGTTGCACTAAAATCAAGCAAAGTCGCCGGTGTGACATTTAAGTTTGCTATAGCAACAAGTTGAATAGATATCCCTCTTTTAATAGAGGAAAAAAAGGAAACAATTACTGGCCAATAAAGGAGGATGAAACAAATGGCGACAAAACGAAGCATCTAACTTATCTTGATGGAAAACAAAGTAGGACAGTAGCATTTCTAAAACGGTTGCATTGATTCCTATTAACAGAGACATTCTCTTAAAACAACATTCATTAATAATGTAATTTACTTTTAACAGTGGCAATGCTTCAATTTTCCAGCAGCATTCTTAGATTAACAACAGCAAAATAGTTGCATGGGACATGGGACATGCCAGCACCATGTGCGTCCACATGTATAAATGGGTGATGCGGAGTATGTAGCCAAGCAACATATCTGTGTTGGTCCCATATTTGTTCTCTTTGAATCTTTTCCTATGTGAGGGAAACAAGTCTAGTCCTGCACAAACTACCCGACCCCCCAGTTTCTTTCCCTTTTCAACAAAGAGATCGGTTCCTTATAGATGTGTGTATTGGGTTACCCCCTTTTTCCCTTTTCGACCAACAAAGTGGCTGGATAGCCAGTCTATACTACTTTCCCTCCCTCCTTTCCTCATTGAACCACGTCCTAGATTCATGTTCCACCCCACCGCACCCTTCTTTCCTCTTGGAACCAAGACCTAGATTCGACTACAGAATCGAAAAAGATCCGCATGCAGCTAGAGCAATGACGGTTTCAAAGAAACTTCTACCTTAGGTTCGTCGGGATGTGGCAAGGCGAGCGGCGGGAGGCCGGATCTGCCCACACTACGTATGGCAGCGAAGAAGAAGGGGTCGGTGGCCCTCCCGCACGGGCGCTGGGTGAAAGAGAACAACGCAGCGAGCAGTGGATTGCCTCCCTCGCCGAAGGCGATAGAGTGAACGCTGCACCTCCTCCCCTTCCTGGTGCGACGGGATCCAGACGCCTCCTTCACCAGCTGTGAGGGGAGAGAGAGACAGAGGCCACAACACAGTCTTGCTTAGATCTGGTGAAGTGGATGAGAGACTGTGAATATAGCAAACCCTAGCAAAGGAACACTGAGCCTCCAGCGTGTATATATATATGTAGTGCGGCGAGAGTGTGGAGAGTGCAAACCCTAGAGAACAAGCGCTGAGGCTCCAACTTATATAGTGTACTACATATATACTGTATTACGGACTGAGCTCCGGTGCCTTAACTGCACCTGCCTTTGGCTGTATGATAGGTTGGCCAACCACATTTTGGGCCCACCTGTCATACAAAGGCAGGTGCACTAAGTCAATGAAGCTGCGTCCATATAGTACTCGTGTATAATACTAATATATAGCGGAGTGGTTTTATTATTCTCTCCATAAAAATCGTTTTAAATTGTGTAAGTACGAAACAAAACTCTTCAATTAACGTACCAATGAAGAAAACTACTACTTCCGATGAACTAACGATCCACGCGTCCTGGTCGCACTTCCTATCCTTCACGTGATGTACACTACCCTCCCTTAAGTGAACAACCACACATGCGCCAAATTATCAGAAACGTGTGAGGGTGTGTACAAATGAAGAATATTAATTTCAATTATTGGAAAGGTTTGAGAGTATGTACAGTTTGCACTCTCTCAACAATTATGGTTCGTTGTGTTCGGCCTAAACATGGTCAAACTTTACAAAGTTTGACTTCAGTCAAATATAATGTGCAGAGTAAATAAAAATGGAGGGCTACTATGTCCATCCGGGTTTTTAGTCCACACCATTTTTTAATCAAAGTTAATAACCGAACAAATAAAATTATAGGGGAGCTGAAGAAAAAGTTGTGAGAAGGCTTAGAAATCATACAAAACTTATGCTCTTAGTACCAACGTCGATCCTTCTTCGAGGAAACATTTGGTTCATAGCCAATTGTGTGATCAAATTTCACCAACGTGGAAGACGACTGCGTCTCCAACGCAACCAAGGTGAGCTGATGAAGGATATCATCTTTGTGGGTAACAAGCAAAGATCACTGATGGAAGACAACTTGTTTTTCGTCAAAAATCGATTAGCTTCACCAGCCGATGCAACCATGAGGCGCAACCATGAGCATCGATAGGTCATCGTGGTGATGCATCACCCATTTAGCATCAAGTTTGGGTGAGGAACCTATGAAGTTCGACAAATCCTCACCATGGTCTGTTTCTTCTCAGTAATCAAGCTCGAGGAAGGAAGAACCACGTGGCAGGGGACAGTGAGGTGGAACAACAATGGCCATCCAATTTTGTGCAATTCCACTAAAATTGAGGAAGACATGCCTGGGTATGGAGATACACATCGCTGTTTGCAAAAATATAAAAAAGGGATATAGTGTTGTTACTTTGTTTTGTCAGTGGTACAAGATTAATAGCGACATCTCAATTGTCAATAAGAATTAATGAGAAGTACACCAACAAACAGAAGCATCTTGATTATCTTGATGGGAACTAAACCATGATACCTGAGAAAAAAGCATTTCTTCATTTAAATAGTGATAGTATTAGATTAGCAGCAGCAATAGGAGCATATGGACAATGACCGCACAACCACCATGTACTTTTTGTCGAAACAACATGTATACCTCCAGTGAGGCATAAACCAGGACAACTTTTCGAGTGGCATTTCCTCAGTAATAGTAGGTGATGTTGGACCAGCCGACGAACCCTAGCTACTGTAAGTACATGGGGAGCTGGGGAGTAGTCGCATAGAAGAAAACCCTCATGCAGCGACCTGGGGAGCTGGACCAGTAAAAGAAGTTATACCTCGGGTGGGCGAGATGTCGCTTAGGCGGGCGGGCGGGATATGCCCACACGACGGCAGCGAACAAGGGCGCGGAGGACCTTCGTCCGTGTCAGCGCCGGCTCCGAGAGGATGGTGCACATCGGTTTCCTCCATCACCGACAGCGACAACGTCAACGCTGCACCTCCTCACCTCCCGCAGCGGATGGGGTTCCGCCAGATCTGTGACCACCGATGATTAGAGAGATAGAGTGGAGATTGTCGTCTTGTTTTTATATGGAGAGGGTGAGAGAGAGAGACGCGAGAAACCCTATCAAACAATAGGCTATAAATACAATGGAGTAAAAAATCTCTCCATAGCAGTGGTTTTAAATAGAATACGCGCATTCCCGGAAAAAAGAAACAAATAGTGGCGGACAATTTTTTAACGTACCAAGAAAGAAAAATCGATCAAAAAAACTCGCCCCTGCTTCCAGGTCGCGAGAGTCGTCGCGCGCACACACACATAGACATAAACATGCATATCCGTGTTTACGTAAAATTCCATCTCCATCTCCAATCATATTTGTCCAACTAGCACATTATTTACGTTGTTAATTATATACGCAGCAATATTGACGTACAACATCTCTTGTTTGCGGGCGTCCGGACCGCTGCCACGCTCGCTCCTGATCAACCCGAACCCTCTTCATCACCCACGTGTGCTTCCCGCCCGAAACGGTCAGTGCCGCATTCATACCTGGCCAGAGCGGACGCGACCTCTCACTGGCGCCGACATTGAAGTGGCGTGCCAGCCGAGAGAGTGTCGCCCGTGCCGCTTCCCGGCGCATGCGACTGCCCCGGGTTCAAAGGTCGCAATAGCTAGCCACAACATGCATGTAAAAAGTTCTTGGGAGTCCGTGTTACAGCTAGCTATCCTCCCCAACTCGTCAATCTCTCCTAGTATTACTAGTACTCCATGGCGCAATCCATCGACAAGCAAGCGGGAAAGTTATCGTATACTCAGTTTGCGGTGAGTGGCATGCCGGACGACCGTGCGGGGTGGAGCCATGGAGGAGGGTGAGACACGAACGCGATAGACGTGATTTAAATGTTGGTTTTGCTCGATGGCGCGATCCAACGAATCGAAACGTTGGTTTCTCTCCGTTTCCATTTTTCTCTCCAAAAAACGGAAACTTTCCACTCCATTTTCATGCCTACTCCAAGGTTGCCCCGTTACAACATTCCATCAAATACAAAGGAAAACTAACACGCGTGCTGATGCATCTCAATGATTCATAGTTCATAGCCAATATTTACTTCACAACTAAAGACAAAAGTTGTGAGAGCGTGTAAAAAAGAAAAACTACTGATGGGGTCACTACGACTTAAACCCTAAACCCTAACAGGATCTAATTTCCTGGCTAGGTAGAACCTGTCGAAGGAAACCCTTGGATCATACGATGCTTTTGTGCAGTTCCGCTAAAATTGAGCTGAGCATCCTTGATGGCAAAGATATTAAAGAAGTGTGATTAGCATAATAGTACTGGCACTAGTTCATGAGACATAAACTCGTCACAAATAGAAGCCGGTAGAAGTATCGAAAGATCGACATGGAGATGAAGCTACATGGGGAGATGCGGCAGTGGAGCAAGCCGGCTCCAAAAGGAAGATGTACTACCTAGAACGTCGGGCTGTAGCTAGAAGGGAGGTTGGGAGGCGGCATCATCCCATACCGCGGGGACCCCCGATTGGGACGCACTGACTGTGGGTTTTCTCCCTCATCGATGTCGACCGCATCTACGCAGAACATTGTTCCCTTCACCCAGTGGCGGTATCAGGCCGGATATGTGACCAGCGGTGTGGCCCCCATCGTTCTGTGCTTGTGAAGAGAGCAACCCAAGAAAGAAGGCTTGTAGCTTAGGCACCTGCTAGTGTATATATAGTGGTTTTATTTTTCTCTCCATTTTTTATTGCGTACGTGTCATTGAATAGTGAAATGATGGTTGCTTCTTCTGACTAACTTACTGTGTGATTTGACTGCTCCTTAGTGGCCCCTACACGTACTCCCCCTACGTGTATGACCGTTCCTGAGTCTCACTTGTACTTATCTCTATTTTCTTGCATGACACGTAGACAGGATGCGCATAGAGGAATTTTGTTATTGCACGTTGTTACGTAGTACTATACTACTAGTACCTACTCCCTTCTTTCGGTTCACTACTGGTACTCCCTTCGTCCTGGCTTATTGGTCCCCTTTGTACTCAATTCATGGGCTCATTTTCCTCAAGAAATTTTATTTACCAACATATTAATATCGGGAATGCATGGGTGAACAACGAATGATTAAACCTTGCATGCAATGTTTTGACAAAGCATTAACTTATGAACATGTGAATGTGAGGGACTACAACCTCGTACACATGGACGGAAAAACGCGCGCGACGCCCTAATGCATGCATGTCCGAGCACACAACGGAACACACACAGTCACACTCAAGTGCTCAACCTACACGTGCATGCACACACATACTCAGCCAGGGTGAGCTAGTGACCATATAAACACCGGAAAATGTATATATTGAGTGCAATGAGCGTATAATGAAGTCCACTGACCGTATTTTTTCAAATATACAGTGACAAACAATGTATTTATCTCGTTTGAAATTAAGCCATATTAACTAGAAAGGAGGCAGTATGGACTAGCATTACTTTGATGTGTCTCGTCAACTTGCCGAATGAGGAGAAGCTTGCGGGACGGGAGAAGACTAGCCACAATGGAGAGTAACATACACTAGTAACATACAGATATCCCTAGACTATGTTACTACCTTCATAGTGGGTAGTAACATAAGTGTGGTAACATGCAAAACTTCATTTATTATGTTATAGACTCATATTGCATTGGGACATGTGATGTTATAGTAACTAGCTAAGTTACTCAAACTACCTCTCTCCTCATTAACTCATTACAACATAAGCAAATTTACTGAGTTGGACTCGATGTTACTGCTGAAGTTACTTCCACTATGGCTAGTCGAAGCTTGTGCGCGGTGGCTCACGAGACAAGGAGAAACTTCTGACTAATGCAATCTCTCCCTCGCTCAGGCGCTGGACGTGCAACATTTAATTTGGTGTTAGATTACCAGAAGCATACACTATACTAGTACTATTATTGTTCGACTTCCTGAAGAGGTGAACAGCCAAGCGCAAAGTTTACTAGTACTAGTACGACTACTATAGAGGTATGTACTAGTAGGAACCGAATGGAGGAGCGTTTGCACTCTTATTATATTTTAAAAATGTGATAAACCAATCTTCAACACATTTGGTTCTCTTCGAGGGTTCTCGCATGTGATAATGGAAGTTGATTGCATGGCACACTCGCCACAATTCTCGCTTAATTCTGGCTCATATCCTATTACAAATAGGAGCACTTGGTAATATTTCCTCTTTTTTTCTTATTCAGCATGTAAACAGGTCAGCAAACCTTGCGGCGCATCTATGTGCGAACTGTGCTTGCTGCACTTTGAATGTGGCCGAGAGCTGGCTGGATGAAACAACTCGCTTCCTTCTTCTTTTTTTGCGGGGTACCTCGCTTCCTAGTGATCAGTCTCTTGGCTGATCGTCCGAAGAATGCTTATATATGAATAAAGATCTCTCATTTACCCGCAAAGTAGATTAAGCCATATTAACCGGAAAGGAGGAATATGGACTAGCACTACTTTTTGGTGTGTCCCGTCAACTCGCAGAATGAGGAGAAGCTTGCATGACAAGGTGAAGCTTGCTTACGCCTTTTGACTAATGCAACCTACCCTCGGCCAGGAGGTGGACATGCATTAGTTCATTTGGTGTCAGATTGCTAGAGGCATACACTGTAGTACCCAACATGCGGAGTGCCATCATTGTTCGACTTCAAGAAGAGGCGAAGAGCCAAGTGCAATGTTTAGTAGTATGAGTAGTACTACTACTAGAACCGCATGCTATAGCATCTGTAATCTTATTTTATTTTAATCTCTGATAAGGTACACATTTATTCGGGAGAAAGGCGGAAAACAGCAGCCCAAAAGTATAGTGTTAAAAAAACACCGAATATGTAATGATGATATCGATCAACCATGCTTGAATATATCTTGGCCTCCGTGTGAGCCTGTCTGTGTGTTCTCGCTCCTCGTCTCTCTCAAGGAATGGCGGGTTGGCCATTTTGCCATCAATTCAGATCAGTTTCCTCACACTCCAGTCCCACATGTCAGTGATATGTCAAGAGGAGGTGCGTTGACCGACTGGCCATACACGTACTTGGTTTTGCACCTTCATACTACTCCTCCCTCTGTCACAGTTTACAGGGCACGCTTCATTGTGATGCATTTCTCTCAATGCATTTCCACCACCAGAGAGACTTTAGACATGTTTAGTTTAATGCTCAATTAATTAGGGCATGGTAACTGCAATCAAGTCCACAATTTTCTCTCGATGTACTACGGAGTGGAGTAAGTGCGTGCATACGTGTACCCGGGGTAGAAGCACTACATGCATGTGTGTAAGCATTATTTCCTCTAGTAATAGGCGCTATGGTATAACTACCAATGCTATTTTTCAGGCCGATCGCTAGTCGCCTTGGTCCCAGAGATTTTTTATTTTTTTTGAAGCACGCTCTATAAACAGTGACAGATGGAGTAGAATGAGCGGATTCAAAGAAGAGCGTATTGATGGTTGCTTCTTCCAAGCAACTTACAGTAGGAAAGTTGGGGCTTATGATTTGACCGCTCATTACTCACTATTAATGCGGCGCAACGGCTGGGCTGAGTCTCCCATCCGGTTGTGCACTACTCCCTCGGTTCTTAAATATACTCCGGAGCAAAATGAGTGAATCTACACTCTAAAATATGCGCATTTGAAATTTGTAAAAGACAAATATTTAGAGACGAAGGAGTATAATTTTGTGCATGGCACATTGACCCGGATGCTGAAGAGGCTTTTGGCAATGCTATCAAGTTTCCAAAATTTTGTTTACATAATTGACGTACTATACAAATAATTTTCCGGCGACATGAAATTGTACAATGCTCTGAGCTTTCAGCTTTTGTTTCATGTGTCTTGCCATCGATGCTCTTTCGGAAACAATAAAAAACTAACTTCCTTGCTAATGCATCTTAATGATTAGTAGATGAGAGCTAATATTTACATCACAACTGAAGATAATGTTGTGAGAAGGTGTTAAATTAAAATTGATCCATGCTTTCATTAGCAGCAACGCCCCCCCATCTCTGTCTAAATCAACAACGCATGTTGGGAAAAAATGATGAGGACATGACTACCTTGGATACGACCAAAAATATCGCATACATGCATATTTGTCAGGTGATTTCTAATGCAAACTATTCAATAGTCTATTTATGTTATCCAGAACAAAAATACTTCACACACTTTTGTGTTTTGTCTAATTGCAGGTGTATGGGACATTTGTACAATCCACATATGAAGATAAGAGAAAAGGAGATGTTTATGTTGTGTTCAAAAAGTCCTCTCACGTCACTTTTGGGCCAAGAGAAGATAGAGTCCAAGTCTCTCACGTTCTGGATTCAGATTCGGACTGCACAGACATACCTGACTCAAAACGCGAACAACTTTTTCATACGGACTCCGAATTGGGTGATTCTTTTTTGTTGGAAACTAGATTTCGTCCTATTTCCATCCCAATTGGATGCACCTTCAAATTCGTCCAGAGCATTGAGTTACGGACGAAACAATCTGACATTGCAGCAGAATCCGAGTCAAACTACAAGCCCAAAGGTGTTGCATCACCTCCACTTGGGCCCATGAGCCTTGTACGACCTAGGGTTAGTTTTAGGCTGCCTTGGGACATCCTCCCACCTCCTTGGCCGCCACCCCTTGCTCCTATATAAGTAGATCGATCTAGTAGCTTTTTCCTTGGGATTTGTTTAGTTAAAGGTTAGCCATTGCAACTTCGTGTACTTCGTTTGTGTCCAGCGACTAGACCAAGACCGCTTCCGGATCCCCACCATTATCAATACCTCATATATATTTGCAATATTCAGATTGCTTTATCATATTCTTGCTCGTTCTTCGATTGCTTGCAGGAATAGACCTTCGTGGTCAGGCTGACCGTGCTTCCGGCATCGTCAGAAACATCAGGAGATTGGTTTAGCGATTGCTAAGGCGCAACGTCGTGCACGTTTGTAGTCGGATCGTCAAAGTCGTCTCCACCAAATCGATAATTATCATCTCATCAAAAGATCGGGACATCCTCGCCTCTATCAAGTGGTACCAGTTTTCAGGTTGGTCGGTGAGAATTTCCAGTTTTCCTAGATTAGATTTTCTTTACCTATTGTCCAAGAAAAAGCCACAAAAAAGAGTTAGATCTATTCATCCTTGGTCCAAGCCAGCCTGAGCCTTTGCAATTTTCTTTTCATTGCTTGCATAGTTGAATTATCGGTTGCATCGTCGTGTCGAGTTGCTGGTCTTAGTGTCTAGTTCGTTTAGAGTTTCGAGTTCTGTTCACATTTGTCACGCCACCGCTGCATCATTATCTCTTCCGCTGTCCACCACCCATCCATCAATTTCCACCACGTGCTACCCACCATTCATTGTCATAATAATAGTTGACATCGTTCACATCTTCACTTGATCCAATCTGCATCTTATCTAGTTTGTTTTGGAAAGAGGGAGAAAAAAAGAGAGAAAAAAACGATAAAAAAAGAGAAAAAAAGTCAGAGAAAAAAAAAGAAAGGAAAAGAAAAAAAGTGTGAGAGAAAAAGAGAGGAGAAAAAAACAAAATTCGGATCTATCTAGACTCAATCTCGTAGTTGAATTTGGATTGGAATCTGTTTTGTGCACTGTTCAGTAAAACAGGCATAACTTCCTCATATGAAGTCTGTTTTGGCTCCGCGAGTACTCAAATGAAAACTAGCGACGAGCCGCATCTAAATAGTTGCAGAAGCTAGTTCAGTATTTGGCACCTCAATATCAGCTTCTAAATAGGTCTACTGCTATTGTGATCTTCACTTATATCTTGCTGTCCAGAGCTACTTCATATCCTTTATTGATGCTAGTTGTGCTACGACGTGACCTCATTAGTGTTCTAGGCTCGCGTCTCTAGTTTGGTCTAGCCTAGGACCAGCACAGTACCGTCGTTGAGCGTTTATTCAACATTGCATCTCTGAATTGATTATGCTAATCTTTTGCTACCATATATAGCCAACCCAGCTCCACATATTTCTACACCGTGTATACGTACGTTCCCCTGGCAATCGTTTTACACAATCTTCGGAGTTATTTGACACCGCTGTTTGCCTGTCACCACCTGCCGCATGGTAAGAACTTGTAAGATATTGATATTTGCTTTACTGTGAGCACTTTACAACCACATCCTAGTAGTTCATAGGAACATTATTCTCGAATTTTGGTTCTTGTTTCTACTAATCATGACAGGTTCCAGAGATAGAAGTTCTTGGATGACAGACACATCTTCACCATCATGAGAGTTGGGACAACACACACAAGCATATGGTCAGGTTATCTCTTTACCATCATTTGAGGGTAGATTTAATCCTGCTATTTATCTAGCTTGGGAGCTTGAAGTAGAACAAGTTTTTAGTCACCATGATTTTTTTGAACTTGAGAGAGTACGAGCTACCATTAGAGCATTTACTGATGAGGCGAGGGTGTCCCGATCTTTCGATGAGATGATAACTATCGATTTGGCGGAGACGACTTTGACGATCCGACTACAAACATGCACGACGTTGCGCCTTAGCAATCGCTAAACCAATCTCCTGAGGTTACTGACGATGCCGGAAGCACGGTCAGCCTGACCACGAAGGTCTATTCCTGCAAGCAATCGAAGAACGAGCAAGAATATGATAAAGCATTCTGAATATTGCAAATATATATGAGGTATTGATAATGGTGGGGATCCGGAAGCGGTCTTGGTCTGGTCGTTGGACACAAACGAAGTACACGAAGTTGCAATGGCTAACTTTTAATTAAACAAATCCCAAGGAAAAAGCTACTAGATGGATCTACTTATATAGGAGCAAGGGGTGGAGGCCAAGGAGGTGGGAGGACGTCCCAAGGCAGCCTAAAACTAACCCTAGGTCGTATAAGGCTCATGGGCCCAAGTGGAGGTGATGCAACACCTTTGGGCTTGTAGTTTGACTCGGATTCTGCTGCAACGTCAGATTGTTTCGTCCGTAACTCAACGCTCCGGATGAATTTGAAGATGAATCCAATTGGGATGGAAAGACCACGAAATCTAGTTTCCAACAAAAAAAGAATCACCCAATTCGGAGTCCGTATGAAAACGTTGTTGGCGTTTTGAGTCAGGTATGTCTATGCAGTCCGAATCTGAATCCAGAACGTGAGAGACTTGGACTCTATCTTCTCTTGGCCCAAAAGTGACGTGAGAGGACTTTTTGAATACAACCTAAACATCTCCTTTTCCCTTATCTTCATATGTGGATTGTATAAATGTCTCATACACCTGCAATTAGACAAAACACAAAAGTGTGTGAAGTATTTTTGTTCTGGATAACATAAATAGACTATTGAATAGTTTGCATTAGAAATCACCTGACAAATATGCATGTATGCAATATTTTTGGTCGTATCCAAGATAGTCATGTCCTCATCAAAAAATTAGTTGTCTAGAGCATGCAACATTCTGATTATTTTGTGCAGTTCCACTAAAATAGAGCTGAGCGTCCCTATTCCGAAGATATTAAGTGTGATTACGATAATAGAGGACTGCTGATGAAACAATAAATACACAAATAGAAACCGGTCACCTTTATAGTCTCTCTTAAGACTAACTAGTTGGAGAAGATTAAGCAAATAGTTGGAGAAGATTAGGCTCGGAGTTGGATGAGGAGGATAGAGCAAAACCAATCTCCCTTTGTGCAGTCGCACTGAAATGTAGAGACGTTGCCCGTGTGATATTTTAGTACAACTGCACAAAACACTCTTAAGAAAAAAGTGATTTGTGCAGTTCACCAAAAGATCGTGATAGAGGCGAGGGTCCCGATGTTTCGATAAGATGGTGGCTATCGTTTTCTGTGGGAGTCGACTTTGACAATCCGACTACGAACGTGCGAGACGTCGCGTCTTAGCAATCTCTAAACCAACTTCCGAGGGTTATTGACCACGCCGGAGCACGATCAACCTGACCACGAGGGTCTGTTTCCTGCGAGCAAACGAAGAACAAGCAAGAAACTGAGATTGCAATCTGGATATTGCGAATATAAGATGAAAGCTTTATTGATCAAGGTGGGGTTCTGTGACGTCTTGGTCTGGTCGTTGGACACAAACGAAGTACGCGAAGTTGCAGCTATGGCGAACTTTTGATCTAAACAAAACCCAAAGTCTAAACGACGCCCTAAGGGCTGTATATATGGAGGAAGAGGGGGGAATTTCGTGGCCCTTGAGGGTGGGGTCCGAAACCAACCCTAACTCTTGTTTCCCCACACATACGGACTCTAAAAATAGCCTATACTTAAGTATTTCGAAATTACATGGGCCTGGCCCATTAATAAGGTGACGCAGCACCTAGAATAGCCTATGGACGAATATTATGAAGTGGCATCTTGTATATTTCGTCCAAGGCTTCATGCACTCCTTATGGCAGCTTTAAAGTCCTGAAATCATCACTTGTAACTCCGTTCTTGATCCCCTTGCGCATGCCATCAACTCCATGTGTGTTCTTGCTCCAATGTTCATCCTTCTCCAAGCTAGGGCCTTCATTTGTAAGCAAAACAAATGTATCCAATTTAGGCAGCATCATAATCTCATGAACATTAGAATCATTACCAAGAAACGAAAGTACCTGGTAATTTAATTGGCGTGCGCGAGCTCTAGTAATTGGTCCAGTATATGTAACAGTAGGGGCTGTGGGTGTAACAATGGTATTGATGTCCTCATCATCCTCCCCTTCTTGAAATGAAGTCGTCCTCGACGGAAGCGCATCTTCCTCACCCAAATAAGGCTTCAAATCTGCAATGTTAAAAGTGGGACTAACCCCAAAATCTATAGGTAGCTCAAGTTTATATGCATTATCATTTATTTTCTCTAACACCTTAAAAGGACCATCAGCACGTGGCATTAGCTTTGATTTGCGCAGATTAGGAAATCTATCTTTACGCAAATGTAACCAAACAAAATCTCCAGGCTCAAACACAACATGTTTTCTACCCTTATCTCCAGCAAGTTTATATTTAGCATTCATACGATCAATGTTTTCCTTAGTTAACTCATGCATTTTTAAAATCAATTCAGAATGTTCTTTAGCATCAAAATTAACCTTCTCTGAAGATGGAAGAGGCAACAAATCAATAGGTGCACGAGGTAGGAAACCATACACAATTTCAAAAGGGCACATCTTAGTAGTAGAATGCAATGAACGATTATAAGCAAATTCAATATGAGGCAGGCATTCTTCCCACATTTTCTTGTTATTCTTCAAAACATCCCTAAGCATAATAGACAATGTTCTATTGACTACTTCAGTTTGTCCATCAGTTTGGGGGTGACAAGTAGTACTAAAAAGCAGCTTAGTCCCCAACTTAGCCCATAAACATCTCCAAAAGTGGCTAAGAAATTTAGTATCACGATCTGAAACAATAGTATTTGGCACACCATGTAAGCAAATAATTTCACGAAAGAACAAATCAGCAACATTAATAGCATCATCGCTTTTATGACATGGTATAAAGCGTGCCATTTTCGAGAACCTATCCACGACAACAAATATGCTATCCCTCCCCTTCTTTGTTCGAGGTAAACCTAAAACAAAGTCCATAGATATATCCTCCCAAGGAACACTAGGTACAGGCAAAGGCATATATAAACCATGAGGATTGAGTCGTGACTTGCTCTTTGACATGTAGTGCAGCGAGCAACAAAACGCTCAACATCCCGTCTCATCTTTGGCCAAAAGAAATGTGTAGCAAGTATATCCTCCGTCTTCTTGACGCCAAAGTGTCCCATTAATCCTCCTCCATGCGCCTCCTGCAACAACAAAAGACGAACGGAGCTAGCTGGAATGCATAGCTTGTTAGCACGAAACACAAATCCATCGTTAAGAACGAACTTGTTCCAAGTTCTCCCTTCCTTACAATTCTGCAACACATCTTTAAATTCAGCATCATGAACATATTGATCTTTGATGGTCTCCAAACCAAATATTTTAAAGTCAAGTTGTGAAAGCATAGTATAACGACGAGACAAGGCATCAGCAATAACATTTTCTTTACCCTTCTTGTGTTTAATGACATAAGGGAAAGTCTCAATGAATTCAACCCATTTAGCATGTCTACGGTTCAGTTTTGCTTGACTTTTAATGTGTTTCAAAGATTCATGATCAGAATGTATAACAAATTCCTTGGGCCATAAATAATGTTGCCATGTTTCTAAGGTCCGAACAAGAGCATATAATTCTTTATCATAAGTAGAATAGTTCAGACTAGGCCCACTCAATTTTTCAGAAAAGTATGCAACAGGTTTTCCATCTTGTAATAACACCTCCTAATCCAATTCCACTAGCATCACATTCAAGCTCAAAAGTCTTATTGAAATTAGGAAGTTGGAGTAAAGGAGCATGTGACAACTTATCTTTCAATACCGTGAAGGCTTCTTCCTGTGCGATACCCCAAACAAAAGGCACATCCTTCTTTGTAAGCTCGTTGAGAGGTGCAGCAATGGTGCTGAAATCTCTCACAAAACGTCTATAGAAACCAGCGAGGCCAAGGAAACTCCTTACTTGTGTGACCGTTTTGGGCTGCGGCCAACTCTCAATAGCTTCAATCTTGGCTTTATCAACTTCAATTCCCTGTGGAGTAACATCATAGCCAAGAAAAGATACTCGGTCGGTGCAAAAGGTGCACTTTCCAAGTTTCCAAACAAACGTGCATCACGTAGAGCAATAAAAACAGCATGTAAATGTTCCAAATGTTCCTCCAAAGATTTGCTATAAATCAATATGTCATCAAAGTAAACTACCACAAATCGTCCAATGAAAGCACGTAAAACTTCGTTCATTAACCTCATGAAAGTACTAGGTGCATTAGTTAACCCAAAAGGCATGACTAACCACTCATATAATCCAAACTTAGTTTTAAATGCTGTTTTTCATTCATCTCCCAATTTCATACGAATTTGATGGTATCCACTACGCAAATCAACTTTGGAGAATATTGTAGAGCCACTCAATTCATCAAGCATATCATCGAGCCTAGGAATAGGATGACGATAACGAATAGTAATATTATTTATGCCTCTACAATCAACGCACATACGCGACGTACCATCCTTTTTCGGCACTAAAATGATAGGAACATCACAAGGACTAAGGGATTCGCGTATATAACCTTTGTCGAGCAGTTCTTGTACTTGACGCATAATCTCCTTCGTCTCCTCTGGATTGGTACGGTATGGTGCACGGTTGGGTAGCGAAGCACCGGGAATTAAGTCAATTTGATGCTCAATCCCTCGAATAGGTGGTAATCCCAGCGGCACGTCTTGTGGAAAGACGTCAGCAAACTCCTGCAAAATGTTAGTGACAACAGGGGGCAAAGAGGAAGGCACGTCCTCGAATGAAAATAATGCCTCTTTGCACACAAAGGCATAGCAAACAGATTTGCTGAAATTTAGCTCATCAATATCAGATTTGGTGGCAAGTAAACATGCACTTTTCAATTTAATTTCAGAAACAACAGTAGATGGTTTATTATTAGACTTCATTTGGTGCTCAAATTCTTTTGCCACAATCTGATTTTCACTCTTATTTGTCTCCTGTTTTGCTTTATTAGCTCTATTAATATCATCTTTCAAAATGGAATCAGGAGTCATAGGAAGCAAAGTAATATTTTTATCGTTATGAACAAGAGTATACTGATTGTTTCTACCATGGTGTACAGAATTTTTATCAAATTGCCATGGTCTACCAAGTAATAAGGAACATGCTTGCATAGGTACCACATCACAATCAACATAATCAGCATATGTAGAGATACTAAAATGCACACGAATAGTACGTGTTACCTTAACCTTGCCGCTGTTGTTGAACCATTGGATGTAGTAAGGATGTGGATGTGGTCTTGTGGTGAGAGATAGCTTCTCCACCATCTCCATGCTAGCCAAGTTATTGCAGCTCCCTCCATCTATGATCACGCGAACAGAACGTTCCTTCACAACTCCCTTTGTATGGAACAAATTATGCCTCTGATTTTGCTCAGCTTGTGTAACCTGCGCACTCAAAACACGTTGAGCAACTAAACATTCATACCTGTCAGCATCTTCAGGAGCCATGTATTGCGTCTCATGATCAGAATCGTCTCCACCGTGTTCGTCACGTGTAATAAGAGCCAAAGTCTCCTCATCATAGTCACTAGCAGACTCATACCCACCATCCTCAGTAACAATCATCACACGCTTAGATGGGCATTCTCTCGCATAATGACCTCCACCCTTGCAACGTCGACAAATAATATCATGTGTTTGCCCTGTTGATGCCATGGATGAAGAAGAGCTCTTTGCAGGCCCAGAAGGTGTGCTCTTGGCAGATAGTGGTGATTGTGCCTGCTTTATTTTATCACGGTTGGAGGTGGCAGCCAACGGAGGCGCCGGTGTAGCAGAACGTGTGGAAGTAGATGATGCACGTGGTGTCCATGATGAAGGTCGACCTGCAGAAAAGTTACTCCGCGCCAATGCCTGTCGATCCTGCACTTCACGTTCAGCTTTACAAGCAAGATGGAATAAACGAGTGATACTAGTATACTCCTTATACTCTAGAATCGTCTGAATATCTCTATTTAATCCACCCATAAAACGTGCAAGCATAGATTCATTCTCCTCAACAATACCACATCTAATCATGCCAGTTTGTAATTCCTGATAATATTCTTCTACAGAATTTTTTGCCTGTCTTAAGCGCTGCAATTTTTGAAGTAATTCACGTTGATAATATGGTGGAACCCAACGAGTACGCATAGCAGTTTTCAAAGCAGCCCAAGTAGCCGGAATAGGAAATAATCTACAATGCTCAGACCACCAAACACATGCAAAACTAGTGAATGCACAAACAGCAGCAGGAACACGTCTCTCCTCGGGATATTGTAAACATGTAAATCGTTGTTCAGTTTCTAAATCCCAAGTAAGATATATATCAGGAACATATCTACCCTCAAATGGTGGAATATTCAATTTTAGTTTAGGGAGATGGTCATGATCTCGTACCTGAGGGTGAGCCCTACCATTGCCATTATTTGCATGTGGACGACCTGGTGGTTGCTGTGCTGGTGGTGGCACGTAGTTCTGATTTTGATCAACCTCATCCTCATAATCTCCCACATAATCATCCTCCTCCACATCAGCAGTAGGAGCCACAGAAGTATCAACAGCAGCACCAGCAGTTTGGCCCGACTGAAGAGGGACACGGCTTGCTCGGCGGAGGGCTGTTTCCTGACGTGGAGGTAGTCGGTGTTGTTGCTGTTGTTGCAGAGGTGCGGCAGGAGCAGCCGGTGGTGGTGGTGGAAAACGCGAAAGCAATTCAGCAAACTTGTTATCGAGCTTTGTTTCAAACGTCTTCTCCATGCCATCTATCTTCTCCATGGCCTCTTCAAATCTGTTTATCACATCTTGCACCTGTACACTCATCATTTGCTGAAACGTATCATGAAGCTCCTTGTTCGTCAAGTTCTCCCAGTCAGTCTCGTCAGATTGTGATCCTGGCATGGTTAGCAGCAATAGAAACACACAAGAATATGATCCTACAGACTACTAACAAGTGGTGGTGGTGGCGGGTGTCACAAATCCATCAAGCAAATCTCAAATTCTTACCAGTTCTTACCCAGAACCAGGCGGTGATCGGCAACCGTTATAGTCAAAACTCTCAAAAGCTTGGATAGAGCGATTGCCAGGGAGAGTCAAACGCACGACGTAGATGTATGTGGAGCTGGGAAGGCTTATAGTATGGTAGCAAAAAGGGTCAGCAATAATCAATTCAGAGATGCAAAGTTCAATAAACGCTCAACGACGGTACTGTGCTGGTCCTAGGCTAGACCGTGCTAGAGACGCGAGCCTAGAACACTAACAAAATCACGGCGCTGCACGTAAATAAGGGAAAAGCACACTCTGGAACTATTTTTTTCGCTTTTTTTTTTTGCGCTCTTTTTTTTGCGCTCCTCTTTTTCTTTTGCGAAAAATCACTATAATGGCGAGTGTCTCAAAACTCTTCCCTCGTCAAACTGATAGGATGGGCACACAATTTTTTTTCACTTTTTTTCGGAAATCAGGGCAGCGACGACGAAAAAGTGCGACAAAAAATCACTATGATGGCACGTGGCTCAAAAGACTCAGAAAAGCCTAAAAATAGGAAAGGAAAAAAATTTGCCCGGGAAAATTTTGGCCTAAAAACTGCCCGGGGGTCTCCAGACTTTTTTTTTCCGAGACCTACGCAGGCAAGGAAACACGAATCGGAATTTAGATTGATCTCAAGAACAAACCTAATATGAGAAGAACTCGGATTGGTGGTGGATATATGGTTGTGGTATATGGCAGTGGTGGTGGTATATGGTAGCGGTGGTGGTATATGGATACAGATTGGTGGTGGTATATGGATACAGATTGGTGGTGGTATATGGATATGGATTCAGAGCGGTGGCGGATAAGCAAAAGTGGTAGATGGGCGATGATGATGGTGCGGCGGCGGCGTGACAACTTATGACCAGAACTCGAAAGTCTAAAAGACTAGACTCTAAGACCAGCAACTTGACACGACGATGCAACCGCAAATTCAACAAAGCAAAAACCCTAAAAAGATTATGCAAAGGCTCAGATTGGTTCGGATATGATGAACTAACCCTAAAAAAAAATTTTGTGGCTTTTTCGTGGACTGTAGGTATGAAGAACAGACTCGATCTAATCTACGAAAAACTGTAAAATCTCACCGAGCAACCTGGAAATCTGATACCACTTGATAGAGGCGAGGGTCCCGATGTTTCGATGAGATGGTGGCTATCGTTTTTTGTGGGAGTCGACTTTGACGATCCGACTACGAACGTGCGAGACGTCGCGCCTTAGCAATCGCTAAACCAACTTCCAAGGGTTATTGACCACGCCGGAGCACGATCAACCTGACCACGAGGGTCTGTTTCCTGCGAGCAAACGAAGAACAAGCAAGAAACTGAGATTGCAATCTGGATATTGCGAATATAAGATGAAAGCTTTATTGATCAAGGTGGGGTTCTGTGACGTCTTGGTCTGGTCGTTGGACACAAACGAAGTACGCGAAGTTGCAGCTATGGCGAACTTTTGATCTAAACAAAACCCAAAGTCTAAACGACGCCCTAAGGGCTGTATATATGGAGGAAGAGGGGGGAATTTCGTGGCCCTTGAGGGTGGGGTCCGAAACCAACCCTAACTCTTGTTTCCCCACACATACGGACTCTAAAAATAGCCTATACTTAAGTATTTCAAAATTACATGGGCCTGGCCCATTAATAAGGTGACGCAGCACCTAGAATAGCCTATGGACGAATATTATGAAGTGGCATCTTGTATATTTCGTCCAAGGCTTCATGCACTCCTTATGGCGGCTTTGAAGTCCTGAAATCATCACTTGTAACTCCGTTCTTGATCCCCTTGCGCATGCCATCAACTCCATGTGTGTTCTTGCTCCAATATTCATCCTTCTCCAAGCTAGGGCCTTCATTTGTAAGCAAAACAAATGTATCCAATTTAGGCAGCATCATAATCTCATGAACATTAGAATCATTACCAAGAAACGAAAGTACCTGGTAATTTAATTGGCATGCGCGAGCTGTAGTAATTGGTCCAGTATATGTAACAGTAGGGGCTGTGGGTGTAACAATGGTATTGATGTCCTCATCAGATCGTAATAGCAATGAGGTGAAATGGATATCCATATTTGCAAAAAAGAGGTAGAAAGGAAACAATTACTGGCCAATAACAGTTGATGACACATACAACGACAAAAAAAGAAGAATATTCCTAGTCCTAAGGGAAGATAAAAACATGGTTGTGTTTGTCTGAAATGGTGTGCGGACGAGATTGCAATATGGAAAGTACACCGGACGAGCTACATTTTGGGCAAAGAACTATGGAAGACCCACATGCAAGATTTTCCACATGCAGCGACGTGGGACGACGGGTAGTGGAGCAAGGTCGGAGGGGATACCTGGGGGTCATCGGGACATAACTCGGTGAGCGGCGCTGGTCGGGGTCTGCCCATACTGCGGCAGCGAGCAGGTGGCATAGGCCCTACCACATCGGAGCTTGGTCAGAGAGAATGGCGGGTACCGTAGATCGGGACGTGCTGCCTCGGCAGCGTCGAACAATGAAATGATGCACATCCTCCCTTTCCGCCGGCGGATGGGATGCGGCCAGATCAGTGACCAATGGCGGGAGAGAGAGAGAGCCACCGCCGCCTTGTGTGAGATACTCTGAAGACAGACAAAGCTAGGCAGGCAGGCTCCATTGTATATAGTGGAGCGGACTACCTTTTTGTCCTTAAAAATTGTTTTATATTTTATGTACGTGCCATTGAGCGATATAACTTTATTTAAAAATAACGCACCAACGCATCAGGTCGAACTTTGTTTCGTGCATGCGTGGTACATGACCTCCGTAGGTAAACAACCGCTATACGCGTCCAAATTAGCACGTGGGCTGCTATTTTCGTACAGAAATGAGCTCCACCGTGTACCCGCGCGCGTGTGGCTGGGCACAAAGCGTGAGTACGTGCACCTATTCTCTTCGTGTACGTACACCACCTATGTGGGGTTGTGTGAGAGAGATACAAACGTAGAGAGATATAGCGTGTGGGTTGGTGAGTGTTTTTGGGGGGGGTGTCAATCAAAAAATGTAACAGATGCAATGTGTGTGAAATATAGTCCTGGATATATCATATATATAGAGGGGGTGATCCACGAGAAGAGAGTGGAGGTATCATCGGCTTGAGGTATCCATAGAATCGAAGAGAGGGATGATGTGTGTGTGTGCACACGCGATCAATAAAGAGTGCCATCGAATTTGTGTGTGCCTACGTCAAAGATATAGAGTGGTTGGCCTACTGGAACGTGAGAGGGGACAGGTGCAGTTTGTCTCTGTGGCATGGATACCTACCTACAGCGATCGACTATTTGTGTGTGGTGGGGGAGGCCTAATTAAATATGGAGGTACAATGGCTGGTATATGTGTGGAGGAGGAGAGAGGCCTACCTTATGTATTAAGGGAGATCGATCGGCATCCATGCATATGTGTAGGAGAGGAATAAGGTTTGGAGAGAGACATAGCTAGAGTGTTGGAGGGGGTGGTAGTGGAGTTGCTTCTAAGAAATGGTGGGAGACAGTGGCAGACCTAGGAATGGGCCAGGGCCCAGGCGAACTAGGCCAAGGCCCAGGCAGCTTAGTTGACTGTAGCGTTTTATTGTAGCTACCATGTTAAAATATACAAAGGAGATGGGCCTTACGTCCCAGGCCACCGCCCCTTCTGCCTGGGCCTTGAATTCGCCCATGGTGGGAGAGGCTTGCTAGACAAATGGAGGGCACACTTGCAATATCAATAAGAGAGGGGATGACTGCCTGTCTATGCATGTGCGTGCGAGAGACGGGTCAGGAGGCATGCACAAATGATGAGGGGGGATGATATGGCTGTGGTAAGCAGACGTAACTACATAGGAAGATCAATCGTCCTTTGTCAAAGAAAGGAGAGACATAACTTGTGAGGTACATCGATCGATGGGTGGGGGGAAATAGTTAAAGTCGACCTAGGTATATGTAGGGAGATTGATCGGTATACATGCATGTATGTTTTAGAAGCAAATAAGGACCGGGGAGAAGGATAGAGAGAGAGAGGGATGCATCTAGGAGATGGTGCGAGAGGCATACTATATCGAGGGGGAAGGAGTGTGCGAGTACGAGATCGATGAAAAGAGTGGTGGGAGTGAGGCATGGACGGTGAGAAGAGAAGAGGGGAAGCTTTTGTTTGTTGTAGGCACACCTGGCTAGAGAGGCATATCGATCGATGTGTGCCGTAAAGAAGGAGTTGCGGGGCCTACACACACCGTGGGTAAACGACCTAAAGTGAAAAGATGAATTTGCGTGATGGAGCTAGAGAATGCTGAGGGAGGGTGAGAGGGATGCAGGTGTGTGCATGCATGAGAGAAAGTTAGCGCTAGCTACAAAGATAAGAGGATTGTGTGGGTGTAAAAGACGAATAGAGATCATGATTCATTATAAAAAGTGAATTCGTATATTTGAAGAATTTATTAGTGTTTTGAACCGACGCATGCGCGAATATATATAACGGTGATACACATGGTGTGGTTATGAACATGTTATAATACATATAATATATTTTATCTATACTCTTATGAAAATAGAGTTGTTGATGATGGTGTGCCTGCCGTCCTGCAATATAGGCCGTCCGATTTATATTTGACGGATAGGAAGGAAACTATGGCAATTTTGAAAAAAGATACCCACACCCCTCTCCATATTTGCAAATAAGGCCTCCCCTTGATCATGTTGATGTTCCGTGGAACGCATGGGCATCTTGCTAGTACTACATATAATATATAGAGCATTGATTATAATTTGGGCTAATCGGTGGCTTTTGCCGCTCAGGGCTAAATACTTGTCATAATGTAGGGGGCGGGGCACTATACTTTGTGTGATAAACATGGTGTACGTATGGAACATGGTTTAGATTATGAATATATAGTTAGTATATCAAATGTACTATTATTTGGAATCAACATCAAGTGTATTGAAAAAACTGAATTTGAGTTCACATAGTACACATATTTCATATCTATCTCTATAGTAATCATGTGGTGTGTTGTTAAGGTAATACACGAATGATGGTTGAAGTTGGCAACAATCATGATTGTAGATTCTTATTGAAATAGAGAAACGAATTCAAATTAGTTCGAATTGCAGTGGTAGTATTGACATTTGTAATGCACTAAAATGTTGGTATGAGTAGGTTACATGCATTATACAACCAACGGAAAAATTTAATTGGACATGACATGTTGGTATGAGTAGCTTTGAATAGCATTTGTATAGTAAAACGGGACAATACTCTCTCTTTGTGTGGTGTGAATAGTTTTATTTTTTTCATTTTTTCGTTGAGGAAAGTGCAAATTGATTTGGTACGTACAAGTACAATATTACATGTTAGGCTTGTCCCTAAAATTCAACCCGTGCCTTGTTATATCTTGAAAATTCAGATATCGTGCGCCCAAAACTGATGCCTTCAGAACCCGCGCCTTGCTATCCCAAAATTACAACCCGCACAAAAACTCCCTCCAACTACCAAATCCCGACACGCGAAATCCCCCTTCTAACCTTGAGCCGAAAGGGTCGCTAGTTCAAATCGGTGGGGGTACTTTTGTAATACACCCTACATTTTGGACAAGCGCGTCCCTAAGTCATGGTTCCCCCTCCCATCTCCTCCTTTTCCCCATTCGAAATCCCAGGCCACCATAACCTCTTCCCTCCAGCCGTGAAACCCCACCCTTCTCCGTCCTCCACCTCAGTGCTGCCCAGCCGGAGCCTCTTCCCCGACGACGTCGTCCACCACAATAGCTCGACGTCCCTCATCCTCCTCCCCGGATGAGGATCCTTCATCCATCTCGTCGTCCCGCCAGTTCAGCCACCCCGTCCTCCACCTCCAAGGAGCTTCTCCAACGATCGCCTCGTCTATCGCGGCTGCTCCATCCCCACAGCGCCGCCTTAATCTGCTCCACCGGAACCACAACATCCTCACCGACTCCTCGGACGAAGCCGAGGCCTACTCGACGCCACCAAAGAGGTTCTACACTCATCGCATTGCATCTTCTCCTTAACTCGACCTCCCGGCGCCGATGGTGCACCATCCCGCACCCCCATGGAGCGGCTACCTCAAAGCCGGAGCCGCGGGTGACATCTCCATGGTGGCTCTCCCCCAGTGTGAGGCCCATTCGGCGGTGGTGTACATACAAGCCGGATCTGCTACTGCTGCTCCTGTTCTTGCTCGCTCGCGCTGCTGCTGCTACTACGGCTCTTGCTCACTCGCCCACCCAGCTGTTGCTGCTGCTGCTCTTGCTCACTCGCTCGCGCTACTGTTGTTGCTCTCCCCCTCGCTCGTGATGCTGCTCTGCTCTGATTTAGCTACACTTCAGTCAACTGAATCGACTTTTGGATCAGTCGATTTTCAAGGGGGGGAGGGGGGCTCGCCGGAGTTAAGGAAGAACCACTTGCAGCA